>NW_005871062.1:11565859-11567813 GCF_000147115.1 Myotis lucifugus | reverse complement strand
AGTGAGTGGCGCGGCTCTTCCCAGGCGTAAGCGGCCCCGCGGGGCCGGGAGCAGGGTCCTGGGGTTGCAGGAGGACGGGCGGTCCGCACCCACGCTGTGGATGCGGCTAGTGGGGGGAGTTGCGGTATCAGCGTAGCTGTTTGCTCTAAATTCCCAATCAGTTCCCCCTTCCTAGGATACTTTGGGAAGTAATGAACATGCTTTTCACTGACGACGGGCGGACGTCAGGGTGGGTGAACCGTCCAGGCTTAGGTTCTAAGCCTCGTGAGGAGGAGGGCGCCAGGATTCTGAGCTGGGGTCGAGCGGACACGTATGGTGCAGGCAGCACAGAAGACTCTGGAGTGGTCCCTGCCCATAAGAAACTGACTATCCTGCTGCAGAGATGAGACACTTTTCACACACGGAGGAAGGAAATCGGAGATAGTAAAGCAAACGTCAGAAAATCACAACCAGGACTCAGCCCAAAGTTAAGGTGTTTCGGAACAGAATCCACCTCAGTGGAGGTGTTACTACCCTCACCTCTCACGCCCTGCTCCCACCCTCAACATGACCAGGTGTAAGCTACCAGTTCAACAGTATAACTTAATGACTTTGAGGTTCTTATTAAGGCAGTAGAACTTGGGCAACTCCTGGGGGCCTCCTAGTGCTTCCTGGAGCCAACCACATATCGGGAGTCCCCAGGACTCTGCCAACACAGGCATTCATCCGTTCTTCCCACCGATCTTTAGTGGGCACATCCTAATAGCCACCCTGCTTGCTAGGCTTTGGGAAATCAGCTCTGTGAGGACAGGCCAGACGTGCCTCATGCAGCAAGCCTGACGCTGGGCCACATCCATGGCCTTTGACCTGAGATAGCAACTACAGCTAGGGTCTTAATGAAGAAGCTTCACTGTATCGCTTTCCCTACACTTTTCCCTCAGTGAAGTTATATTTCACTGAGATATTAGCTCATACGTTTTCTTAAGCTTTTGCCTAATTGCCAACTCCAGCGGACAGTCCTTAGTTCACATTCTATTTGATCTCTCTCTTGCATTTAAACATTTCCTCAAGTTTCCTCTCCAGCATGTTCCATGATCCACTTTCTTCCACATTTCCTCCTTCCCCTGTGAGCACTCTCCTTTGGGGACTCAACTCTCATTGGCTCTTAAATGCTGGGTTTTCCAGAACCATCCCTGAATCTCTTCCTGCATACAACCTGTGTCATGCTCTCACTCACATTCCCACAATGTCAACTGCTACCTTTTTGTTGTTGTTAATCCTCACTAGAGGATATTCTCTCCATTGATATTTTTAGAGAGAGTAGAAGGGAGTGGGACAGAAAGAAACATCGATGTGAGAGACACGCATTGATTGGTTGCCTCTTGAATGTGCCCCGATTGAGACCAGGGATCAAGCCTGCAACCGAGATGCCCTTGACTGGAATCGAACCCAAGACTCTTCAGTCCTCAGGCTGATGCTCTAACCACTGAGCACTGGGTAAGGCTCAACTACTGCCTTTATCTGAGAAGTCCTAAATCTTGGCTTCCGGCTCATTTTGGTCGTTCCAGAAGTCCATCAATACTGACAAATCCAAACCTGCTTTTCCTCCTATCTTTTTACCAAATCATCCAAACTAGACATGTAAGAGTCCTCCACAACTTCTTCTACCTCATCCTCCTTAATCTAATCGGTCACTAAAACTCATTTTTATCTCCTAAATAACTTTGAATCTGCACTCTACCCTCTCCATTCCTCAGCCAACCTGTTATCATATCTCTTCTCATCTTATCAGTAGCCTCTTGACTCTGGCCTTTACTCTTTCCCCGCCTCTCTAGAGTCGTCTTTCTGTAATACAAATCTGAATTTGTTCCTCAAAATACTCCAGTGGCTCCATAAACTTGAGCCTCTATGGTGTGGCCTATAAGGCTTTCTCCCCATAATCTTTCCACTCACCTGGGCCATTTCCCACCACCTT
>NW_005871062.1:11545165-11565684 GCF_000147115.1 Myotis lucifugus | reverse complement strand
GTGAATGCCTGGATATATGACACATATATGCTACATGGTAATGGTTGGATAAATTAAAAGAAAGAAGATGTCTAACTGATATCTGTCGATATGCCTTAAGACTATGCCTACATTGTTTGTTATTGTAATGGAATGTCTGTCCTCCTTGGCAGATGTATATTATACCACATGGTCAGATGGTAAATGTAGTAGCAACTGTATCCATTACAGCACTTCCAAGCTATATAGTGAATGTGAAATGGAGACTTATTACTCAATCACTGTTATTGAGTGAGGGAAACATATTTGTTAAAGTTATCCTGATTATTTTTAAAATGGAAAAATCCTGAAGATAAAGCATAAATTACAAGATTTGATTAAATAAAGACTATTCATTAACATGTTCATAGTACTTTTTTTCATCATGAATTTTCAGATAATTAAGGCTTTGAGATTGTTTTAAACACAAAACTCATAAAGATTATCTTCTGTGGTGACAAGCTCAATACAATAATAAGAAATAAGATGGAAATTTCTAACTAAAATCCACTATCCCCATTCTCCCTCTCTGTAAAGATAAACATAGATATACATTGTATATCTCTATATACACACATATATGTGTCACACAGCTCATACACACATATATATTCACTGTACACCTCTAGCTATATAAACAAATTGGTACAAAGTATTTGTAGATAGTGTAATTTTTTCAAGGTAAAACAAGCAACTATTTGAAATAACTGTTACCTGAGATCCTTAAAAATCCACTTAGGCTAAATACATTCACTGATAAAATTGTTGCAGCTCTGTTTAAGGAACCGTGTAAAACCAAGAATTCCATACTTTTAAAAATCTGTCTTTTAGCAAAGAGAAAGAGCAAGAGTGATCTGAGAAGACAGACTGCTAACATGTCTGGTAGTGAGCCTGCAGGGTAACTGTGTGTACATAGTTACAGTTCAAAGGCATTATCCTGGGATGCACAGCCACCACCTTCCCACACTGAACTTGGGTGGACTCAGTTTTGCCCAACACTTACATAAATTGTAAGTGCTTATTGAATTCAAGCTTGCCCGTTTATAAATATGTGAGAGTAAAACATGTTAAAGGGTGAAGCAGACAGGAGCAGGCCTCGGGGCCAGGAGTAAGCCCAATGTAGCTGCAGGAAATCTAACGTGAGAGCCAGAGTCCCAAATTCATGCCAAACTCACCAGAATAGTGGAAGCCTTTTGGCTCTCCCCTTCCTGACAAGCGTTACCGGTGAAGCCGAAGAAACGACTGACTGCCTGGGACTTTCTCCCCCACATTCTGAACCATTTGAAGAGGAATCCTTAATCAGGACAAAGGGATAAACCTCAAGGACTGTCCCTAGGAAACTGGGCACCATTGTCCTCTTCACACAAAAGGACCAACAAAAGCAGTGTTCCGGTGGGTCACCTTCTAAATAGGAAAATGGGGATATTTACCAGAGCCAGTCTGTCACCTCAAGGTACATGTGGGTCTGTTGATTTTAGCTGCTCCACACTCATGGTAGAGGAATGGACTTGCGGTAACAGCTAAGACTGGAGGGCCAGCAGTGAGAAACCAAGCCCATCACTGATGATGTCACAATGTCCCACTGTCCGAAGGTATTCATCCTGGACCTCCCTGCCCAGCCCAGCTTTGTCCCTCCTACATGAGGCTGTGGCTCAGCCTGGTGTCTGTCTTGGACAGCTCTAACCAGTTGCAAAGAGTGAATTCATTGAAATCGTAATGGCTTTGAGGTTGTTTTAAGCCATTACTGTACTACTTATAGTAGATGATTCAGTAGTACTCTGAAATCCAGGCTGTTTGTCCCTGGATACTTCCAGTATCCTCACCAAGGCATTTTTCACTGATGATGAGAAAATGCTGGTATTGAAGCAACACCTTGCTTTCCTCTCTTTATTCGGAGGGTAGTGCATAAGGCTACCCTCTAGGACTCAGTATTCTCAATTACAAAATGAGGTTGAACTGTATTATTTTTTATCAAAGCCTAAGTTTTTTTTTTTAAATTTTATCCCGGTAGACTATTATGAGCTGTCTTTACAGATCAGGAAAGAATAGCTTGTCTCATTCCCTCATTCATTCATTCATTCATTCATTCATTTTTAAGTGTAGGGAGCACCTAAGCAAGCACTGTCTGACAAATATAATGCAAGCCACAATGGGAGGCACATAGGAAATTTTAAATTTTCTAGCAGTGACGTTTATAAAGTAAAAGGAAACAAGCTTCACTTGTTTTGTTTTTAATATTCAACCTAAGGTATTGGGAATACCAGCATTTCAACATGTACTCAATATAAAATAGTAGTCAGATATCTTACATTCTTTCTTCACAGCATGTCTTTGAAATCTGATGTGGGTTTTACACCTGAAGTACATCTTCATTTGGACTAGTCACACCCCAAGTGCTCAGTGACCACATATGGTACTTGCTACTATATTGACCAGCACAGGCCTGGGCAGTGGCTGGCCTGGAGTAGATGCTCAACAAATGGGAGTAATAAGTACTCTTACTTTCAGGAAATAGATGAAAACCTGGGATACCTATAGATAATCAATAGTACGCATAAAAATAGTTAGCATTTAGGAAACTAGTGCAATTTAGTTGGAGAAAACATGTATCTGGGATAAATGTTTTCAGTGTGTATAGCAAACTAGGAAAATTACCAGTGCAAATTTGTCTACCAAGCACCAATAATGTGCCTGATCATGAACATGTCTTCCTGTTAAATGTGATTTCTGTATAAGAATTGTTCAATCAAAATAAGACATATATAAACCACTGGAACATATCCCACAGGTACGTTAGAGTTTTGAGGTGTGTTTTTCAGGGTTGTCCAGTAAATAAGTAAATGGCATTTTCTTTAAGACACGTTACCCTTTTCAAAGAAATTATTTGGGATGGATGAAGAGAGAAGAGTTTGGTTCAAGGGAAGGTTTCTGTGCAAACATTGTAAAACTTTTAAAAAGTTAATAGCTGGGTCAGGTTAGCCTGTAGCACTGTGAAAGAGAAAGACAAAAAAACAAAATATGAATATTATGAGATTATCACTTTGAGAATAAATACACAGAAAGAAGAAGTCAATGAAAGAATCTAATTATGAAGCCTAAATGGGTCAGTCTGTTGTGGGAGATCAGGGAGAACCCCTCAGGATATTTGAGAAAGAAGATGATTCGGCAAAGTTCTTTAGAGATAAAATGTGATATGGCCGCTCTTAATTGACCAAAAATGAAAGAAAGGAAAATGCCGTGGCTAAAGATCACCACTTCAAAATAAAATAACAAATTTGGGAGAATTTGAGGAGGTCCCTTGATTTTGTTGACAACCTGACCTGGAAGCAGGGTGTGTGGGAAGGGGGTTACGTGGAGAGGAAGGAAGCTTGAAGGTCCATGCCAGGCTGGACAGGTGAGCTCTGGGGAGGCGTCGGTGACAGCACAATTGGCAGAGCAGGTCTGGCTGGAAAGAACACCCCGCGGGAGGGTTCAGGGGAGAGGAAGGGATGCTTTTCATTCCTGGGGGATGGCATATAGCTCTACAGACTAACAACGTAGCTGTGAAATGTGTAAGAAAACACCCCGCTCAGGCTGGGCACATGTGATGGGGCCACAGACCTTGGGTGAAATGTATGTGTGGCTCAGAGCTCGGGTTCTTGGGCCAGGTGTGTGTTATTTGGTTGATTTTGAGAAGAGTCTAAGAATTGATTCCAGTCCTTCAGGTGAATGATTTCTCAAAAGCAATAATGAATAGTATTAAGTCCATTGTGAAGTCACTGCAGTTGACATTTTTTTCTTTTTTAAATTTTTTTTTTCATTTTTTTCTTTTTAATTTTCTTTTCTGCAGTTGACATTTTTTTTTTTCATGCAATGTTATGTTCACATTATTTGAAGTGCAGATCCCTTGCTATTTTCTTTTCACATATGTGTTGTCTTCTTTGAGCCTCAATTCCTCTGACTGGAAATTTTGGATTAGATAAATTTTTGGTTTGCTTACAACTTCAAATGTAAGCTTTCCTAGAAATTCCAGGAAGTATGCCCTGGCCTGTGTGGCTCAGTTGGTGGATGTCTGTCATCCTGTACACTGAAAAGTTGCTGGTTCAATTCCCGATCTATGTTTTGCTCTCACATCCATGTTCCCCTCTCTCTCTCCCTCTCCCTCCCTCTCTCCAAAAAAATCAATAAAAAATATTTTTTAAAAAAATATGTCTTTATTGATTTTAGAAAGAGAGAAAGGGAGAGGGAGAGAGAGATAGAAACATCGATGAGAAAGAAACATTGATCAGCCGCCTGCATGCCTCCTACTGGGGATTGAGCCTGCAACCTGGGCACGTGCCCTGACTGGGAATTGAAGCAGTAACCTCTTGGTTCATAGGTCAATTCTCCACCACTGAGAAACACTGGCTGGGCTCAATAAAAAAGATTATTTTTAATTCCAGGAAGTATAATTGTTCTCACTCAGTCTTCTATTTCAACATTCATTGAACACTTGTCAGTGAATACATGTCACAACAGTAAGAAGCCCTAGGAATACAATGAAAGAACCACAGTCCCAGCATCCCTGCCCACACATCCCAGGAACTCAATGTGGAAACTATGAGAGGTGGGAGAGGGTTGTACAGGCCTTGCATCTGGGAAGCCCAGCAGGACTATGGATAGAGGGGAGGCTGTGTGTAGTAGAAGAGCGTGGGCTTCGAATAACCTGAATCTGTGCTTGAGCCAAATTCTACCATTTATTATGAGGGTGATGTTGGCATATTTCTTAATGTAAACCCCAGTCCCTTCATCTGCAAAATACCTACCTCAAGGTATTGTGTGAAGAGTAAATGAGACGGGCACTGGACAAGTTGTGGTTGCTCATATGAACAGACTTCTAAGGACTGAACAAGCAATGAGTCTCAAGCTGAGATGACTTGGTTTTCAGAACAAGTAGTGATGCTTAGAAAGGAGTAGCTCTTTCCTGTTACATTTGGATGTCTCTTTAATCAAAAAGCCCCCTCAAGTAGAGCATTGTGATTGTTCTTCACATTTCATAGACGGTAAGATAACCCAAAGCAGCCATGATCATAATAAGTATTAGGGTTACATGATGAGGCAAACACAGGTTAGATCATCAATGCCCTCCAAACACCATATCAACACAGATTCTTCTGACACGCGATGTGGCTCTGACATCTGGAAACACTTTGACCAGCAGAGCCAGCTTGATTGGCCACACACACACACACACACACACACACACACACACACATTGTGATCACGTTTCTTCCTCAAATCTCAAAGGGCCACGATACGAAGTTAATGATAGTCAATGACTACTCAGAAGACATGTTGCAATCCCCCCCCTCCCCAATGCTTCAGAAGAGAAGCAGAAGGTGGCAGCTCCCTCCTCTCCTGTCTGTGATGGGTTTAGCAGTTTGAAATGTGTAGGTCCTGGCATGCCATCTGTCTCTGCTCATGTCTGCAATAGACAGAATCACAGTGTGACTAGAGGACTCTGGTCAGGTGCTCAGATGGAACATTGATTTTATTTTGGTGGCCAAACCAGTAGATAAGATCTGGTTTCTACTTTTTAAATTACTTATGAAATTTGTTTCTCAAAAGGAAAAAGAAACCGTTGAATAAATGCAGAAATTACAATAATACAAATTTTTATTTACATGTGTCTGTAGAAGCAAGGCAGATGTCAATCTCACAAGACCAGTATTTCCCTGATTCAAAACAAACAAAAATACATCAAAGAAAATGAAACTACAGGCAAATATCCCTCAAGCACAGATATCTGCAAAAATCATTTTAAAATATTAGCAAACTGAGCCCTGGCCAGTGTGGCTCAGTGGAGAGAGCATCAGACCTCCCACGAATGGTCGTGGTTTCAATTCCCAGTTAAGGGCATGCACTTGGGTTGCAGGTTCAATCCCCAATTCCTGGTCTGGGTGAGTGCAGAGGCAACCAATTGATGTGTCTTTTTCATATCGATGCTTCTCTCCCCCCCCCCCCTTTCCACTCTCTCTAAAAAGTAATGGAAAAATATCCATGGGTGAGGATTAACAACAATAACAACAAAAATTAGCAAACTGAATTAAATAATGTATCAAAAGTAATAGTTGAAAATTAATTAATGTAATACCATAACCTATAAAATAAAAGCATAATATGCTAATTAGACTGGACATCCTTATAAAATAAAAGCATAATATGCTAATTAGACTGGACGTCCTTCCGGACGACCTTCTGGACGAAGCTGGGGCTGCGAGGGAAGCCCAGGTCCCGGGTGCCGGAGGGAAGCTGGTGCCAGCAGCTGGGGAAAGGAAGGCCTACTCTTGCATGAATTTCATGCATCGGGCCTCTAGTAATAGGATAAAAGACAAAACCACACAATCATCTAAACAGATGCAGAAAAAGCATGTAACAAAATCCAACAACCATTTCTGGTATAAATTCTCAACAAACTAGGGATAGAAGAGAAGTTCCTTACCTGATTACAAAAACCTGATGCTAACATCATACTTAGTGATGAAAGATGGAATGTTTGTCTCTAAAATGGGAAAAATGTAGATATTTGCTCTCATCACTTCTAATCAACCTTGTACTGAGATTCTGGCCAGTCAAAAAAAATTTTTTTAAGTCATCCAGATTGGAAAGAAGTAAAAATCATCTCTATCCTCAGTGACATTGTCCTCTATGTAAAAAAACCCCAAGGAGTCCCCTGCCCTCTGCCCCAAACTGCTATAATTAAAAAATGAATCCAGCAAGGCAACTGGATACAAGATCAATATTTTAAAAATCAATTGTATTTCTATATTCTAGCAATAAACAATCCAAAACTAAGAAAACAATTTCATTCACAAGAGCATCAAAAATAAGACTTAGGAATAAGTCTAACAAAGAAGTGACATGTTTATACACTGAAAATGATCAAATATTGCTGAGAGAAATTAAAGAAGATTTAAAGACTCAAGTCCATAGATTGAAAGACTCAATATTGGTAGGATGGTAGTTCTCCTCAGATTGTTGTACAGATTCAATGCAATCCCTATCAAAATGCCAGGAGTCGATGTAGAAATTGACAAGTTGATCCTAAACTTTATATGGAAATTCAATATCATCAGTCCTTAGGGAAATGCCAATTAAAACTCAATGAGATAATTCTGCATATCCACCAGAATGGCTATAATTTAAAAAGGCCTTCTGAAGTTTGAGTGAGTAGCTGGAGAAAGTGGACCCCTCAGGCACTGCAGATTGTAATGTAAATAGAAATTTAAACTGTAAAAACTGTTCTTAAAATTTGAACTTAGTGCCCTGGCTGGTAGCTCAGTGGTTAGAGCATTGGTCTGTGCACTGAAGGGTCCCAGGTTTGATTCCCTGTCAAGGGCACATACCTGGGTTGCAGGATTGATCCTCAGCCCCAGTTGGGGCATGTGCAGGGAGGTAATCAATCAATGTGTCTCTCTCACATCAATGTTTCTGCCTCCCTCCATCCCTCCCACTCTCTCTAAAAATTAATGGGATAAAATATATTCACACAAAAAATTTTTTTAAAACTTACCACCCTGGCTGGTGTGGCTCAGGTGATTGGAGCATTGCCCCAAGCACCAAAAGGTGGCAGGTTTGTTTCTTGGTCCAGGTACACACCCAGGTTGCAGGTTTGATCCCTAGTCAGGGCCCATATGTAAGGCAACTGATCAATGTTTCTCTCTCTCTCTCTCTCTCTCTCTCTATTCCTCTCTAAAATCAATTTTTTAAAAATTGAACTTACCATATGACAAAGTAATTCTACTACTAGGTACTTATCCAGGAGAAATATGAGGTGTACCAAAATGTAGCATTGTACATAATAGATGAAAACTGGAAATTATTCAAATACTTATAAATTGGTAAATAAAGAAAATGGGATATATTCATACAATAGAATCTATTCAGCAGTAAAAAGATGCTTCTGTGTGGCCCCTGCTTCTTCCTACTCTCTTACAAATTGGAGTCTCCCTGGATGGAAATCAAGCGAGGAGTGATCTACTGGCTTCCAGTAGGAACCTTCATGTGGAAAATTCCCCAAACACAGAAAGTATTTTCAATGACTATTGTTGGGTGTCACAAAACACAACAAATATCCACTGTGTTCTCTTCAGGACCTCTTCTAGGGTCACAAACTTGGGACTTTGACCCAGGGCACTGAAATTTCCAGGGCTGAAAAAAAGGGATGGGACAAGCATACCAATGTCAAAGGCAGGCAATGCTTTGAATGTAGACCTGCCCTCTTCCCCAAATGCACAAAAGCAAGCTTTGTGCCCTGGCACAAGCAGTAAAATTTCTAGGCATGGCTCTGCCACTTCCCTTTCCACTCCAGCTTCCTGGACCCCCTTGCCTCCACTTACTTGGCATTCTGAGCTCCCCAGTCAGGTCTCCAATCTGTCCTGCCTACCACTACAGTCTCCTTTCCTCAAGGTCAGTTCACCCTTGTCACTTCTAGCACACACAAAAAATAAAATAAAATAAATTCCAGTGGCCACTTACTTATTGTCTGTATCACCCAAAATCTTTAGCTTGATTTTCAGAAGCTCCATACTCTGGGTACAACTTACGATGGCTTACATCTGACCTACGTTTTCCTTTCTTGCATGCTTCCCAGTAGGGTGGGCCGAAAGGAAAACTCCTGGGAGAGTCGGAGGGCAGATAGGAAGCAGCAGCCATCTGGGACTCAAACACATTTCAGCTGATCTGCTGAGTCATCTTATTGGCATGAAGCAGCAACTAAGCCTACAACTTCTCTCCTTTCCCCTGGATCCTCCTTCGGCTCCTTTAACACAACAGCCAGGTGTTTGTGCTCAGCTGTGTGACATAGGGCCCTCGCTTCTGCAGAACAGCTTGACACCAAGGTCAGAGGTGATAAGAACTGACACAGCTTTCAAGTTCATCCTGTCAGGCTTCAGCTCATGCTCGCGGGTTCCACCCTTCTCTTGATCTCCCCCACTTTACACTCATCAGCCCTTCCTGACTACCTACACAGTGGACTTCAAGTGTCAACATTAGACATGGAGACAATAGCCTTACAGAGACTGCTTAACCAGCTCTCACAACTGTGCAAGGCCAACTCCCTGTAATGATGGATGATGGATGATGGATGGATGGATGGGTGGATGGATGGATGGATGGGTGGGTGGATGGATGGGTGGATGGATGGATGGATCTCCTATTGGTACTGCTTCTCTATCAGGTATACATTTGTTCCCATCTCTACCTTCTACAGGTGTCCTCTTCTTTCAACACCCAGTTTCTCCATGAAGCTGCCCCAGGACCTAGAGCTAAGAGTGACCCCCACACATACACGCACAGAGAAAAAGTTGTGCAGCCCATGCAGGCTATTGGAGATCCCTAGAGCACTGGGCTAATTTTGCCTCATCTCTTAGATATTTCTGCCCATGTCATTTTTCCTCTACTAACTACTGGTCCCTCCAAGGGCAGGGACTGTGTGTCATATATTTTTAGGTCTCCCAGAGAATTTTCGACTGGCCTAGGACTCTGTGCAGTGAACTAAATTGAATGGGACTAAAAACCCAAGGGAAAAAGAGGGTTGGTAGGAAGATAAGGACTTCAAAATAAACTACTTTTAAAAACATTACCACCTGCCTGCCTGGTGAATGCATGCCCACATGTCAGCCTCGGGATTCCCCTTCTCTCCAGCCACAGCCGGGGACATCGGCTTTCTAGCAAGGAAACACGGAACGAAAAGAATGTAAGAGCGTGTACCTCCCTCCCCCAACTATTTACTAGTTCATGCATTTTGATGTGTAATAATGCCTATCGATGAGAAGTGGGAGAAATCACCTGCAATATGATTTTTTTTTTTTTTGCTACCAAGGCTCTTTTACAAGGAGCCCTGAATGATATGATTTAATGAGTAGAACTATTATTCCAACTACTGTCTGCAAGTAGTAATATGGATCAGAGACCATTTTCAATATGTAAAAATGTCTAACAGTAATGTTTGGATAAAGAAAAAAAAGCATTCTACTGTTAACAGACTAAATGTTTTTCTTTTGGCAGGGACTATTTTCATTCAGGGTGGTAATACACATTATTCCAAGCTCATTATAAACCCTATATGCTCTTCAATTACTTTAATAAAAGGAGAAATTACTTGATAACTTTTTAATAAATATATGTAGTTTGTTAGGGAAATTGTTTTAACACCTAGTGTCCCTTCAATTGAAATAATTGAGGAGACCCTAAAAGGATAAAAAGGTTCAACCACTATACTAGATATTAATACGTACTAGAATAGATATTAAAAACTGAGTCTTTGCCAAAACCGGTTTGGCTCAGTGGATAGAGCGTCGGCCTGCGGACTGAAAGGTCCCAGGTTCGATTCCGGTCAAGGGCATGTACCTGGGTTGCAGGCACATCCCCAGTAGGAGATGTGCAGGAGGCAGCTGGTCGATGTTTCTCTCTCATCGATGTTTCTAACTCTCTATCTCTCTCCCTTCCTCTCTGTAAAAAAATCAATAAAATATATTTAAAAAAAAAAAAAAAAAAAAAAAAAAAAAAACTGAGTCTTCAAAATATTAAAAATTCACTCCCTTATTGTGTATAGTATAAATCTAAAATCAAATAATGCAATGAATTAAAGGAAACAATTTCAACAAAGAGGAAATATAACAAAAGAAATAGTTTCTGATAGTATTACAGGTTTATACTATCAATTTCAATTTTAATTCAAAACAATTTGAATTAAAAAAAAAAGTGAGTCATTTTCACCTGACTTGAAAAATCGCAGAGAATCAAGCTTTTGTTTTGTAATTTTCCATTTGTCTTATTGGAAATTTTTAAATTTTGTTTTTTTTGTTCTGTTAGCTGTGTGCTCTATTGATTAATTCAGTCCAATGCCAAGGAAGAGAGGAATCAAGATGCTGGCAGATGTTGCTGCTTCTCACAGATAGAATATATAAGAGAAGAGCCAACTGGTTTCTATGTTGTGTTTCAATTAGAGCTTAGAATGAATAAACTCATCCAAGAGAATTCAGGATTCCACTGACCCTGAGGAAACTCATTAGATGAATCATTTTTCTGTTTTATTCCCAAATAAACATAGATTTTAAAGTTCAGACAGGAGTCAAGTAAGCACAGTTTCTCACTAACCACGCTTCTGTGTCATCATCTCCCTTCCAGGTGGATGCCTCTAAGTGATGCAGGACAGATACTGCGACCCCAGCATAGGGTCGGGGAGAGACCCAGGGAAGAGCACAGGCAGGCAGCTGGGGACATGAAGGTGGAGAGCGCGTCAAATGGTGTGTGGTGGATTAGTGGGGCTCCGGTCATATTTAGAATTTACTGGGACTCAGTAAGGGATAATTATGCAGTTTTAAAAATTAAAATGATGAAGATCATGTAGCAACATGGAAAATGCTTATGATATGTCAGGTAGAAACAATCAGGATTGAAACTTTAGGAACACTATGATTTTAACTATGTAAGAAGTATGCCCATAGCCCTAACTGGTTTGGCTCAGTGGATAGAGCGTCAGCCTGCAGACTGAAGGGTCACAGGTTCGATTCCAGTCAAGGGCACATGACTGGGTTGTAGGCTCGGTCCCCAGTGGGGGGCATGCAGGAGGCAGCTGATCAATGATTCTTTCTCATTATTGATGTTTCTATCGCTCTCTCCCTCTCCCTTCCTCTCTGAAATCAATAAAAATATGTTTTTTAAAAGTGTGCCTATAAATAAAAGGTTGAAAGGAAATGCAATCTACACTAATAAAAGAGAAACATGCAAATTAACCATCACTCCGCCACTCAGCTACACCCACCAGCCAATCAGAGCGACTATGCAAATTAACCCAACAAATATGGCAGTTAATTTGCATATGCCGGCGAGGAGCGAATACTGAAGACGACTAAAGATGGCAGTGGCCATGGAGCTGGAGCGAGCAGGAGGCTTGGGTTGCTCCCAGTGACGGAGGAAGCCAAGCTTCCCGCTGGCCCTGGACTCCGCTTAAGGAGTGGCTGGGGGCCTGGGCTCCACTCAAGGGGGGGCTGGGCCAGCCCTGGCCTCTGCTAGAGGAGCTGGAAAAAAATAAAAAAAGGAGGGGCTGGGAGCAGCCGGAGCAGAGAAGCCAAGCCTCGCTGCTGTGGCCGGACCAAAGGCCTGGGTCCCGGGTGCCAGAGGAAAACCGGTGCTGGCAGCCAGGGGAAGGAAGGCCTGTTGCGCGAATCTTCATGCAACGGGCCACTAGTAAAATAATAACAGTGGTTATGTTAATGTAGGAAAATTATGCATGATTTTTAAATTATGCATGTCTGGTCTTTAGTAGATACCAACCAATTTCTTCTGTTTTTCTGTTCCCACTACCTAACATTTTTAAAAATTGTATGATTGTAAATTAAACATCTTTAAAGCTAAATTTTTTTCTTTTTAAAGCCTGTATCCAGTATATGTGTATTTATATTTTTCATTTATATGTAAAACATATTCTTTTAAATAGTAAAAGAATACAATTAACTTTTTAAAAAATTCTCACCCAAGGATTTGTTTATTGATTTTAGAGAGAAAAGGGGGCGGGAGAGGGAGAGAGAGAGAGAAAGAGAAACATTGATGTGAAAAAGAAACATCAATTAGTTGCCTCCTGTATGCACCCTGACCAGGAATTGAACCTGCAACCTTTTGATATACGGAATGATGCTCCAACCAACTGAGCCACCTAGCCAGGGCCAAGATTAACTTTTAAAATATGGCAAAATAAAATAAAATATAGGTATTTTATTTCTTTCATTAAATTTTACTTAAATATTAAATAGCAAATAATATAATGTATTTAATAACACAATACCTAGCAGGGATCTTACACATTTAGGCCTTTGATATATATTGGTTGAATAAACTTGAAATCACTCATTCATTTGTTCATTTATTAAACAAACATTTATTGAAGACCTACTTCACCCCCATAAAATGAGTATTTTTGCTGACTTAGAAAAGGACCAAATGATTTTCTAAGTTATAAAATACAATTGTGTACTTAAAGGTGCAAACAACGTGTGTACAGTTTATCAAATTGTTGTAAAATGGCCCTAGCTGGTTGCTCAGTGGTTAGAGCATCGGCCCACGAACGGAAGGGCTGTAGGTTCGATTTTGGTCAAGGGCATATACCTCCATTGCAGGCTCAATCCCCAGGCCTGGTCTCTCTCTCTCTGTCTCTCTCCCTCCCCTCCACTCTCTCTAAAAATTAACAGGAAAAATATCCTCAGGTGAGGATTAACAACCACAAAAAAGTTGTAAAATGAATCCCCCTGTAACCAACCTTCCCACCCAGGTCAAGAAGTAGAACATCGCCAGTGCCCCAGAGCTATAACCCTCTGGCCCGACCCTAACCTCTGCCTGTGCCCCAGCGGTCACCAGGACAGAGGCCAGTGTGCCCGCAGCTCGGGAAGCTCCAGGGCCCTTGCTTTTGTGGGCCTTTCCCAGCACATTCACTTTTTGTAAAGTTTGCAAAAGTAAACTGTTAGGGTGGCCGAAGGAGGAATGCATGAGGCCAAACGTAGTAAAGGTTTATAAACCTTTATGGCGCCAGCACCCGCTGAGGCCCCAAATGGCGCCAGCACCCATGGATGAGGAGTCGGAGGTTTTGAAGGACTCCAGGCGTCCGGATCCCGGGAAGGTCTGAAGGGGAAGGATAATGGTCTTAGTAGGTGGAATGTGGTCTAAGTGGTCTTAGTAGGTGGAATGTGGTCTAAGCGAAAGGGAATGTCGGTGGCCTTTGGCGGGGGGAGGGGGGGGGGTATCGATTCAATTATTTGAATCCCAGTTGCCAGGGGAGGGGGTATCGATTCAATTATTTGATCAGACCTACCATAAACATTTTCCCACATTCGTTAAGACCTCTCTCTGCGTTCATAACTAATTCATCATGTCACATTCTTTTTCTTAAATAGGGTTCCCCCAAATTGTATTAGCTTCAGGGCCCACAAAATCTAGACCTGCCCCTGAACCCACTGTCATGACTATGAGGCATTCTTTGCTTCCAGATGGATTACACAATGTGAAACTGTCCATGTCCCAGTTTAAAATGTTCCAGTATTTCCATGAGCTCTAACCCTTGGCTGCTCGGGGAGCTGCTTAGAGAGAATGGACTGGCTTTTCACAGCAGCACGGTGTATGGTGTGGGGTTTGTTTCACAGAAATGAACCACTAGAGCCTCTGCTTGGCTTTCTCTTCTTTATGAGACAGCAGTCACCTCCCGGACTAGTGCCTCAAAGGCAGAGTCGCTAACAGAAGGCTAGCTTGTTAGACACAGAATATTTACAACAAGTTTGAATAGTCTGCCACCATTTAAGAGTCAAAAGATTTCACGCAAAACATTGGCTTTCTGACTTCCTCTGAGCATGTGGGAGATGTGACCACTCTGGCCCACATTCCGAGGCGCTGACTGGGTGGAGCTGAGGAGCAGCCGCTTGGGGAGGCCACGCCTCCTCCCTGAACCACCGTTTCCCTCACTGACGGGTGTTATCTGAGTGTTTGGTCCCTCTAGGCTTTTGGGAACCCGCTCTAACCTAGTATCTTGTGTTAGAACAAAATGGTCTCTTCAGTGATTTTGAAAAATTAAATTTAAAGACAGCAAGAAACAAGTTCCCGCAAATACTACCAGGTGCCTTTCTTGCCAATAGTTCCTGAGCTCTTCACAAAGGTGCATGTAAGGAACCTCCCCAAATCGAGTTAAATGACCTAAGTGTACACATGAATAAAATTCGAAATGTACAAAGGTTCATCTCAAGGGAAATAACTTCCCACTTAGAAGCAGTAGGAAGCACTAAGTCTAACTCTGTGGTTCCTGAATTTTTGTGTGAATCCAAATCTCACCTGGAGACCTACAAACAGATGTCTGGGCCCATCCCCAGAGTTTTTCCTGGCTCAGTAGGTGTAGAGTGGGGCTGAGAGTGTGTCTTTGTAAGAGGTTCCCAGCTGCTGCCCATACTGTGGGCCCTGGAGCACTCCTTGAGAATCCCTGAAGCATGCCACTCAAAATGTGGTCCCCAGGCCAAATGCCCGGGAGCTGCCAGGAATGGAGACTCCCGGGCCATGTTTAGACCAGTGGAATCAGGATCTGCAGGTGGTTTGTAGGAATGTTACATGTTGAGGTGCACCAGACCAAACTTGTCCATTCCAAAACCTTCCTGGTTAAAGAAAAAAAAAAAGCACAAAAAACAAACCCTTGGGCCATTTGCTAAATATACAGAATACCAGGCCTTTCCCTTAGAAATTCTTATTTAGAAATCTATTTTTTTCAACCATTCCAGGTGATTCTTATCATCAGGAAAGTTTAGGTTAAGGATCATATTAATAAATCTAAAGAAAGAATCTATATAATATGAAAGCCTAAATGATCTGAACGTCCGGAATGACCAGAATGACTGGTCGCTATGACACGCACTGACCACCAGGGGCCAGACGCTCAATGCAGGACCTGCCCCCTGGTGGTCAGTGTGCTCCCACAGCCAACCTCCCCGGGCCGGCCGACCTCCCACAGTCCCTCCCCCTGGCTGGCAGGCCCCAATCACCTGATAAGGGCTGGGCCCTGGGCTGGGACAGGGAACTGGGGGTGGGTGGCGACGGATGCAGCCCCTTTTCCAGGGGGGCCGAGGGCCAGCTCCCTCTTTGGGGCTGGTGTCCAACCTCCCATGCCCTGTCCCTCCCCCCAGCCAGCAGGCCCTGATTGGCCCACTGCCCACCTGCCATGGTGACGGTGCAGGGGGGGAGGTGGGGAACCGTGCGGTGGCGAGCGCTGGTGATGGTGGGGCACCGATGATGGTGGTGTCGGCATCTAGTGTCCATTCCTTCCACTCCTGGCCCGGTGACCATTCCCTCCTCTCTGGCCTGGCTCTGATCGGCCTGGCCCCGATCGGCCCTGATCACCGGCCAGGCCTAGGGACCCCACCCATGCACAAATTTCGTGCACCGGGCCTCTAGTATGTTAATAAATTGAGATGAGCAAATCCTATATAATAAAAGGCTAATATGCAAATTGACAGAACAATGAAATGACCAGTCGCTATGACACACACTGACCACAAGAGGGCAGACACTCAATACAGGAGCTGCCCCCTGGTAGTCAGTGTGCTCCCACAGGGGGAGCACCACTCAGCCAAAAGCCGAGCTCACAGCTGGCAAGTGCAGTGGTGGCAGGAGCCTCTCCCACCTCCATGGCAGCGCTAACAATGTCCGACTGATGCCTTAGGCCCACTTCCATAGTCAGAAATCCCCCAAGGGCTCCCGAACTGCCAGAGCGCGCAGGCCTGTCCGAGGGACCCTCCCCACCCCCGCCCCTGAGTGCATGAGTTTCATGCACTAGGCCTCTAGTGAAACATAAAAAAATGGGAAATCCCAGGGGAGAAAATTGGTAGCATGTCTTCAACCATGTGGAGCTCTGTAGCTGCTGGTATGCATTCCTTTTGTAGAGAGAGACACATCAAATCGTCAGATCCTCTAATAAGCACCAAGATCCTTTTATCTGGGTCCCTTCTCCTCAAGAAAACTTGTCATTACAATTTGGCTTCCATGTGCTTTTAAAGCCAGGAGAAACACACCAGTCAAATCAATACTCTATGTATTCTGATGTGAGTGACAAGTACATTTCTCACTGGGAATCAAGAAATCAAGGTGTTGACATATTTTTCTGTAGGTTCTATTAGTGCAGCGGTTCTCAACCTGTGGGTCGCGACCCCTTTGGCGGTCGAACGACCCATTCACAGGGGTCGCCTAAGACCATCCTGCATATCAGATATTTACATTATGATTCATAACAGTAGCAACATTACAGTTATGAAGTAGCAACGAAAATAAATTTATGGTTGGGTCACAACATGAGGAACTGTATTTAAAGGGCCAGAAGGTTGAGAACCACTGTGTTAGTGCCTCCAAGAGATCAAAACACCTTTGTTTGAATAACAAAATTAAATTGCTAGGCGTGTGTTTATCTTATTTTATTTGAGGAAAGGACAAATAAAGTAGATTTCACTATGTCGTTTTTAACTTTTTAAATATACATTCATTTAAGCAAGTCGGATTTTTTGGAAAGGAAAATCACAATAGAAGTGTGCAAAATATACAAGAAATGAAACATCTAAAAAATAGTGGATGATGAGGAAACTATCTTTAAATTAATAAATTCCTCAGTTTTGCCCTGACTGGTGTGGCGCAGTCGGCTGGGTGTGATCCCATGCAATGAGGGGCCGTTCCATTCCCAGTGGGGTGTGCTCGGGAGGCAGCTAGTCGATGTTGCTCTCTCTCTCCTCCCTTCATCTCTCTTTAAAATCAATTTAAAAACATATTTAAAAATTTATTGTTTTTATTAGTGAAACATCAGCTTTAGTTAAGTCACATTTTCCTCCTTCACCTGTCTCCACAATTCTCCAGGAGGAGGGTGAAATTTTGCCCTTTTGCTTAAAAGAACTAAACCATCACTGAGTCCACCCACTATACATTTTTTCCCAGACATCAGGTATGTCCGACATCCTTTTGCAAATTCCAAATCTCTGAGAGTTGCACTCATTGCCTGTCCATCCACCACTCAATCCCACCATTTCCATCTGAGAGATTAGCAAACTCCCTGTCAATGTGGAACATGGTATTTCTATTAAGGTTTCAAGTGAATAATCTTATTCTAGAAAAGAAGCAATCAGAGGACCAGTTTGTCTGGAGGATGTTTGTCGGGAGGAGTGCTCCACCCATGAAAGGTGGTGTCTGTGTGTGGGGAGTGACTCAGCACAGGAGTCCCTCACTCCCTCCCCAGAGCCACAAAGGCCAGTCTCTCCTCACTCAACTCCACTCGCTCCACCCTCCCTCCACCAAACCCAGGGGGCGTGGCTGAGAGTGAGACTTTGTGATTGGCCTTTTAAGAGGGTGTCTGTGTCCCTAGCAGACTCCTGTCTGTGCTGGAGTACTGAATCCCCACTGATTTCACAGCCAGATGTTATGTGGGTGCCTCTTCCTGTCTCGGGTGCTCTGGGCTAGGAAGCCTGGTTTGCGGTTGAGACCCCACCCTTCTCAGGGGAACTTTGCAGCTGGATCTCCCTCCAGAATCTCAGCCACCACTGGTGAGAGCAGGGCCAGCCCTTTTCACGTCTTTGTCCTTCCTACCGGTCTCGATGTGGCCTTTTCTGTAAATCCTTGGTTACAAGACTTCTC
Source organism: Myotis lucifugus (assembly GCF_000147115.1). Lineage (NCBI taxonomy): Eukaryota > Metazoa > Chordata > Mammalia > Chiroptera > Vespertilionidae > Myotis > Myotis lucifugus. The sequence goes on along the minus strand of NW_005871062.1, from coordinate 11,547,510 downwards.
TTCAGCTAGTCTTCCATTGGCTATTCAGGCTGACTGCTCTATATTTAGGTTGTAATTCTAGTTTGGTCCTGGGAGGAGGTGAGTGTAACCTACCTTTTAATATATACATTTTTACTTGGAACCATGGGAATGTACTATCTATTCAAACATTAAATTAATACTTCTTTGGGAAGAGACTAACAATATTTACATGACCAAGGAACTAAAGACCTATGGCTTATCTTCCTACAATAGATCTTCAATAATTATTTGATGCCTTGTATTAATGGGAAATGACTCCGGGGGAAGGTGTGTGATGGGCCAGGCCTATGAGAGCAGAAGGGAAGGTCTGGGGCCAGGGCTGCCCGTCATGGAGGAGGCAGTCTGCTTACACTGGCACATCCACTATGGTGCTCCAAGTGGGGCCGGGTGGGCACTAGGGGAACAAACTTGGGCGGAATGCCAGTCTGAATTACAATGAATACGAAGCCTGCTTTCAGTAACAGAAGAAACCACATGCTCTTACGATAGAGGTGATAACGATAAAGGAATAGGAATAATTGAGAGAAGTCCCCAAGTTATCTTTTTGTTGTTTTTGGTGGGTTGTTTTTGTTTTTTTGTTGAGGAGGGAGTGAATTTGGAAAGAGAATTATAATTATTTCTAATCTAATCAGAAGGGTGGTATGTATGAAGAATGATGTTAGCCACCCAGGAAGGAGGGAGGTACAGCAGGGCTGTGGCTTGGAGGTTTAAGGAGGAATACTCACTGTACTTGCAACTCACTGTGAGAGACTGAGCCAGTTAGAGGCACCAAGGCATCCTGATTCCTGGGATCCAGAAGGTGGGAGACAAGTGTCGGGGTGACAGGGTAATCATTAGTATCAGGGATGTGATGCACCCCCTGCTCCAGAAGGAATGGTGTCCCAGGGTTACTCACAGGGAGGGGGCAGTGTGACTGAGAGCTGTGAGCCGGGCCCCCTGGGAAGCCCTAAACACAGTCTGGTGGGGAAGTACCATGAATGCCCTCAGAGAGCAGTGAGTCATCAGTAGGAAGAAAGCAGTGACCCAAGGTTCCCTGCTCTGGGCATGGAGCAAGCTTTTGGGCACATCCAGCTCCTCCTCTCGCACCATCTCCCTCTTTCTGGGTGTCTTGAAGTTTGGTGTGAATATCTAGGCGTGCTTTTTGAGATCCTCTGATGAAAGGTGCAACAGAAGGTTAAAGTATTACTATTAACACTGTAAATATTTTAATGACAAGAGCAGAAGTGCCACAGGCAGGCAGAACATAGATGCATATTTCAACTGCTAATATTCCTAAAAGAACGGGTGAAGAATAGCAAGAGTGAGAAGAGAAGCTGATTGTGGAGAAAAAAAGATGGTGAGTTCAACTAAGGAAGAGACCTCCTGCTCTGGTCCCAGCAGAAGTGGTAATGCCCACCCACCCACACTGAGGCTGAAGCCAGACCCCAGGGTCTTTCTTCCTATGCGCACGTGTGACAAGTGATGGGGCAGATGGAGCGAGTCCCAGGCCCCAGCCTTCATGCGAGAGGTGAGCTGCTTCCGGGCGTGCTGCTGTCCCGTTAGCGCGCAGGCCAGCCTGGGAGCAGTGTCCCAGAGGGAGGGGAAGATGGGGCTTCCCCTGACAATACCACTTGGGAGACATGGAGCAGGCTAGTGCTGTGGAGGGAGCAGAGAGGGGACAGGGCGATGCATGTCCAGGCAGGGTGTTTCACCCCTGCCGGACCTGGGCATTTTGCTGGCAAGAGAAAACAGCTGGCTAAATTTAGAGCAGTTTCATAATTGCTCTCGAGCAATAACTGGAGTTAGAAATTAATAATAACTACCAGTTGAATATAAATGATGTTCCAGGCACAGCGCTAAAGGCAACCTCTACATTTTCTCATTTATTCTCCAAAACAACCCTATGAGGTCGTGCTGCCGGCCCATTTTACATGGAAAGTGTCTTGCCCAAGACACGACTATAAATAGCATGGTTAGGGTCTGAATGCAAACATTTTAACTTCAAAGTTGCTTGATGACAATGCTATGCAGCCCCCCCCCCCCCCCCGCCGCCCCAATGATTAAAAAGCTACCACCAGGGCTCTTAAATTTTGTTATTTTCTTGCTTATTCCAGGCCTGAACATATTGCATCAAGAATGCTATTGTCAAAGATAAGGTAGCAAATTGCTTTCTTCCAACTATATGACTCTGGTTTTGATCCATGCTTGCAAATGTGTCTTATCCAAAAGAAGAGCTACTCTTCCCCCGCCGGCCCCCCCTGCCAGCTGTTTCTCTCTATTGAAGTTTCCAATGCTCTATCCCTCTCTTTCGTGTCTGTAAAAAAAGCAATAAAAAAAGATTTAAA
>NW_005871062.1:11510826-11544565 GCF_000147115.1 Myotis lucifugus | reverse complement strand
GCCCCTGCCCACTGATTTTTAGAGAGAGCGGAAGAGAGCAGGAAAGACAGAGAGAAATATCAATGTGAGAGAAACACATCGATTGGTTGCCTCCTGTATGCACCAGGACTAGGGCCTGGGCATGCCCTTGACCAGAATCGAACCCAGGACCCTTCTAGCCGCAGTCAACGCTCTATCCACTGAGCCAAACTGGCTAGGGCAAAAGAAGAGCTACTTTTAAGTCTAGAAGATGTGTACCGAGGTCTACCTTCCCTACCGGACCGCAGCCCAGGCTCCCATATTTGGTGCCTCTTTTGGATTCACCGTCTTCAGTCTCTGTCTACTTTCCAATCTGTACTCCAGACTGTGGGCTGAAATAACTTTGAAAAACTTGCCCGAGAATCTCCAGGACTCCCAATTGCCTCCAGAATAAATCCTTCCCCGGCTGGGCAGCCACTCCCCAGCCCCTCTCTGCCACACCCCGGTGGTCCAGGCCTTGCTGGCTCTCTCTGTGCCGGACACTGTGCTTTTAGGTCTTACTAGCCCTGGCCAGTCCCTCCTCCTGTAACGGCCTTGCCTTACCTCCTTTCTCCATCTGGCCAATGGTTGTCCTGTTAAGCCCAGGCCCAGTGTCACTGCTGCTCCATCAGCTTCCTGACCCAAAGTGGAATTTCTTATTCCACTCGCCTGGTCCACCATGGCACCTACAGCACAGGTGTATTATATTACTATCAATCAATTATACGACCTTTTTTCTGTACAGTTGGATTCTGTTTTCATTAATTAGGGTAGGGGCAAAACCTACTTCTTACCATCTTTGTTTCCAGAGGCTGTAGAACACAGCAAATGCTCTATCTTTGGAAGAAACAGAGGAAGTCACATACCAGGGAATTGCTTACACAGCGCACAACTGGTGATGAAAGGATTCAGCCGGTAGGTGGGTAACTGGCCTAACTGGCTTCAAATTCCTTCTTTTTTAAAAAAATATATTTTATTGATTTTTTACAGAGAGGAAGGGAGAGAGATAGAGAGTTAGAAACATTGATGAGAGAGAAACATCGATCAGCTGCCCCCTGCACATCTCCTACTGGGGATGTGCCCGCAACCAAGGTACATGCCCTTGACCGGAATCGAACCCGGGACCCTTCAGTCCGCAGGCCGACGCTCTATCAACTGAGCCAAACCGGTTTCGGCTCAAATTCCTTCTTACACATTATCACCCGTGAGCAACACAGCCACTTAACGAAATAGAGAACTCTACCTTGTTCCACGGACGGATATGAAAGAGTGGAAAAGCAACCCAAAATTTCTACCAGAGGACCTCTGCTTTTCCCTCTTGTAAATACAGTTTTGTTTGGACAGGGGAAAAGATTCTGTTGCTGAGACTATAGTTTAAAATGCACTGGTTTGGATGGCCTAGCCCTAGTCCTTACCTATCTCCTGCCTATGTATCTGTAAGAACTTCTTCCTAATTAGTTTCCCAGCTGATAATTTTTTCTTCCTCCATCCAACTTGCATATTGCATATTTGAACTATAAAAGTTTACATGGAACATGTTAATTACAAAACAGAATTGTATAATAAACCAAACAAACCAACCACCCAGTCCTACAACTAAAACACTCCTGGTAGCTTACATCTCCCTGCATCTACCTCACTAGTCTGAACGCTGTGCCTGATACCTGGAGCTAATCACCGTCTTTCACTTGGAACTTTTCATTCTATAATCATGCATTGCTTGACAATGGAGACACATGCTGAGAAATGTGTCATTGATGATGTTGTCGTTGTGCGAACATCATAGAGTGCACTTACACCCACCTAGATGGTATTGCCTACTTCACACCTGGGCTGTATGGTTTAGGCCAGTGATGGCGAACCTTTTGAGCTCGGCGTGTCAGCATTTTGAAAAACCCTAACTTAACTCTGGTGCCATGTCACATATAGAAATTTTTTGATATTTGCAACCATAGTAAAACAAAGACTTATATTTTTGATATTTATTTTATATATTTAAAGGCCATTTAACAAAGAAAAATCAACCAAAATAATGAGTTCGCGTATCACCTCTGACACGCGTGTCATAGGTTCACCATCACTGGCCTAGACTCTAGGCTATAAACCCGTGCATCATGTTACTCTACAAAACAACATGAGATTAAATCAAGCTCAAGAGAAAATGATTCAATCAAGAGACTCCATGAAGAAAAGATGTATGGGGCTGCTGCTGGTGTGACATGGCACACTTTTACAGCAAACTTTTTATAAGTAGAAAGAGTACATTCTAGAATAAGAATATAGTAAATACATCAACCAGAACAGTTGTTTATAGTATTATCAACTCTATGTGCTGTATATAATTGCATGTGCTATTCTGTTATGGGACTGGCAGTGCAGGTGTGTTTACAGCAGCATCACCACAAACACATGAGTAATGCGTTGACACTATGACAGGTGGGAGACAGCTTCCACTATAATCTTACGGGACCACCATGTATATGCAGTCTGCTGACTGAAATGTCGCTCTGCTGCCTGTGACTATATATGCATGTGTATATGTGTACACATACACACACATATGTTTATATATATATATTATACTCTGTGCTAGAATATATTATTAATATTTAACTTGGATACATTTAGATAAAGTAATTTTACAGAAAGTGTGGCTAAGTGTAGAAAGCCTCACTGTGCTAAATACTTTTTTCATGCTTTCATTAGGAAAAAGAAACCTTTCTATTTTATTTTTGTCTAGATCAGTGGTTCTCAACCTGTGGGTTGCGACCCCTTTGGGGGTCGAACGACCCTTTCACAGGGGTCACCTAAGACCATCGGAAAACACATATATAATTACATATTGTTTTTGTGATTAATCACTATGCTTTAGTTATGTTCAATTTGTAACAATGAAAATACGTCCTGCATATCAGATATTTACATTATGATTCATAACAGTAGAAAATTAGTTATGAAGTAGCAACGAAAATAATGTTATGGTTGGGGGTCACCACAACATGAGGAACTGTATTAAAGGGTGGCGGCATTAGGAAGGTTGAGAACCACGGCTCTAGATCCTGTTTGTTGCTATTACTAATAGATATACGGCCCTCTGCATTTTCACATTTCCACTGAAGTATTAATGTTTGTTGAATGAGTTATTGCTGCATATGAGACTATATTATATGTTCTGGAGAAGACAAAGAAATATAAAAGATGGCCTCTGCTTTAAGATGCCTATGATTTAATTGGGAAAATAAGACATAATTATGTCAAAATTTACGTGGGAAACATCAGGTTCAAAATTAATCTGTCCCCTGGCTGCCAAGGAAGCAATTCCACTGTCAAGAAAGTGATGAGAAAGGTACCAAATACTAAAATTGGAAATGCTGAGTTCTCAGCTAAATCTGATTACACAGCTTGGTTAGAATGTTCATTTTTCCAATGAGGCAACATGGAAGTCAATACCCTGAGATGTGAGTCGGGTGAAGACGGATGCCATCGGACTGGTGCAGAAAACAGGCATTCAGGAGCCGGGTACAGAGTTCTGTGAGCAGCTATGATCCGGTAGCGTTTATAGCAGTAGTGGGGGTTGGGGGGTGGAAGTCAGGGACTAGCAATGAAGCAGGGATTCTCTGTTGAAAATGAGCAAGCTGTGTTCTACATTGAGGAGCAGACCTGTCCAACTGGAGTGGGAGGTGCTTGGGGGAGGGGGGCACGCTAAGGGAAAGGTGTGAAATTTAGGTTAGGGCCTGACTGAAACTGGCAAGGAAGGGCAGGTTTGGATTTCATCTTGCAAGTGGTTGCATTGAATTATTTGTCAGCAGGGAAGTTTATCTGGCTACTAGAGCCCCTTTAAGAAGCTAACATCATTTCACAAGGTTGAGCGCGTGCTACCCTACGACCTAACATCCATTTTTATAAATGCACATATGCACTGGTGTACTAAGAATGTGCATTGCTGCCCTGACCGGTTTGGCTCAGTGGATAGAGCGTTGGGCCGTAGACTGAGAGGTCCCGGGTTCGATTCTGGTCGAGGGCATATACTGTATGTTGGTTGCAGCCTTGATCCCCAGTAGGGGGCGTGCAGGAGGCAGCTGATCAATGTTTCTCTCTCATTGATGTTTCTAATGCTCTATCCCTCTCCCTTCCTCTCTGTAAAAAAATCAATAAAAGTATATTTTAAAAAAAAGAATGCATTGCTACATTTCCCACAATAGCAAAGCACTGGAAACAATCTGAGTTGTTCAGCAGGAGAAGGGGTAAGGACTGTGGTATGGCATCCACTGGAATACTATGTAACAACAAAATAAACCGGCTAAGCATCAACAGGGGTGAATCTTGGAATCACAATACTGAGTGAAATAACATGTTCCAGGAGATACATATGGCACTACTTTTACAGACTTCCAAAATCAGCAAAATCAACTCTATGTATAAATATATGTAGACTTAAATTTTGACTTATTTATTCTATGTTTTTTTGTTTGTTTAATCCTCACCTAAGAATATTTTTCCCATTGATTTTTAGAGGCAGTGGAAGGGAAGAGGAGAGACAGAGAGAGAAACATTGATGTGAGAGACACAGCGATTGGTTGCCTTCTGCGTGCACCCCAACCGGGGCCAGGGAATTGAGCCTGCAACCGAGGTATGTGCCCTTGACTGGAATTGAACATGGGACCTTTCAGTCCATGGGCTAACGCTCTATCCACTGAGCCAAACTGGCTAGGGCAATTTCTTCTACTTTTTAAAGAATATATAGTAAACTCTATTCTTAGAAAAGTAGTCAAGTGCTGCACAATGTTTTTGTCAAGGACTGATTACATCTATGACAGTGGTCCCACAAGAAATGGAGCTGAAATTTTCCTATCGCCTGGTGACATAGCCATCGTAGCATCATAGCGCAAAGGCTGCAAAAATCAACAGGGCTGAGGTTGCCATGGCAAACAGCTTTAAGCTGGGTGTGGATGCGGGTGACACTGGGGTGCTTCTAGAGGTGTGCCTGAGGAATTAGCTAATGAGGAGTGCATAGCTGAAGAAGAGGCCAGAGAAAAAGAACCGGCAGAAGAAAAAAGAAGGCCCAACCCCCAAGGAAATTCTTAGTGAAAGCTGTTAGCAGAAGCTTTTGCAGATTGCATCAAGCTCCTTAAAAAGTTTGAAAACACGGACCCCAACACTGAAAGGTTTTCATTAATAGCAATGTTCATGATGCCTTACGTACTTGCAAGCAAATCTCTGATTAAACAAAAAGAAAAAGAAAAAAAGAAACAAATGAAGTCAATGACCATGGACATATTTCTGAGGAGCGACCCCCCTCACAGGAGGAGCCTCGGGCAGGCCTTCTGGAGGTGCTCCAGAAGGCACTGCTATCGTAGGTGACAGCTCCCGGAGTGTCACAGCCCCGAGGACACTGCAGGGGGACCAGGGGCGGACACGGAAGACACATCTTGATGATCCTGACCCTGAGTAGGTCTAGGCTAACATGTGTTTTTGTCTTAGTTTTTAACAAAAGGTTTAAAAAGTAAAAAAATAAACTTAAATAGAAAAAAAGCTTATAGAATAAGGATATAGAGAAACAATATTTTCGTACAGCTGTATAATGTGCTTGTGTTTATCACTGTGTTACAGTTGCCTAAAGTATTCAGTACAGTATCTGTTGTTAAGTGGTGCGAGATTGTATATATATTTGTACAACCTTAGAAGGTGCAATAAAGGCAGAAGCAGTCTAGACAGAAACTTTCCCATCAAAAAACCAAGAGCTAACACCCATGCCTGTAAACGCCCCAATGAACTCCCTAATAAGGTGAAAACAAAACCTTGGTTGAGTTTAGCTCTAGCCATCTGGCCCTGAAATGTGTTACTGTCATTTTTATCATGATTGTAGCTGGGAAATAACCCACTGAGTTAAATGACCTTTTCTCTTCCACTCATTCTCTTCTGATAAAGTTGCACCCGTCTTCCTAAAAGAGACCACATGGTATAAAATTTGAGGCAGAAGCAAGCCATATTAGCTTCCAATAAAAAAGTGTAATTCAACTTTATTAGTATGAAATATTTTAAGATAATTTATTATTTGTGATCCAAGTGTATGATTCTCAAATACGAAAGGGCTTTAACATAATCATAGAATCATTTAATAAAACCCCGAGAAAAGCAGGAAGGCACTTGCTCTTTTTGGTGTAGAGATACTGTACTTAAGATAATGTTTCGCCGGCCATCTCTTTGATGGGAGTGTGTTCTGCTTCCCTTCCGTCGGATTCCTCTCACTCAAACTCGACTAGAGGAGCTTGTCTGTTGGCCTGAGCGCCTTCTTTGTAGAGCACTCTCTTGATCGTGCCGTCCTTGGGAGCCTTTATGGTGTGCTGCAGGGACAAAGACACGGCCGGCTGTCACACTAATGAGGACCGAGCACGTACCGAAGTCAGAGTGAAAAACGAAGCCAACTGCTTTGATGTTTTGTTGTCTATCAGTGTTTCCCAACCTTGTTCATGTCACAGAACAGAGAAAATAACATGTGCATGGTGTGCCAGTGGGCGGACACACCTGCAGCCCACTCAAGGGCACCGACTAGGAAGCTCCCCACCTTCACAGTAGAATCGCGCCTGGGAAGCTTTTAAAAAGCTTTGGGCCCCTTTCTGGGAGATCCCAGTTCAACGGGTGCAGGGAAGTCGTTTTGAAAAGCTCCCACGTGTGGCTTACAAAGTGTGGCCAGGTCTGAGAACCACTGGCCTTTAATTTCCAACCACGTGAAAACCTAAAGAGCTAATTGAATGTGACTGAGGTTTTCACGTTGACACTGAGCGCTGGCACCCTAGGTTTGGCCCTGGAAAACACCCATAGCTAATACTCAGTAGGGCTACTGCCTGAATCTAAGATATTAATAATTTCATTAATTTCAGAATCAAACGACGGGTGCGATTTCACAAAATTAAAATGAGAAGAATGTTTGTTTGTTTTCTGCAGTTAATGCTTTATCAGCCCATGGCTCTTAATATGTAAAATGGCCTTAACTTACTAAATAAGGGAAAAGAACAACTAGGTCTGCTAACCGCCCACCGTTTACCTGGCAACTGACCTCACGATTGCACGTACTTACTTCCATCTTCATGGCGATCATGACCATTAGAGAATCTCCAGCTTTGACCTTGTCTCCAGCTTTTACGAACACCTAGAGGTCCAGAGGGACAAGTTAATCCTTGGAAACACAGAGGTCCTCTGTGGTCCACAGAGCTGATACACAAATGAACATAGCGGACGCATGAGTCTGCGGTTGTCCTGTCTGCCAAAGACAAAGGCACCATCGGAGACCTACAGGGCAGCCTGGCATCGCTGGCACTGTTGTCAGCGGGAGGCCCTACTTGGTTTCCCATTCCCACCCCCAAGCCATCTAGTTTTCCTTGAAGCAGAGTAATATGTCTCATATATCTTGAGACCCTTTTGTATTTTCCATGGGTGTACAGACAAGACACACCACCCATGTACATGGACAGCAGTGTGGTGATTGTGGAGGGAGGCAGGGTGGGTGGAGGTGGAAGGGGGTATAGAAGAGATAAATGGTGATGTAATAAATAAGTAAATACATACATACATACATACATACGTACCACATACATACATACATACATACATACCACCAACTGGGGAGAACTACTATACTTGAATGTCTTCACCATAGTCAGAGTAGGAGGCCTTGCTCCTCTTGTTCCTCTGTTTGTCTAGTTTTTAGGTTGTCTAGGACATAGTGTTTCAGGTCCTCTGGCCCAGTGCAGTAAATGTATAGACTATCTTCAGGTGAAAGAATTATACTTATTGGCAACCCCAGAAAAATCTCTCTATTTTCCTTTTTACATGTATAAATGAACTCCTGTAGCCCGTATGGTCTCACTGTTTGTTTTTTGTTAACAGAGTTATCAAGGATGTTTGGAAACACAGTAAACTTAGGCTCTACAGTCAAGGTGCAGAACCAAAACTATGAAAAATGAGAAGGAGCCTTGAAAGCCCCCCAAATCTGCAATGCTGGGTGAGGCCTTCGTGTCAGAGGAAACCAATGGTCTGGGTTTAGGGCCCAGTTTTGGGGAAAACATGCATCTTTACATGTAAGACCCTGTTCTGCACCCTGTTCTGCCCCCTGTGCAGCAAAGCCCACGTCCTGGGAGGCCGGTGGGGACTGAGAGTGAATGAGTTAGAGGCAGACCGGAGTCTCCAGCTCACACTGCCTCTCAGGCAAACATTTCCAGGGGTGAAGACATTTCCACTCAAACTACTTAAACAGTTTTTTCTTCTTTTTTTGAAGTGGTACCAAGAAGACACAGTTGATTTTTAAGACTTAAATGAATTTGAGGGGATGCTACTACATTCAAGTATTTAAAAGGAGACTTCTGACCTATTACCACTTGAGGGTACATCAGTATGGATCTCAACTCTGGATACATACTGCACTCAACACCAAACCACATTGTTCTCCACCAATACCAGTCTTCCACATTTTAACACTGATGCAGTTAGTACATTAGAGAAAATGTCACTATTCATGATAAATTGTTGTTAAATTTAACAGTACAAAACAGTCCTTTTGCCCTGGCCGGTGTGGCTCAGTTGGTTGAGCATCAAGGTCACCACTTCGATTCGTAGGCAGGTCACATGCCTGGTTTGTGGGCTTGATCCCCAATAGGGGGCATGCAGGAAGAAGCTGATTGATGTATCTCTCTCTAGTTGATGTTTCTCTCTCTCCCTCTCCTTTCCTCTCTCTCTCTTTAAAAAAAAGTCAATGAAAACATGTTTTAAAAAGACAGCCCTTTTGAATAATGCTTGGTGAATACTCTTATTTTAATCATAACAAGACAATTTAAATTATTTGTACTTTTATGGAAATTCCCATTTTCAAAATTTTTGTTAACAGTGTTTATTGTACATTAGGTAAATTGGTATTATCACTGATGACTGTAATATAGAACTTGAATCTATCATAGAGTCCCTTGATTTCTTGGAATGAATGCTTTCCAATGAGTGACATTTAGAGAGGAGAAAAAGAACATATATGGCATAGTTCAGCAAAGACGTCTATTGGGCCTTATTGGGCATTATTCTGCACACGTTCGCATGGTTACCTTCTCAATGGTTCCAGTCATGGGCGCTATTGCTCCTCCCTGAGTTCCTTCTGAGCTCACTGACAAGTATTTGGGGACTGGAATGTCAAACTGAACAGTTCCTTCCTATAAACAGGAAACAAACCAGAAATGAAACCAATATCTTGTTCCTGTAATTTTACTAATATACCTGACGTGATTATTTTCAAGCTATCTGTTAAATGTTAGTCATCTTTAACACCAGGGTTCTAATCCAGCTTTGTGACCTTGAGAAAATTACTAAACTCCTTGGTTTTGGTTCCCATTATGCAGGGGTAATGGTATACAAGCCTCAGAGGGGATGCAAGGGATTAAGATATATCACTGTTGGTAAAAGACAGCCACTGTCTGGAAGCTATTTTTAGTAACATCTCCGCCATCAGGTGCTTCGTCTGAGGGAGGAACTGTTCTTAATAATTATATTTATATAATTGTCACAATAACCTTATGAGGTAGGTATTGTTATTATTCCTGTTTATAGATGAGGGAACTGAAGACCAAAGTCACACAGCTGCTCAGTGGTTTGAATTTGAATGAAAGCAGCTTCATATTCCAGAATGTCAGCTCTTCGCCACTCACTATCCTGCCCCTCCCATCATAGGGTCACAGCACACTGACGACAGGAAGGAATGCCTGGCAAAGTGAGAACATCCTCGACTCCATAGACGTTACTTCATCACTAAGGGCGCCTCCTCACTAAGGACTGTGATCTGTGAGATGGTTCCCACATGTGAGAAGACTGAAGAGACCACAGTATAGTTGATAACCCATGCGGAACCCTAAGGTCTCTTGATAAACTTCTAGCCAAATCCATGCAAAGCCTGCCTCAATCATCTGCCAAGAGAACACCTCTCACCCCACTCCCTTCCTACTGACCACCTTGCCCACAGGGAACATCTGGTCCAGCTCCTCTCCCAATGGCCACCTCCTCCCAAATCCCCAGGGTTTCAAGTATCAGGAGGATGGCGGTTGGGGAAAGGGTTAAGGTATCAAATCCCTGAGAGAACAGGCCCACTGAGCAGGGAGATATTCTGACAAGAAGGGTGTAAGGACATGTTTCAGAATTAAAGGAAGAAAATGAGTATGTGTCTATCAATGAGAATCTGTGTGAACAAAAGAAGAAGAGAAGGCTGGAATATGGCAAAGAAACAGAGCGGAGAGGGAAACACAGAAGAGATTGAAGGAAGTGGGTCTTTCTAATCCCCTTGTCTCTGGTCAAGCAATTTTCTCCCAAACACCAACAGAGTTATTACAAAGAAGAGAACTTACCACAGAAAATAGGTAAATTGTGTTTTCCAGGATAATTAACTTAGTTTTACTAGAAACTCCATTTATAGAACATTTCAAGTAAGTACAGTCTCCCTCACTATGAAGATCACCAAGGACTTGGAAAGTTTTATCTCCAATCTGAAAAAAGAAGAAACAGAGAAGATCCTTAAAGTAAATGAACAATACTACATAATTAATACAATCAGAATTCATTTCAAAAGGTAACAGGTCAAATGTTTTTTTTTTAAAAAAAGTCACGTAGAAACTTTCCCCTTAAGATTCATAAACGAAATGCTCTAGGTAGAAATGTAGTAAGATAATGAAAGGAAAGCATAGTTACATGACATATTCATAGCACTCACAATGCCACAGATAAAGGTTCATGCAAGAAGAGCAATACACGTGAAATAGAAGTATAAATCAAACAAAATTATTAAAATTTTGTTGGATATATATATATGTATATAAAACATGTTTGCATTCATTTCTGAGTTTCCAAAGTCAAGTTTAGTTTTCCTGTGCCAAAGTCAGTAGTGAAAAAAGCCAGAACCACATAATTAGATGGTATTTCTTTTATCTCACCAGCATGTAGATCGTATTTATGGGTTTCAGTTATGATTTAAGAAGATAAGTTAGCTGGATACTGATCACAATTTTCTCTAAGAGAGAGAGTTCCAAAGAACAGATTTTACACTTAATCTTTCAAGGCAGCTGGCAAAAGGACATGAAACCATTCTGTTTTAAAGAATGTTTTCTCTCATATATACTCAAACAAAATTCCCCTTACATACAGAAAATCCATTTAAATCTCTCTCTTTATTTTTCATCTCAATTCCCCTGATGTTAGTGTCAAAATCCCGCAGCTACTCTTTTCAAATATATTATGTAGGCTAAGGTGAAATAGGTTATACTGCAGTATTTATACACTGCTTTCATCTATCCTAAATTAAATATGCGTTGTAACCCACTCAAACGGCCATTTGAAACTTGGCAAAATTCTCAGGACATAAAGGTTAGATTGGGAACAGTTTTGTTTAAAGATTTACAATAGCACATTGTAAATTTGTGAATGTAGTTCCACGAGCAGATTAGAACAAATCTGCCAATTTACCATTTGTCAAGGGACAAAAAGGGGTCCCCAGACCAGTATTATATAAAATTTATTATATAATATTTAAAATACTTAGAAAATTCTCAATGTTGGGATATTGAATGGCACAGAGACTCCCCAGATACCTTTAGGAAAACGAAGTTATTTTAAAAAGGGAATGAAGAGTCACAGGGGGGTAAAGTACAGCACAGGGAACACAGTCAATAACATAATATTATAATAATGCTGTATGGTGCCCGATGGGTACTAGGCTTATCAGGGTGATCACTTTGTAAGTTATCTAAAAGTCTAATCACTTTGTTATATACCTAAAACTCATATGATACTGTATGTCAAATGTAATTGAAAAATTTAAAAGAGAAAAAAGGGAAAAAAAAGTACCAATATGAATTACAACTCTTATAATTAAGTGAGGTAGACTTCCCATAATTTTTCTGACAGATAGAAAGAAAACCACTGTGTCTCTCCAAATGTTGGGCAGTCTAAAGCTTATCATTAATAAACCCATTTTGCAGGATTTGAAACCTCTTAGGTCTTATTAAAACTAGAGCCCGGTGCACGAATTTGTGCACCAGTGGGGTCCCTCGGCCTGGCCTGCGGGATCGGGCCAAAACCGGCTCTCCAACATCCCCCAAGGGGTCCAGGATTGTGAGAAGGTGAAGGCCAGGCCAAGAGACCCCACCAGTGCACGGGGCCAGGAAGGGATGCGGGAGGTTGGCCAGCCAGGGAGGGACTGTGGGAGGGCTCCAGGGTGTGTCTGGCCCATCTCGCTCAGTCCCAATCAGCCGGATCCCAACAACAAGTTAACCTACCGGTCAGAGCGTATGCCCCCTGGTGGTCAGTGCACGTCATAACGAGCGATTGAGTGACCTTAGCATATCATTAGTATATCACACTTTGATTGGTTGAACGGCCGACAGGATGACCGGACACTTAGCATATTAGGCTTTTATTATATAGGATGATTTATTCAATTCTCTGAATTTGTACCTTACTATGGGAATTTGCTTGAGTTCTCACATTGTTGTTTAACTCCTTCAGCATTTCATTTTGCCAGTGTAATGGACTTCTTTTACTTGAGGGCTAGTATAAAAATTTTGACTGAAGATTCTCAAAGAATGACCTTGGATCACTTGGGGTTCTTTCAGGGGATCCATGAAATAAAACTATTTCATAATAATACTAGTGTAATTTGCCTTTTTAACCCACATTCTCTCATAAGTATACAGTGGAATTTTTAGAGATGCAAAGCATGCGATAATGTTATCACTCTGTGACAATGGAATGTGTACTTGTGTAATCTTAGGCTCTAAACTTGTCTCAATTTATCCTACAACTCAACAATAAAAAAAAAATCTGATTTTTAAAAAATGGGCAAAGGACTTGAACAGACATTTCTCCAAAAAAGATAGACAAATGGCCAATTAGCACATGAAAAGATGCTCGACATCATCAGCGGTTTGGCTCAGTGGATAGAGCGTCGGCCTGCAGACTCAAGGGTCCTGGGTTCGATTCCGGTCAAGGGCATGTACCTTGGTTGCGGGCACATCCCCAGTGGGGGGCGTGCAGGAGGCAGCTGATCGATGTTTCTCTCTCATCGATGTTTCTGGCTCTCTATCCCTCTCCCTTCCTTTCTGTAAAAAATCAATAAAATATATTTAAAAAAAAAAAAAAAGATGCTCGACATCATCAGCCATCAGATAAATGCAAATCAAAACCATAATGAAATACTACTTTACACCCATTAGGATGGCTTTATAAAAAGAAGAAAAAAAAGCTGGCAAGAATGTGGAGAAACTGGAACCCTTGTGCACTGTTGGTGGGAACGTTAAATGGTGCAGCCGCTATGGAAAACAGTATGGTAGTTCCGAAAAAAATAAAAAGATAGGACTACCATATTTATGATCCAGCATTTCTACTTCTGGGTATATGCCCAAGAAAATTGAAAACAGTCTCAAAGAGATATCTGTACCCCTATGTTCATAGTAGCATTATTCACAATAGCCTAAAGGTGGAAACAACCCAAGCACCCATCAGTAGATGAATGAATAAAAAAAATGTGGTCAATAAAATATTAGTCAGCCGTAAAAAGGAAGGAAATTTGGACACACGATACAACATGGGAGACCCTTCAAGACATTATGCTAAGTGAAGTAAGCCAGTCACAAAAGGACAAATGCTGAGTGGTTTCGCTTATATGAGTCACCCAGCAGCCAAATTCATAGACACACAAAGCAGCATGGCAGTTGCCAGGGGCTGGGGGAGGAGGAGCATGGTGCTTGTTTAATGGGTATAGCGTTTGAGTTTTGCACGAGGAGAATGGTTCTATGGATGGATGGTGGTGACGGCTATACAACAATGTGAATGCAATGCCACTGAACTGTACACTTAAAATGGTAAATTTTGTTACTTATATTTAAAAATACACATCAAAATAATTAAAAATGTTCTCAGTTTAATTTCCCGTACAGTAAAAATTAATAGATGTAACGAATACAAACAAAGCTCTTTAGGGAGTTTCAGTGATTTTTAAGAATGTACAGGGGTCCTGAGACCAAAAAGTTTGAGAACTGCTGCTTTAGATATAAATATGTCCACACACTTCAGTGTCTGATTCAAAGCTATTATATTTTGCCAACTTTTGAATCACAGCCAAACTGAGTACACAGTCAGAAAATGTATAGGGGGTAGTTTCCTCAAATTGGTCTGAAATAAAAGCACATGATATTCCCTTAGTAGACATAACAGTCAGTGGCTTAAGAGAAACCGGAGAGCATAAAAAGACCATTCTTAGTATGAGAGAGATCAGATGTAGAACAAAACCAGTAAGGCTTACCTGCATGCTATATGACCCATCCTGGTTGTATGTTACAGCGATGGCTACATCTTCAGAGGATAAAAATTAAACAAAATTAGAAGACCTTCATTTATTCAGTAACTGAGATTCCAAGAATCTGACTTTCAACATAAAGATAACTAGCTGTTAGGGATAGCAACATCTGTTAACTCCCTGGCAATAAAGATTAAAAAACAACAACAAAAATACAACTTAGGCAGGTTTCAAAAAAAGGTGAATTTCAAACTTTTCCTTTTTAGAAATGGTGTTTTAGCTTTTTAGGACTGTAGGCTATTTTAGATATTTTTTTTCACTATAAGAAAGGCTGCATTGTTATAGTAAAAACTGTAATTAATTGGGAAAAAGAAATTCTGGTTTAAGATCCAAATCTGCCATCTGTGTGGCACGATCACCTCTGTGATCTTGACTAAGTCACTTAAAATCTCCGGGTCTTGGTTTTCTAATCCATTTGACCCATTAAATGGATGAGATGTAACAATGATGACATCAGTGTGAAAGTATAAACTGCAACAGACTATACAGATATAATATACAATATATTCATTATTATGTGACTATAGAATTGGTTAAAGACTAGGAGATGGAAATTGAAACTTTTGTGGGCTAGAGAATGAAGACCAAAGTCATTCCATCTAGTCCTGAGACTTCAACCATCATGTTGATGCCACCAGCTCCTATCTGTCCCCAGTCTTTCTGCAGAACTCTAAGTCATGTCCAGCTAAATGTTCCATCCGTACTTTAAAATGAACATAGTGTGTCCAACAAATCCTCTCCCGCCTCCGCCTGCTTTCCCTCCTGCCCTGTGAGCGCCACGACTGGCAATGTTATTCCCCTTGCCATCCTGGTTTAAAACCTGTCATTCTTACCTTCTCCTTTGCTTTCTACTTCCAACCGCCACCACAGCACTGCCAAAGTCTTCCCTTGGATGCCTGGACCACCCATTTCTTGCGCCTGCCCCTGACTCGGACAGCGGCCTCAGGCCTGGCTGACCTGAGGAGGTCCTGCCAGGACTTCCTGCTCCCTGTCCCAAGCCTCCCAGCTGATTCCTAGCATGTCCCCACCACAGTAAAAACACTTGGCTTCGTATTGAGAGCACCAAACGCTGTCATATTTCCCGCCATTCTTCCACACAGCCCTGTGTCCGACCAAATGGGAAAATGGGCCAATTCACATTCTCCAGGTGCCTCTATCCTTCTCCTCTCTGTGCCCTTTGCCCAGGCCCCTCCCACTGACCCCCACCCCTCCTCCACATTGTGCTCACTGGGGAAGAGCCTGCCTGGGGGGATGAATCCTCTCTCCTCTGTACATTTAGACGTCTACATATAAACACCATACGGATTCTCCCCTCAGCAGGGTATGATAGAGTGGTTTTTCTCTTTATCAATTGTTTTAAAAAACTGCAAAAATAAAAATGTTCACGAGGCCTAAAAGTCCTCCCGATTGCCCAGATGTCAGTCCTATTAAACGCTGGAACGTGTGGATGCTTTCGGGCCTTTCAGAATACACATGCAGGTTTGTATTTTTCTTTTATAAAAATAGGACATTGCCATACATGTTGTTCTGCAACCAACTTTATTGTAGTTAACATGTGACATACAGACCTACTTTGTTCTTTTAACAGGAGCAAGGGAATAGTTTAAAATAATAATGAGGATGATGATGACAGCTGATGTTTGTTGACTGCTTGCTACATGCCATTCAATGAGCTAAGTGCTTTACACATGCTGTTTCATTTAGTATGTACAACACCACAAGGAAGTGACTGCCGCTGCCATGCCCAGTTACGGCGGAGGACAGTGGATGCTTACAGAGCACGTGACTTGCCCAAGGGCCACAGAAAACAAGCGAGCCAGATTCAAACCCATACGGTCTACCTCCAGGGCCGCACCATTACCACTACGCCATCCTGCTTCCCAACACACCCTTCTCCTTTGCCAAGTGGCAAATTCCTTAAGAGAAAAACATAGGAGCAAAGACACCTTTTATCTCTTCTTCACGTTGTTCAGAATATTTATTGTTTCATAAACTTTGTCCTGAACGTATAAACTTCTCTATCCTGTATCTTGTCAATAACTTTAACTCTTTTTAAGAGAAAATGCAGGGGTCAGGGGAAGGGAGGGGAGGGGAGATATAGATGCTAGGAAGCTGTCACACTGCCAGCTTTGACGACAGGAAGACAGAGGGGCCCCGAGTAAACTAATGCAAGCCGCCTCTAGAAATTGGAAAAGGAACCAATTCTCTCTTTGAGCCTCCAGATGGAGCACAGGCCTGCCAGCACTTTGATTTTAGGGCCCCTGACCTCCAAACTGTAAATTTGTGTCATTTTAAACCATTAAGTCTGTGGCAATCTGTTACAGCTGCAAAAATAAAATAAAATAAAAAATCACATCTTCAAAGCCTTCCTATTCATTCTGCCATCAGGAAGATCATTTTGACTTGAATACTGGATTTTCTTATTACCTTGCCTACATTGTTCTCCCCAGGATTAAATCAAAATGCTGGCATATCACATAAAGCTCCTTAGTCTCGGCCCCTACCCGTCCCCCGGTCTCATCAACCACCACTCTCCCTAGGAATACTCTGCTTCCCATTTAGCGGACGTTCTTGATTTCCCAACATTCCACACTCTTTCCAGAAGCTGTGACTTCTGCCCCAAGGATTTTCCTCCGCATTATTTAGCAGGCCCATCTCTACTCATTCTTAATGTATTAAATCTATCATTACCTTTTCTGCAAAGCCTTCCCTGACTTCCTCAATCAGGATGCAGACCCTCTCTTTAAAGATCCCATAAAACCTGTATTTGCAGAGTATATTACACATTTTCCCGTGAAAATCTGCCTCCAACTACTCTGTGAGCTTCTCGAGGGCAAAGATCATGGCCCTCTATTGGTTTATGCCCCTTTCCGAGTAAATATTAAGTACTCAGAGCTACTGAATAAGTGAATGAATATGTACTTTAATGTTCTTTTAATCATAATACAAGCTTTCCAGTTCACCCTTATATACATTTTTATCTTAAATCCTGCCAATATTCTCATTTATCATTTTGTCTTTAAAGTGTCCTTACATACTTAAACACAATTATTATTCTAGTTAAAAAAAAGAGAGAAAATGCATCTCATTATCCCAGATCAGTTTTCTTTCAATTTATAAAATATGAAGTCTTTTAATAACATGAATGCCCATAGAATCACAGTAAAGACATCACCAGAAAAAGTCTAAATTCTTTTATGTATAGTAGGGTAACTCAACCTGTTCCCCTCTCCCCTAGATATCTCTTGACCGCCCACAAGAGAATCTTAAACACCTCTTATGTATTTAATAAGGTATGAAAGTTTAACATGATGCAGTGTTAGGTAAGCACATGCACCTTGAAGTCTGCGTTCAAATTCTGGCTCTACCAATTCCTTTTGGTGTGATTTTAAGGAAATTATCATTCTCTCTAAGCCTTTTGCAAAGGTTTTATAAAGTTGAGACTAATAATAACACCAATTTCATTGGCCTGTTCTGAAAATGCAAAAGAAATAATTCATGGAAGGTGCTTAACACAATAGCTCACATACACCAAACAATAAGTCTCAGCTATTATTCTTATTATTATTGAGGGCAGGGCAGGGTTCTGTGAAACATGGCCACTAGTAACAAGGTGAGAATATCTTTCAAGTCTTGATTATTTGAAATACTTGGCCATTCTCACTGAGACCATTAAGAGCTGGTTCTACTTTATATTCATAAATGCTTCTGGGCCCTTGGGCTTCTTGTTTGGTGCACTCTCATTCAACCACAGTCACTGCGGATTAGTATAACATTTCTGAAAACTGTGACATGCGGACCTGGGTTATTGTTGAAAAATACTGCCAAAAGGAAGTAGTGAACAGCAATTATGTTGGCTCTTCAATTATATTTATTTTTAAAAATAAAAATAAAAATCCAAGAAATGCAATATAATTCAAAACACTGCTCGGTGCCTCAGTGAAGATCCATGCCAAATAACACAGTTGGCTCATCTGAATTATAATCACACAGGCTATTTTTCTGTTTAATTTAGATTGAAGAGGCCACTTGAATTTTATTGCTGCTGATACTGTATTCAGCATATTCAGCCTAGTGTAAGATACTTTCTCATTTGGGAGGCTGTTTTTTAGGATGAAATGAATAAATAAATACACCCGCATAAAATGGATAGCTTAACCATTTGCAGAATGTTACTCTACAAGGGATGTTTGCAAACTTCCTTTCCAAGCACTCCGTGCACTTAAGGTAATGACCATCTAGGCTCAGGATGAAAAGATATCTAAAGAGCTGTAACCCAGTCAACTGTGTAAACAAGGAATTTGTTAAGAAGTGAGTGGATGTCTACATAGAACTGGGATAGAGAGGAGGGTGCTGTGATGAGCTGGCAGGAAGATTCTGTTCTACCTGATAGGCACGTTTTATAATGGAGTTGTCACAGGTCAAGGATACCTCACCTTCAAGGTTACCCAGTCCTTCCTGCTCTGACTGCACCCCTCTGGCTTCCCATGCAAACTGTATTGCAGCAGAAGGCATATAGCCACCAGCTATTACATGATTCTGGTCCCTCTGGTACACTGTTCCAGCCCAAATTTTGTGTCAGCCTCTCCTAACTTCAGTTACAATAAATCAGCTCCCACCCTGAACCTACTCAAATCAGTGTGCAATCAAAAATCAATTTGCCGTATAGGGGGTAACGTGGGGATAAGGACACATATGTAATATCTTAATCAATAAAAATATTTTTAAAAAATCAATTTGCCACTGGAAAAGTGGTGGAAATAGCATAGGAATCAGGGTCAGAAAGATTAGGTGTCAAACATTGGCTCTGCCACTTACTAGTCTTGAATAAGTTATTGCACCTTCCATGCCATCGTTTCATCAGCCATATGTGGCTATAACAGTGACTCCCCTTATTAAATTGTGAAGATAAAATTTACATGTGATAAGGCACTTAATAATAAATTACATTTCTTTATTAACCCACTTCCACCTTAGATACTGCCTGAATAGTGGGTAATCTTTCTTGTTTAGAGTTTTGGATATTGTTTTTCTTATTTAAAGGAATACATTCTCACCCTGGTTGGGTATTCACTGGTTAGAGCATCGGCCTGCGAACCAAAGGCATGTGCCTCTGTTGCAGGTTCGATCCCTGGCCTCAGTCCTGGTCGGGCATGTGTGGGAGGCAACCAATTGCTCGCTCTCTCTCTCTCCCCATCTCCCTCTTTCTGTCCCTCCTTCCTCCATCCCTTCCACTCTCTTTAAAAATCAATGGAGTGATTTAAAAAAAAATCCATTGAGGATTAAAAAAAAAAAAGTAATACATTCTTGGGAGGGAAAAGAAGGGTAAAAAAAATAAAATATAAAAGTATTGCATTCTCACTGAAGAAATATAAAGCAAAGAAAGTACAAAGAAGCATGGGGGGGAAAAGACGGCCTCAAATCCCACCACCCAGTAGTAACCTCACTAAAATGTTGGCAAATTTTACTTTAGTCATTTTGCTATGTATGTTTTATAACATATTTTTAGAATATTTACAAAACACAGAAAAAATGTAATGAAGAAAAAAAAATCAACTCTACCACCCAGAGCAAATCAATTCTATCATTTTGGCATACTTCCTCACAATGTTTAGGCCAGGGATCTTTGAAAAATATATAATTGAATGACTGTGGCTGAGCTGAATCCATTTTTTCCCAGGTAAATGTGATCTATTTCTATAAGGCACATTTCCCTTCTAATAAAACGTTACTTACTGTTTTCACCATCCCTAAGAGTCATGTTTCTGGTGAAAGAAATATTCAGTCTTCTTCCACTGCTGGATGCAAAAGGAGAATATTGATCTGAAAGAAAATTCAACAGCAAATTTACGAACATCAAGCCTACTAAATTTATACCTTACAAAAGAAAACAGGAACACAGTTCCTATACTGGCAGCTTGTATGTGTTTTCTTTGTTCTTCTCGTTGCTTTAAATTTAAATGAGATATTTCAATTTACATCTCAGGAGGTTGCATATGAAAACTCCCAGCTTCTCTTAAAAAGTGAGACTATGTGCAGCCTAAACTCTCATCCGTTGGTGGCATGAGCTGCACTGTGGCCATCCCTTTTGATGGGGCTACTGCATTCCAGGGCACCCAAATCTCTACCTCTCGCCATTTCCCTTTCACCTGGCCTCTCTTATTCTCCTGTTACTGGTCCACCTAGACGGGTTTGAGTGTACAGCCTCTGCTGGACAATATCCAGAAGCTACAGCATGACTAAATTGAAGCAATTTACTCTGAAGTTCCTATCTGTGCTGGTTATAAATTTTAAAAAGAGGTGAGAGTAAGAAGACACTCCATTCTAAAAAGGCTAAGAACAAGCAGGCTTAGGAATGCCATATGGAGCACACTTAGATGCATTTCATTTAATGTAACAGGACAAAATGAGGAGAGAGCACAAATCTCCTAAAGATGTAATTATGTGTTTTAAGCTTTCAATATAACTTTCTTGAATGAATCTAGAAATTAATTATTCTAAAAATAGGATCCTATAATCCTATATAATAAAACCTAATATGCAAATTGGCCGAACAGTGGAACGACCAGTCGCTATGATGTACACTGACCACCAGGGGGCAGACACACAGGGGCAGCGCTGCTCAGTCAGAAGCCAGGCTCACGGCTGGCAGCAGTGGTGGCAGGAGCCTTTCCTGCCTCCACAGCAGCACTAAGGACCCCTCGGGAGATGTCATGCAGAGAGCGGGCCTAAGCCGGCAGTTCCACATCCCCTGAGGGGTCCCGGACTGCGAGAGGGCGCAGGCTGGGCTGAGGGACACCCCTTCCCCCCAGTGCATGAATGTCATGCACTGGGCCTCTAGTAATATAATAATCCTAATAATAGTGAATAGATAATGAATTCCATTTTTTCCCCTATTACTCCAAAAGTCAGTTAGCGTAAATAAATATTATTGAGCAAGTTTGGGAGAGCTCAGGTTTTGCTCAATTTAGAGGGAAGAACTGTTTAAAGGAGAACTGACTGAAACTATAATAGGCTAGTGAATTTTCATCATGAATTTCCAGCTTCCGGGGTGTTAGGAAGTTGGACACTGACTTAGTGGGATGCTGAGGCAGCCAGTCAGGACGAACCTCTGCCTGTCTTTCCCAAGCTCCGACTCTATGACATGATGGAGTAACTAGGTCTCCAGTTAGTCAGAAATTTGATCACAGAATAAAAATAGAGCGGAGAAAATAACCATAAATCAGGGTAGCCCAGTGGAATCCGAGTGCCTCCGGGACCCGGGAAGTTGCTGCAGGTACAGAGGCTACAACAAAGCAGGCCACAGGGAGTGGTGGATAAAAGAAGTTGGAAAGGATTGGCATAGGCTGCAGCAAGCACTGGTGTTTGGTTGAAAAGAGATCCATCTCTACGTTGTTAGGTGATTAGTTAAGATATATCTAAAGGGTTAGAAGTGTTTATGGAATGTATCCAGAATATGTGAAGAGCTCTCTTCGGACTAAAAGCCACCTTAGCAGAGGATGGTGTCAATCACTGAGAGAAGAAAGGGAGGTAAGAGTGGCATAAAGAAAAAAAAGTATGGTCACTAATCCTATATAATAAAAGCCTAATATTCTAAGTGTCTGGTCGTCCAGTTGGCCGTTCAACCAATCAAAGTGTAATATGCTAATGATATGCTAAGGCTGCTCAACTGCTCACTATCACGTGCACTGACCACCAGGAGGCAGACAGTTGACCAGTCACTATGACATGCACTGACTACCAGGCGGCAGACGTTCCAACTGGTGGGTTAGCTTGCTGCTGGGGTCCGGCTGATCAGGACTGAGCGAGACAGGCCGGACACGCCCTGGAGCCCTCCTGTGGTTCTTCCCCAGCTGGCCAACCTCCCACATCCCTCCCCAGCCCAGATTGTGCACCAGTGAGGTCCCTCAGCCTGGCCTGCATTCTCTTGCAATCTGGGACCCCTCGGGGGATGTCGGAGAGCTGGTTTCGGCCCAACGGCAAAACGACGGGTTGCTATGATGCGTACTGACCACCAGGGGGCAGATGCTCAAAACAGCATCTGACCCCTGGTGGTCAGTGCTCTCCCACAGGGGGAGCGCCGCTCAGCCAGAAGCCAGGCTCATGGCTGGTGAGTGCAGTGGTAGTGGCGAGAGCCTCTCCCGCCTCCACAGCAGTCGGACATCTCCCGAGGGCTCCCTGATTGCAAGAGGGCATAGGCCGGGCTGAGGGACCCCCCGCCCCGAGTGCATGAATTTCGTGCACTGGGCCTCTAGTCCATATATATAAAAGCCTAATATGCAAAGTGTCCCCTTGGGAGTTTGACCAACTGGGAGTTCAATCGCTTGCTATGACGTGTGCTGACCACCAGGGGGCGGTGCGGAACGAAGGAAAGCCCCAGCCGGTGGCAGGCAGCTGGCAGCCACTAGGGACCCTACCTGTGCATGAATTTCGTGCACTGAGCCTCTAGTTATTCATAAAATCTTGACAAGCAGGGGAAACAGAAATGCATTCCATACCTTGTGTCTGAATTTGGAAAGCATCTGACATGGCTTTCTCCTTGAGGATGAGGCCCAGAGCTGCCTGGCATAAAAACTCTTTGGCTGTGGCCTTCCGACTGGGCAGCAGTTCTTCCCGGTGCTGAGGGATGAAGTCAGTGTGCACGTTCCCAGCTTTGAACTCCGGGTGGCCAGCCAGCCTGAGGAGGAAGTCAATGTTGGTGTGCAGTCCGACAATCTAGAAAGAGAATAAAGCCCACATCCCCAAGGAGTGGGGAAAACAACATATTCAGAAAAGCATTTGTATGGCTTCTGCTCCTTTTGCTGAGTATCTTCTACTATCGGCAATTCTCAGGCAAACAATAAAAACCCCACTTCTCCATCACTATATTCTGGACTTAACACTTAAAGCTACATCTACTATGATAAAGAGGCCACAGGAAATGGTGTTAGTGTAGGTAGTGTGGAAAGACATTTAATTGACTTGGATTAAGAAAGTGATAAACGTTAAGAAACTTAAATGAAATTTATTGGCAAGTCTTTGAAGACCTGCCACTCAGAACACTCCACAGCAGAAGGCACGATTACTACACTGGGGAGGGGATTGGGTGAAATTACCTCAAAAGAGGTTCTAACACTAAAATCCAAATTTTACATACTGATATGAAAATAAAAAGGTATAAAACATAACCCAGTAAACGGAATCAAGGGTAAAGCCAGCTATCTGGGCCTCGAGTTTGTTCATTTGTTTGTTCGTTCATTCATTCATTCGCCATATACGGAGCACCTTTTAGGTGCCAGATCCTCATCAAGATACTGGGGACACGCCCTAACTGGTTTGGCTCAGTGGATAGAGTGTCGGTCTGCAGACTGAAAGGTCCCAGATTCGATTCCGGTCAAGGGCATGTACCTTGGTTGTGAGCACATCCCCAGTAGGGGGTGTGCAGGAGGCAGCTGATCGATGTTTCTCTCTCATCGATGTTTCTAACTCTCTATCCCTCTCCCTTCCTCTCTGTAAAAAATCAATAAAATATATTTTAAAAAAAAGATACGGTGGACACAGTGAAGAACAAAACACACAAAGTCCTTGCCTCACAGAGCCTACATTCTAGGAAAAGATAATAAACAATATCTATAAAAAAATTCTAATATAATGTCAGGTGATATGAAGAAAAATAAGGCTGTCTAAGGGGACAGAGAACAGCAAAGGGTTCTATTTTATTTTATTTTTTACTACAGGCCCGATGCACGAAGTTCGTGCAAGAGTAGGCCTTCCTTCCCCCGGCTGCCGGCACCAGCTTCCCTCTGGCACCCAGGACCTGGGCTTCCCTCTGGCCACCAGCAGGCACCTGGGACCCGGGCTTCCCTCGCAGCCCCGGCTTCGTCCGGAAGGTCCGGAAGGACGTCTGGTCTAATTAGCATATTACGCTTTTATTATTATGTATTTTATTGATTTTAGAGAGAAGAAGGGAGAGGGAGAGGGAGATAGAAACATCAATGATGGGAGAGAATCATTGATCATCTGCCTCCTGTTTACCCACTACATGTCCCCTACTGGGGATCAAGCCCACAACCAGGCCATGTGCCCTGACCGGGAATCAAACTGTGACCTCCTGGTTCATGTGTCGATGAGCCACACCAGCTGGGTAAAGAATCTTATTTTAAATGTGACAGCCTTGACATGACTCTGAGGAGGTGAGCAGTGCCTGAGGGTGGTGGGAGGGAGCCCTGTGATCATGTGTGCGAAGAACATTCTGGAGAGAAAACAGGAACACATGGCACAATGCTGTGTGTCTAAAGAATGGCAAGGAGGTCAGTGTGGTTGGAGCCACAGAGATCAGAGGTTTTTAATGACATATAATAATTAGAATATCATGGGTTAAAGAGCAATCCTTCCGTGAAGCTAAATCAGCTGGTACAGGAGTTACTGCACCAAGAAAATGAATGTGCTACAAAACAGCAACAAACGATGAAATGGATAAAACTGAACATCATTATTTTCCTTTGGAGAAAATAATACCAACTGTAGGCCACACTTGTATAGCGACCACGCTCCCGTGGTGTAGTGGTTATCACGTTCGCTCACACACATGTGGAGCTGGCCTTACCTACAGGATCAAGAGGAATTTCCTATCGATTTCCCTGAAGTATAACACGGACCCTAATAGTTTCAGTCCTGCAAGCTTTCATTTCCAGCTGGAGTCAAGAAGTCCTCAAGCCCATGGGAATTCTCCCACATAAAATGAATCTGATCGTGACATATGGGCGGCTGGTGGAAATAAGTTGACAAAGACAAAGGCTGACCACTCCTGACAGACGTGCTTGGCTGTGGAGATACAGAGAGCATGAGGGTCACCAACACGGCCGTCTCACTCACGTGGTACTGACGAAGGCTGTACCTCAGCTTGGTCAAGGCCGCCTGGCGATCTGCAGCCCACACGACCAGCTTTGCAATCATGGGGTCATAATGCACTGACACTTCATCCCCTGGAATTGAAAAAACCACAACAACCTCTCAAAGTCAAAACCAAAGGGATACAATGTGACAGCAAGACGTTCTGCTGTGGCTTTATGTACATTTCACACCCAATCCTCACAGACCTCATGACAGATATGGCCCCCACCATTTTATTCATGAGGAACTGAAGCTCACGGGGTTTAAAAACTTATCAAATGTCCAAGGAGGGTGTGGCCATCCTGTCCGTTCAAAACCATGACCCAATGACACCCAGGCCGGTTTCCCCATCCTATCTTCTTCTTGAAAGTCAGAACAAACTCCCTCTACCTCTCATATCTCAATTGCCCTGCCCTCAGCATTCCCTTCCCTCCACCGTTTCCCTCATCAGACAAATGAGGGTAACCATTCCTCTGTCCTGTGGTTGCTGGGAGGACTGACAATAAAGTGCCAAATGCTGTACCTGGCAGAGCTGATAAACAAACAGCAGTCATCATACGAATCTCAATCACTGGTTAGAAACTAGATCAAGGCAAAAGGCTGTGGTATGTTACAGACTACTGTTCTAGACCCTTGTTGTGATTTTGACAGGTCACTTGATGCCTCTAAAACCCAGGGTCTCCAGATGCAAAACCAAGGGGTTGGATTACACTCCCTTATCCATCCATCCACCCCACCCCCACTCGCCCACCAACACATAGTGAACACCTTGTAGGCCTAGACTTAAGCAAGGTGCTGCAAATATACCATAGAAGACGGTCCCTCCCTTAAGAATCTTACAGTCTGATGGGAAAATAGGCAAGGAATAGGTTACCATAGATAATAAGATAAGGGCCAGGTCTGAGGGATGCACGGGACACAGAAGGGGAGTCCTGGGAGAAGCTTCCTGGACTAGGTTATCCCTCCCAGTGTCACGATGTGACCGTGGGAGCACGTCTCAGAATTACATCTCTTATCCTTTGAGCCCTCTTATTAAGTTACACTGCAAGCTTTGCTGGCCCTACAGGTTTTTTTCTTTTCTATTGCAAGGCCCCTCTTTTCTTTCCAAGATATTCTGCTGTGAAGTTAAAAATGTACTGACTACCAAATCTTGCTGTGGCTTAGGCAAGAGCTATCAACATGTTGCCAATGTATCATCAAGAAGCCCCAATTCCTCATTTTGGCTTTCAAGACCCATACGATTTGCTCTCAACCTATGTCTGTCTCCAGCCACATCTCCAACTACTTACCATCCTACACCATTTTCCCAGCCACATATTTTCTTACAGTTCTTCAAGTTCACTTTTCTTTAATGTGTTACATCTGCCTACTCAAATCCACGCTAGATTTCCTCTTTTAAAAGTGTCTCACATTAGCTCTTAGTCCTAGAACTGCTATCATTGCTCTGCAAATGAAGTTAAGGTGGCAACAGACGGTGGTGGCTCAGAGCACAGACTCTGGAGCCAGACTGCCTGGGTCTGAGTCATGGTTGCAAGGGTGATCCTGGGCAAGTCACGTAACTTCTCCGTGTCCTGGTTTCATCATCTAGAAAATGGGGGTGAGAACACCTACTCATAGGACAGTGCTCCAGGTTAAAGAAGACTGTATGAAAAGTCACCTAGAACAGCACCTGCACGTAAGTGCTAAACGGCTGTTAGCTGTGACCATCGTTACTGATCAACGCTGAACTGTGATAGCTCTTGTGCTGTTAGTTTTTACTTTTAACTTCTTTTATTATTGTTTAGCTTGCACTAAGTTTTCATATTAATTCTCCAGCTTGACTTGAAGGCAGAGTGCCTTACACATAGCGAATATCAGTCACCTTAAATCATGTTTGGAACCAGGCAAAGTAAAAAATATAAAACAACACACACAAAATACTTATTGCTTAAGTTTGATCAAGTACGGCTGCATTTGAAAAAAGAGCCTATTGATTAAACTACTAGTCATTCCTTAAAAATAACTATTACAGAAGGGAAAAAAATTGCTGCGAAATCAATTAAATCCTTTATTTTAAAACATACTAGACATTCCCACAAGACACAAGGAAAAGACCCCCATCCAAAAATAAGAATGCACTAAAAGTTAAAAAGACTTTCTGTGTTATTTCCGCTTACCTTGCCGCACCCCGGTTTCAATCCTCGTGGAAAGGTCCGCGGGAGGGGTGGCGAGATGCACCAGTGGTCCGGCCCCCGGCATGAAGTTATTGTGAGGGTCTTCTGCGTATATTCTAGCTTCAAACGCGTGGCCCCGGAGAGTTATTTCTTCCTGGCTCAAAGGAATCTTCTCTCCTGCTGCAACCTGGTGACAGAAGAGTATGTACTTCTTATAAAAATCCACCTTAAAGCAGCTATGAGACTAGCAAGTTGATGGTCTTGCCTTTTTTATGGAAAATGTACATTTGGACTTCACAATGAAGCCACATAAAAATTATTATTTTATCCACTGCCTCGAGTATTGGGCAGAAAGAAGATATTTAAAAAACAGATGCAGCTTGCCCAGCTGTGAGCATCAACCTATGAACCAGGAGGTCACAGTTCGATTCCTGGTTAGGGCACATGCCTGGGTTGTGGGCTCAGTCCTCAATAGGGGGCATGCAGGAGGCAGCCTATCAATGATTCTCTCGCATCATTGATGTTTCTACCTCTCTCTCCTTCTCCCTCTCTGAATTCAATAAAAATTAAAAAACAAAACAAAACAGAGGCAGCTTGAAAATAAAGTATTAATTACAATGGGCTTCTAGAGTTTTTAAATAGAAAATGCAAGCAAACTGCTGACTAAATTATAAATATAAAATCAGTGTTATTTTCTATATAATTGAAACTAAGATTTCTTTCTGGCACCATGCTCTCAGTTTTCATCTTAAAACATTAGCATTCAGTTACAAAATCAATCTTTTTTTAAAAAAAATAGTAAATTATCTGTTGGTGTTCACAGCTATAGGTAAAGTGTAACATTAGACATCTTTGTAATTTTAATCAGCAAGTGAGTGATAAAGCAAAACAGAAAGGGGAACATCATGGTTTTTCAATTATTTTATTATGTTTATGTTTATGTACATTGCATAGCACTAGATTATAAACAGAAAAAGGCTATTGGAAGACTTGCTGCCACACTTTCCCTTTAAGTTTTCCTCCAAGATGAGAAAATGACAACCTGAGAAAGCAAAAGCTACAGGGAAAAATCTCTAAGTAACTTAGTATCACATTGAACTAAACAGATAAGCATAAAACAGAAGCAGGTTCCATCTCTTTAAATATGTAAATAAGGAAAATCAGGAACCACAGCAGTTAGGAATAAAAGGAAAGCGGACAGAACTGAATGTCTTTATGGCACGGTGTTTCAAACCACAGACTCTGCAGCCATATTCCCTAGGAACCTTTTATCCTCGGTGATTTCAAGAATCTAGACCAGGGGTGGGCAAACTTTTTGACTCGAGGGCCACAATGGGTTCTTAAACTGGACCGGAGGGCTGGAACAAAAGCATGGATGGAGTGTTTGTGTGAACTAATATAAATTCAAAGTAAACATCATTACATAAAAGGGTACGGTCTTTTTTTTTTTTAGTTTTATTCATTTCAAACCGGCAGGATCCGGCCCACAGGCCGTAGTTTGCCCACGGCTGATCTAGACTCTTTTGGGTTATTGCTTCAGAAAAAAAAATCTTCCTTTTCCTTGAATTGTGGAAACATAAGCAGTCTTTCTAGAAGTTTCTAAACCAACTGCACTTTTCCTGATACCCACGAACACTAACTAGCCTGGTTTTCATTAGCTCCCAAGGCTATAGAGGCCCAGAAGAGTCTCTTGGCTCAATTAAAACCACCCATCAACCCCAAGGAAATTGAAAAAGCAGCATATTGTCCACAGAAGTTCCAAAAAAACCAAAATTATCAAAATAATCAAGACTTTAGCATCACAATATGAAAAAAACAATTTAGATTCAGGTTATACTGTATATAAAGAACCAAGAATCCCACAGAGATTGACTATTCATCATATGACTTAAAAAACTTTTTTAAAAAAGAAGGCTGATGCACAGCAAAAGAAACCATCAACAAAACAACAAGAAAGCCCACTGCATGGGAGAACATATTTGCCAATATTATCACCGATAAGGGTTTAATCTCCAACATTTACAGGGAACTCATACAACTTAACAAAAGGAAGATAAACAATCCAATCAAAAAATGGGCAAAGGACCTAAATAGACACCTTTCAAAAGAGGACATTCAGAAAGCCAAGAGACATGAAAACATGCTCGAAGTCACTAATCATCCGAGAAATGCAAATCAAAACAACAATGAGGTACCATCTCACACCTGTCAGAATGGCTATCATCAACAAATCAACAAATGACAAGTGCTGGAGAGGATGTGGAGAAAAAGGAACACTCGTGCACTGCTGGTGGGAATGCAGACTGGTGCAGCCACTATGGAAGACAGTATGGCGTTTCCTCAAAAAACTAAAAATGGAACTCCCATTTGACCCCGTGATCCCACTTCTAGGAATATATCCCAAGAAACCAGAAACACCAATCAGAAAGGATAGATGCACCACTATGTTCATAGCAGCACAATTCACCATAGCTAAGATCTGGAAACAGCCTAAGTGCCCATCAGTAGATGAATGGATTAGAAAACTGTGGTACATCTACACAATTGAATACTATGCTGCTGTAAAAAGAAGGAATTTTTACCATTTGCACAGCATGGATGGAACTGGAGAGCATTATGCTAAGTGAAATAAGCCAGTCAATGAAGGAAAAATACCACATGATTTCACTCATTTATGGATAATAAAGATCATTATAAACTTATGAACAAAAATAGATACAGAGGCAGAGCAGCCTCGAACAGACTGTCAAACTACAGTGGGAAGGCCGGGGAGCGGGGGTGGGGGGGGTGCAGGAGGGGGGGTAGGAGATCAACTGAAGGACTTGTATGCATGCATAAAAGCATAACCAATGGAAGGACATAAGACACTGGGGGGTAGGGGAGGCCAGGGGATTGTCAAGGGCGGGGAAAAAAAGGAGACATATGTAATACTCTTTGTAATACTTTAAGCAATAAAATAATAAAAAAATAAATTAAAGAAGGCTGAGATACAATCTATTGTTTTCAATAAAGAAAAAAACATGCTAAGCTATTATTAATAATATTTGAAATAATATGCTTTGTGGACCTCTGGTTTAGGCCAGTGCTTCTCACACTATTAAAATAAAAGAACAGTTGTGGACTTAAAACTTTTGTAAAACCAGTAGATATGTCACAGCGATGCCAAATTGCTTTACTTTCTTAAAATATTTTTTTTTATTGATTTCAGAGATGAAGGGAGAGGGAGAGAGATAGAAACATCACTGATGAGAGAGAATCATTGATTGGCTGCCTCCTGCACGCCCCCTACTGGGGACAGAGCCTGGCACCAGGGCATGTGCCCTGACTGGGAATCGAATCGGGACCTCCTGGTTCACAGGTTGATGCTCAAACACTGAGTCACACTGGCCGGATGCCAAATCATTTAAAAAATTTCTAATTATATATTGTGACTGTCTCATACTTATCCCACTGTGGGCCAGCAACAGTGTTTAAGTCAACACTTGCCCATGGACCCTTCCTTCCCAACTCTGTGTTAGCTCGTTTCATCTTGGCTGGCATCTGTCCTGCCTCTAAGATCTAATGACAGCCTGGCCAGAAGGATGTGGCCCTCGGTAGAGTACCAGGTTTTGGTTTTGAGACCATGTGGTCACCAGCCATCGTCAATAGCAGCAGCTCCCCTGTTGGCTGCCCCATGCCTGAAGGGAGATGATGGCAATGAACAGATTGGGAATCTGTGTCCATAAAGTGACACTAATGTCATAGCATGAACTGCAATGTCATCTTGAACCTGCCATTTTCCTGTTCCCATCACAACCAGTAAGAACTGAACCCTTATCCAAAAAGACACTTTTCTTTAGGAGGCCAGAAGGCAACGCAGTTTCCAAGACTGATATTGAATAGAAAAATCACTCCCACCTTAATCTGCCACTCCACCAAGTCAGTTCCTGTGATCATCTCAGTAACAGGATGTTCCACTTGCAGCCTTGTATTCATCTCCATGAAGTAGAAATCGTGCTTTGAGTCCATAATAAACTCCACAGTTCCTAAAAGTAAAATACAATGATCACATTTCAATAGTATGTAATTAGTAGCCAAGTAAAATATTCCTTGTGGTACAGTTTTACCATTGCGTTCATTCAATGGTACTTTGTATTTCATGAAAAAAAATATCTCACATGTTGTAGCAGCAAATGACTCTCAGTCAAAATAGGGAGCCACATGAAATTTTGCAACAGAAAAATATATTTGGGGTTTTGACCAAATAGTAAGCCCAAGATATGAAGCAGTGTCAGCTCTCACGCAGTGAGAACATGACTGCCATGATCCTGGGTCAGTTCATGTACTTGGGCAAAGTTCACCCAGATCCTGGGAACTGCACCCTGTGACATCCCATCTCACTCTAACCCTCTGCAGAAAAATACAATCTTTTCTCCTTAGTTTTGGGCTCTTGGAAATTTCCTTTAAAAGTCCTTTTGCTGGTGACGCATTGAAAGATTGCTTAGCAACTAAATCTTATGTTAATAATGTATTACCTATTGGCATTTTATTAGGCACTACAAAACGTCTCCAGCTTTATCTATATATATAAAAGGCTAATATGGAAAGTGTCCCCTCAGGAGTTCAATCGGGAGACCAGGTGTTCGATCACTCACTATGACGTACGCTGACCACCAGGGGGCGGTGCGGAACAAAGGAAGGCCCCAGCCAGCAGCCAGCAGCCAGGGAAGGAAGCCCCTGGCTGGCAGCTGCAAGGCTCCAATTGGCCCTGATCGATGGCCAGGGCTAAGGACCCTACTCGTGCACAAATTTTGTGCACCGGGCCTCCAGTTAAAGTGTAAAAACTCATCCACTTTGCCTGGCTGGTGTGCCTCAGTGGTTGAGTGCTGACCCAGGAACCAAGAGGTCATGGTTTGATTCCTAGTCAAGGCACACGCCCGGGTTGTGGGCTCAATCCCCAGTTGGGGGTGTGCAGGAGGCAGCCAATTGATGATTCTCTCTCATCAGTGATGTTTTTATATCTCTCTCCCTCTCCCTTCCTCTCTGAAATCAATAAAAATATATTTTTTAAATGTCTTAAAAAGAATGAGCCCTAATATGAACTACGCTCTCTGAGTGATAAAAATGTGTCAGTGTAAGTTTACTGATCAGAACAAATGTACCACTCTGATGTGGAATGTTGATGGTGGGGAGGCTGTGTGCGTGTGGGGACAGGGAGTATATGAAAAAATCTCTGTACTTTCTGCTCAATTTTGCTGTGAAACTAAAACTGCTGTAAAAAATAAACTTTATTAATTTAAAAAATCAATTTTGTAATTTTAATTTCAAATAAGACAGAAAATATCGAATAGCATTATACATGTTAGGATATGCATTATTTAGTAAAATCCTTTTTCAAACATATATGAATATAAGTATACATACACACACACACATATGGTCTCAATATAAAATATGAGTGTGTGTGTTTTGTTTTTTTTTTTCCTTGTGGATCTGGTCAAAAAGGTTTGAAAGCCACTGATATAAAAGCGATATGTTTCTTTTGCCTCTAAAGCATACATAAATTATTGCTTCTCCTTCTCTTTTGGAAACAAATCTTAGCATACCTGCTCCGACATAATTTACAGCTTTAGCA
Organism: Myotis lucifugus; assembly: GCF_000147115.1. Lineage (NCBI taxonomy): Eukaryota > Metazoa > Chordata > Mammalia > Chiroptera > Vespertilionidae > Myotis > Myotis lucifugus. The sequence continues at coordinate 11,511,552 of NW_005871062.1, read as the reverse complement.
GCTCGGACTGCAGCTTCCCCAAGCCTTTTTCTTACTTCAGGTTTAATACCAGGCTATGAACAAATATTTAAATAAATTTCCATTAGTACTTTGTCCCACTAGAAATTTCCACTAAGATCCAATATTACATCTTCATGTAGCAAATATTACATTCAAGAGATAATAATAAAGATAAAAAGCTGTCACAATACCAAAGTTTAATGGTTCTGCTAGTAATTTCTATGAATTGCACATATTCCTCAGCATAATGATATATCCGTGTCCCTTGTTCCTACATAACTTTTATAACTATATGTCTACTTAAAATTAAATGTGTCAATATAGAAACTTTGAAGTCTCTATTTTAAGATGATAAAGCAATCTGTATCAAGTGTGCAATAATTATCTTGGAATATGGTAAACCTTGAGATTCCAAGTTAAAAATGGTTCAGAAAAAGAAGTGTATGTCAATAAATAGACAAAGCTTTTAAAATTTTAAAAACTGAGCTCTACAGATATATATTTAAGCAGTCACTGTTCAAAATAAGGCTTTACTGAAATTATTGTTGTTGACATTTACTTCAAAAGGTATAATATACTCTACAACAGAAATCAAAATTTTAATATGCGAATAACAAACTGATTACCAGAAATCTCAGATCCCTGACCTGATGAAAACACATACTGATAAAAACATGCATGGCAGTCTCCCCTTATCCATGGGGACGTGTGCAAGATCTCCAGGGG
>NW_005871062.1:11493264-11510552 GCF_000147115.1 Myotis lucifugus | reverse complement strand
AACCACAGAGAGTACCAAACCCTATGTATGTTTTTCGTATACATACAGACCTTTTAACTTAAAGGAAGCAATCACAGCTTCTCTTTGACATATCTAAATTGTCAGCATCATTACTCTTGCACTTTGGAGCTATTATTAAGTAAAATAAGGGTTACTTGAACACAAGCATGTAATGTGATAGTCGATCTGATAGCTAAGACAAATACCAAGTGGCTAACAGGCGGGTTAGCCTATACAACGTGGATACACTGGACAAAGGGGTGATTCACATCCCGGGTGGGATGGCATAAGATTTCATCACACTACGCAGAATGGTGTACAATTTAAAACTTATAAATTTTCAGGAATTTTATTATAGTTTTGGAATTTCTGACAATATTTTCAAACCACAATTGACCATGGGTAACTGAAGCTCTAGATAAGGGGGGACTACTGTATATAACCCTGAACAAGAAAAGAAGCCCGTGGCAGTAGCAGGCTGTAAAGAAATGTAAATCCAAAAATAAGTAAAACCACGCCCGGATGGTGTGGCTCAGTGGTTGAGCATCGACCCATGAACCAAGAGGTCACTGGTTTGATTCCTGGTCAGGGCACATGCCTGGGTTGCAGGCTCCATCCCGGGGGGGGTGGGGGGGAAGGGTGGAGAGAGGGGGCCTTATCCCTTATACTACTACTTAGAAGCAGCTGTCCAGCAGGACTTTGGGGGAGACACTAGCTTCACAGATTTCTGATATGAAAATCAGAGTGACTAGTGTTTCCATTACAGAGAAGATTACAATTTTCTTTACAAGGTCCTTACCCCTGGGGCTTCCTCAATGATCTTCTGATGCCTCCTCTGGACACTACAGTCTCTCTCAAACAAGTACACAGCATTGCCATGGTGATCACCAAACACCTGGACTTCTACATGCCTATTTAAAAGCAAACACTCACGTTAACATACTTTCCTAAGGATAAAAAATATCACATTCCACAAGCCAGACTATTGTCCAAGGTGACCAGGATTCCTCTATTTTTATTTTACACATGATGGGATATTTTTACCTCAAAACAGAGAATATGAATTTAGAAACAGAACTACAGTAAACCTTATAAACACCCAATGAAAAACTTTCCATTTACTGGATGAACATTAAAGAAAAAAAAAGAAATAACTGGGAAATAAGAAAAGACAGAAAACACAAGAGATTATTATAGGGTGTCCCAGAAAAATGTATATACACTTTAAGAGCTGATAGCTCAATTTTTAAAGTGAAATGTACTTAAATAAACACTGCCTTTATAATTATATAAAGTGTGTGTATACATTTTTGGGGGGACACCCTATATTTATGACCTCAGAGTGGGACAAGGTACAAAAAGTGCAAACTGTTAAGGCAAATACTGGTAAAGCTGACTAATTAATAATTATAAGTTATACTCTTATTTCATATATCCTCAAAAATCCAATGAAAACTTTTTTATGATCAGGATATTTTTTTTAAAATCAACTCTTACAGTCTGATTTTTTAAACTATGACAGATTGAAAATTTAAATGTTAAGAAATAAATTAATATGGCTCATTAGTTTTTAAGACTATACTAACATTAAGTCATAAAAAAACAAAAAGGCACTTAAATGTTGAGTATAAAAATAGCAAAATTACGAGAAATCATATTAAGAGTAACCACACATAACACTTATGAAAACAAGGCTAACACAGACCATCTGGTGAATACAAGAAAGCATTCTTCTCAGTAGGCTTATTGTGATATGTTCATACTGTAGTTCACCTCACATATACACCACCATAACACAGAAACGAGTGATCAGCAAATGTTTTCCCCATTGACTAGTTAAAACAAAAACTGTCAAACCTAGAAGAAAATTTTTTAAAAAACCCAGGAAGTCAGAGAAGTGGGGAGGAGGGCATGGAGAGATTAACCAAAAAACTTATATGCATATATGTGTGCCCAGGGACACAAACAATAGAGCTGTGAAGGCCCGGGGGTGGAGGGGGGGTGTGTGGGGGTGGGGGGTGGGGAGGGGCGGTGAAGAGGGGCAATAGGGGGAAAAGGGAGGGACATCTGCAATACTGTCAACAATAAAGAAAAATAACAAAACAAATAAACCAGGAAGTCAGTTCTGGCCATGTGGCTCAGTTGGCTGGATTAATTCCCAGTGAGGGCACATCCCCAGGTTACAGGCTCGGTCCCCGTAAGGAGTGTGCAGGAGGCACCCAATTGATGCTTCACTCGAACATCCATGTTTCTCTCTCTCCCTCTTCCTTTCTCACTCTCTAAAAAAAAAAAAAAAAATCTTAAAAAAAAAACACACAAAAAAAACAAGAAGTCTCGTAAATGTTCTGTTTAGCAGTGGCTCAGAGCTGTTCCTTTCTGTTCATTCCATAAAATACTTCATTAAACCACTTGGGAAAATTAATTTTCTTGATTTATCAGTTCCACTGGATGGGCCATTCGGAAATCTTCCTACCTGTCCAACACAATAGAAGTTGATTTCTTCCTTTTGGATTTGCCTTCTTGACCTTTCCTCCTCTTTTTATTTATCCTTAAGCTAACATCACCAAATACACTCTTCTTCTTATTATTATTTTGAACAAATTGTTAACTGTGAGGTCCTTGTCTAATATTCTTCCTTTATTAGATCTGAGTTTCTAATCTGTACCATTTTCCTTTTCTTTGAAGAACTTCTGTTATTGTTACTTGCAAGGCAAGTCTACCGGTGACAAATTCCCTCAAATTTTGTCTGAGGACATGTTTATTCCTCCTGCATGTCTGAGGGTAATTTCATTGCATATAGAATTCTAGGTTTATGTTTTTTCCTTTCAACATTTTATATAGATTCCACTCCACTTGATTCTTGCTTGCATGGTTTCTGTGAGATGTCTGATGTGCTACAGGAAGTTTCGCCCCTCTGGTTTTTTCCAAGATGTCCTATTTGTCTTTGTTTTCTTATGTTTGAATATAATTTTAAAATTTCTCTGACAGTTATCCTCTTTGATGTCCTCTGAGCTTCCTGGTTCTGTAGTGTGGTGCCTGTCATTAATTTGGGGAACACTTTGGCCATTATTACTTTGAAATAGTTCTCCCATTCCTTTCTTTCTTCTTGTATTCAAATAAGCACGTTACACTTTTAAAAGTTGTTCTGCAGTTCTTAGATAGTTCAGTTATGTTGTATTTGTTTGTTTTCATTCTCACTTCTCTTTGTATTTGTTTGGGAAGTTGACATACGTTCAAGGTCACTGATTCTTTCTCCAGCTGTGTCTAGTTTACTGATTAGTCCATCAAATGCATTCTTCCTTTGTTATGATGTTCTTTATTTCTAGCATTTTCATTTGATTTTTTCTTAAATTTCTATCTCTTTGTTTACATTACCCTCTGTTCTTGCATGTTTACTTGCTCCATTAGAGCACTTAACATATTAACCACTTACTTTAAATTCCATAGATAATCCCAAAATCTGTGTCACATCTCAGTCTAGTTCTGATACTTGCCTTGTACTTCAAATTGTGCTTTTTTTTTTTTTTTTTACCTTTAAGGCTTGGAATTTTTAAAAAAAAAATCCAGATGTGATGGCCCTGGCTGGTGTGGCTCAATTGGTGGAAGCATTGTACAATACACTCCAAAAGGTGGTGTGCTTGATTCCCGGTCAGGACACATATCCAGGGTGTAGTTCCATTCCTAGTCAAGATGTGTGTAGGAGGCAACCAATCAATGTTTCTCTCTCACATGGATGTTTCTCCCCTCCTCTCTTTAAAATCAATTAAAATAAATAGACAAAAAAGGAAAGGAAGGAAAGGAAGGAGGGAGTGCCGGGAGCCGGTCCATCCTTGCTGCTTGACACAGTCGTTGCAGGGAAGAAACATCTGCACAGCATATGTTTCAAGGGATCTGGCGTATATGGCATACTGTTCTTAATATGTTTGCTCCCCTTCTTGGCGCTATGTGTTTTAACCAAGGTCACCTCTCTGAGAAAGGTTGTTTCCCCAGGTAGGGATTTTCCCCTGAAGTTAGGGAGGGAATAAAATCCCTTAACTAAGTGCCAGGCGGGTAGTTAATCACTTTAACTACAATCACGCTTAAGCTACATAATCTTTACTCCCTGGAATGGAGATAAGAAACACCCTAACCTTTGGAATAGAAATTGACAGGATTAAAATCAACTGGCATAAATACAGATGTAACAAGACAACAAAAGACAGAACCTAGAAACAGAACCTAAAGACAGAACCTAGAGAGAGAACCTAGGGAGAGAACATGGCAAAAGATCCTGGACAGGACCTGGCTACAGAACTTGGCTGGAGAACCTAGACAGAACATGGCAGACAGAACCTGGCTACAGAACTTGGCTGGAGAACCTAGACAGAACATGGCAGGAGAACCTGGATAGAACCTGGCTAAAGAAGCTGGAGAACCTAGCGAGAGAACATGGCACCAGAACTTGGTTGGAGATCCTGACCAGAACTTGGCTGGAGATCCTGACCAGAACCTGGCTACAGATCCTGGCTAGAGATCCTGTCTAGGCTGCTGATCAACTGAAGGTTGTCTCCGTGTCATTCCTTCTTCGCCGACTCCGTCCACACCTTTGGGGACCCCTGAACCTGCTGGGGTTGGACCCCAACAAGGAAGAAAGGGAGGAAGGGAGGGAGGGAGGAAACCAGATGTGATGTATCCCATACCAGGAACTGAGGTACAGACCTTCAATGTTTAATGTTAATCAGTTTGGAGGCATGTTGTGTTTAATGTTTGCAGCAGCTGTCGGTGCCAGAGCCTTCACTTTCCTCCAATGTCCTTGGTTTACTTTTCTTTCTCCTGTTGTCTTGGGGCTTCAACAAGAACTGCTTTCTGGACAGAGTCTGCGTCCTGCACTTCTTTCAGTTGGAACCCTCTGTGATTACACGGGAGCCCTGGTGACATGGCAGGGTGTAGGGCAGGGAAAACACTCTATGATCTTATGATTAAATCTCAGTTTCAGTTGGCCTGACCCTGTGCCTCAGCAGTGTTTCCTCACACTTTTCACCCTTAGGTACAGTGGGCAGGTTAGAGGTTAGACTTGGCCGGCTGCCCTTCCCCCAGGACAGAAAGGGGTCTGGCAGTTTCCCTGGGAGTGTTGGCCTTGGTTTCTGAGAATAGACTGCTCTGGGCCTATTTCAGAAGGTTACTTTTCTACCCCCAAACCCCAAATTTTAAGAAATGTTGCTTAGATTTTCACTGTGAGAACTTGGTGGGATTCCTGGCAATAAAACGAATGAAAAGTTGGGAGGCCACCCTAACACTGGGGCTTAAGGATTTTCTCACTATCAAGCTCATCCACAATCAACCTCCAGCAATTTGTCAAAATTCCCATTTCAGTGTCCCTGTAAGTTCTCGGCTCCAGCGGCTTCTGCTGCCGGCAGGCGGATCCTGACTCTGCTTCGTGGTACTCACATGCCTGCCCAGACTTCGGGGTGGCTTCCCTGTGCCCTCAGTTCTCTTCTGGCTCTAAGTCACTGACTTTCATTCTGTCCAGCTTTCTACTTGCTCTTCAAATGTAACAGCTTCCAAGCTCTTCCCATGCTGAAGCTGAACAACCTGATTTTCAAATCACAATGATAAAAGTCTACCTTCTCCAGACCCTCCCTTATCTTTCAGCTGTTCCAGAGAGGACAGCACTGTAGCAGGGGCTCCAGGTTCAGGAAGGAACGTGCTGGGGCCACACCAAGAGCAGAACACAACACAGTTTTTATTCTGAGGTCTCAAAACTTGGCTACGTGCAAAGGAAGATCACTGAGGATCTGTGTTTTCCGTTTTGATTCTGTAATCACCAAGTCACTTGTGTCCTTTGCCTTTTGCTGACTCATCTTTTCTGCTGCTTACCATAACGTAGAGGATCTGGAGCACCATCTCAGAACCAGTCCTAGCCGCTCCAGCCAGCCACTGGGGGTCTGGCTAGATGCTGGTAGGTGGACACAGCTGGATTCTATTAGGAATGCTTTGATATTTTCTAAAAGTTCTAAAGTTGTTATTTTCCTAGTGACATTTTAAATTCACATAGATTATTTATTGACTATAAAGTGAGGACGGAATCCGGGTTCTCTTATTACCCTCCAAATAGTACACTTTGAAGACCATTTTCTGTCCCAGCCTTTCAGATAAACACAGTAACTGATCAGATCTAGAAAACATCTTGTATGTACTTTTCTCAGTTGCCAGCATCATCTTGACAATTTTCTCACACTCCATTAATTCAACAGGTAGCGCTGAAACCGGTTTGGCTCAGTGGATAGAGTGTCGGCCTGCGGACTGAAAGGTCCCAGGTTCGATTCCGGTCAAGGGCATGTACCTGGGTTGCGGGCATATCCCCAGTAGGAGATGTTTCTAACTCACTATCTCTCTCCCTTCCTCTCTGTAAAAAATCAATAAAATATATTTAAAAAAAAATTCCACAGGTAGCTATTTAGCAGGATATGACATACTACATTCAGTACAATTATCATGATATTAAAATATTATTACTAGAAAATATGGCACAGAAATATATAGAAATATTAATATACTTAGAGAACGAGATTATAAGTGACTTTGTTTTCCAACTCCTGTATTTTCCAAAAATTTGTAATGTATTCACATTACTTCTATATTTAAAGAAATATTATTGATGCCTATCATGAAGAAAGTAGTATGCCAGGTAGTAATATATAGGGGAAAATGAAAAAGAAATATACTAGCAGGTCCTTGATTCCCAGGAGTTTCCCAGCTATTGGAGGAATAAATTACAATGTGAAGTAATATGTAGCTAACATTTCACAAGGAAAGAATTCACAGCTTCAAAAAATGTTGGAGCATGGAGTTACAGTCACTGAAATAGCTAGCAGCTAGCTGATGTGTCCACAGCAATCTAACTCCAGAGTATGCTCCTTGGAGAGTCGGCCTGTTCTTCTGGAAAGATGCTGTAGGAGGGAGTTCTGGTTTATCTTAGATTCTCCTCTGTCTTTTCCTGGCTTCCCACTAGCAGGCGGCATTATGTTATGTGCTCCTAATCAACTGGCCGATTTTAAGGTTGACTTTTCTTTTTTTTTAACAAACTCTAAAGGAATTTAATTTACTGTGCCATGTTCAGGGACAGTTCTAAGCTTGTATGGTCTGAAACAAAAACTATTTGGGGGCCCTCTTTAAAAAGAAGACACAATTAGGTACTGGAACTTGGAAGAGGTTCATGCAAGGGAAGCTTCAGCTCATTACCTTCAAGGTAAATCCCTCTCTGGTCTTTATCAGGTCACTGGACATACAGGATAACTATATCTACATCTGTAGCTATATAAATGACCAAAAAGTCTATGAAACAGGAAGCTTTTATACTCAGTACCTTATTTTAAGCAATAGGCATAAAAAGAAAACTCCAGAAAATAAAAATTAGATATTTACACGGCATTTGTTATTGTGGTACCTGGAGTAGCAGTTTAGTGCAGTGGCTTAGAGTGTGAATTTTAGAGTCAAACTGCCTGGGTTGAAATCCAAGCTCCACCACATCTTAGCTGGGAGACCTCAGGCAAGTTATCTGATGTGACTATTCTGTTGCTCAGTATCCTCACCTGCAAAATGGGAATACTACCCATCTAAAGGGGTTCTTGCAAGAATTAGAATTTGGACAGCAAGATTAGTTAGTATATGTAAAATATTTAGGACCCAGCATATGGTGAGTGCAATAAAAGTGTGAGCTGTTAGTATTATTTGTTAACACATTCACTTACAATTATAATTCAATTGGGTAACTATTTCCATTTTCTGAACATCTCAACTGATGCTTACAGAGTTCTGTAAAATATAGCTTAATTTCTTTTTTGTTTTTGTTTTTAGAAAGGTGACTTGGGCACATAGGAACCTAAAGATAGATGAGGTGTGATTGTGCTAGTGTGCTCTTGAAACACATTGGTTAATCCTCACCCAAGGATATTTTTCCCCCATTGATTTTTAGAGAGAGTGGAAGGGAGGGAGGGGGGGAGAGAGAAACATCGATGTGATAGAGACATCAATCGGTTGCCTCCTGCACACGCCCTGACCGGGCCAGGATCTGGCCTGCAACCTAGGTACATGCCCTTGACCGGGAATTGAACCCGGACCATTGGGTCTACAGGCCGACACTCTAACCACTGAGCAAAACCAGCCATGACAATATAGCATAATTTCTTACAGGAATTTTTTTATTTTAAAAAGACCTTAAGTTACAACAAAAAGTAATGGATTGAATGAATTAACGACATCTCAATATTATGGAACCAATATTAAGGTCAACAAAAAGAATGAGATCTATATTTACGAACATGGAAAGATCTCTGATATAATATTAACATGCAATATTATATAAGACTTGATTCACTGTTCTGTATGTATGTTGTATTCTGTTTGTATATGTATAAATGTATCTATTCACATAGAAAATGCCTGGAAGTATGCATACCATAACATTATAGTGGGTACATCAGGGGTGGGATTGGGGAATGTATGTACTTATGTCCTACTAGAACTTTGTATTTTATATAATGTGTGTGCATTTTTTATAATTTAAAAAATCTGAGTCAGAAAATAAAAAAGCTAACCCCACCTTGGAGTGTCCACAAACTTCTCAATCAGCATAGCGTCATCATTGAAAGACTTCTTCGCTTCCCTCCGGGCTGATTCCAACTGTTCTTGAAATTCTTTTTCCGATCTAGCGATCCTCATACCCTAAGGTGAAAGGTAGATTTGACGACAACATAAATAAAACAAAGGAGAGTAGCCGGAAATGGAAAACATGAGCACGCACAGTCTTACTTTTCCTCCTCCACCACGGACGGCTTTGATCATGACGGGGTAGCCGATCCTCCCAGCATGCTCTCTGAGGCACTGGTCTGTCTGGTCCTCACCGTGATAACCTTCCACAACAGGCACTCCAGCAGCAGCCATTATGGATTTGGATGTACTTTACAATAAAAAAGCCCAAGATACCCAAATTCTATGAAATTTCATACAAGAGAAACAAATACAGACCAGTCTACAAAATATAATGGAGCTTTTCATTTTATGTTTAACTTTTTCTTTTTTATTGAATTTATTGGGGTGATATCAGTTAATAAAATTTTATAGGTTTCAGGTGTATAATTCTATAATACATCATCTGTATTATAATGGAACTTTTCAAAGAAAACATCCCATAGATAAAGAAAAAACTATAGTCTGAGATAACAAATATTAATGCAAATATGAAAATATCTGTTGATTTCCCTCAATCCAATTTTTCATGTGGTAACTCATCCTACCTTGTTTTTATCCCCCCGAAAGAATTAGCATGTTGATTAGAAATACTAATTAGCTGAGTATTTTTCTGAAGTGGCAGATAAACAACTTATGCCTAAGACAACAAAAGTGTATTATTAGCATGTCTATTATAGGTAAAATAAACCATTTCAATTGATCTTATTTAAAAAATATACACTCATACCTCTTTATACCCATGTCCCTAATTGCAGACGAGGGAGGACCTATAAAAATAATTCCTTCTTGCTTACATAGTTCAGCAAATTCCATGTTTTCTGAAAGAAAACCGTACCCAGGATGGATAGCCTAGAAGCGAGAAATGAAAAGACAAATTTACCAGCACACCACTGGCAAAGTGGGTTGCAGGCGGCATCACTTTCCTGTGGGGAGGCCTCCCTGTGCTGGTGATGCCTACACTACGCTATCAAAGCCTGTTTCCAAGCAGACATCTGAAACACTCACACTGAAGTTCTGAACCAGAAGAATCTGTATTTTTTTTTATTGTGGTAATAAATACATGAGATAAACCTCTATTTTAACCACGTTGACGTGCACAATTCAGTGGCATTAAGCACATGCACCAGGCTGGGCAACCATTACCACCAACCATCTCCAGAACGCCGTCATCACCCCACACAGAAACTCTGTGCCATTAAACACTAACTCCCCACTGCCTGGTAATGTTCCGTCTCACAAATTTCACTTTCCCTCTCTATGACCTTGTTTATTGTAGGAACCTGATATAAGTGGAATTGTACAAACTTACCCTTTTGTGTCTGGCTTATCTCACGGAGCAGAATGTTTCCCAGGTTCATCCATGTAGTAGCATGAATCAGAATTTCATTCCTTTTTTAAGGCTGAATAATAGTCCCTGTATGTATATATTCGACACTTTGTTTACCACTCACCTGTTGATGGATGAGGATTGTTTCCACCTTCTGGCTATTATGAATAAAGCTGCTATACACATTGATGTGCCCATATCTCTCTGAGTCCCTGCTTTAAGTTCTTATAAGTATAAATCTACAAGTGGAATGGATGGATCAGAGGAATCTGTATTTTAATTTATAATAATACTGCTTTTAGGGTAGAATGTCAAGGAGGATAAATAGGAGTAAAGGTAATGGGGATTTCTTGACTCTGCCTTCATATAGAGCTGGCTTAGAACTGAAACTGTGGAACCCACAAGCTGAGACGAACACACTACCACAATCACACCCCATCTATCTTCAGGTTACTATGTGCCCATGTCACCTCTCTAAAAAGATAACTAAGAAGCAAACAAAAAGTCATATGCTAAATAAAGCCTGTATATACTTTAGTGAAAGAGGACTACCTCAGACTTTTGCCTAGTTACTTGCAAGTTCCTCAGAGTTTTAACAAATTTATGTATCTGGCTTTCTCGCTCACCAAAGGGGACAATCGGTGACCCAAGAACAGTGTGTTTTCTTAGGGCAAACATGCCAACAGCAAAGAGGGAAGACAGGGAAGCAAACAGTTGCAGCTCAGATTGTTTAGTGAGGGATGAAGCAACTCGGTCTCCCACTTCAGTAGCCCTCAGGACATTTGCTCTTCTAAAATAATAATTATAACCAACTGAATATTAAAAGAAAGCTCTGCCAACCCTATTTCAAAATAGTTGCGCTTAAAGGACATTTCAACATTAAAGCAGTTAGCTTCCAATGTCTGGGAAACTCATGTGAATAGAAAAACCCCTATCTTACTGATGGCAAACAACAAAATGCTAAATACTGAATAAAATGCGACACGTCACATTTTGATGTCAGTTTGGAATTTTGTTTCTTTCAAACCAATGCTCAATTTCAGACATTTCCTATGAAATGGTCAAATGTTACTTATGCTAGGCACACTGAAAAAGATCTACACTCCGTCCTCCCTGGTTTATAAACAGCTTTTTCTTTTTTAGGTATGATTTACATATATAACATTCACCCATTTATAGTTTCATGAATGTAGTAAATTTATACAATTGTGCAACTATTACTACAATCCAGTTTTAGAACACTTCTTTCACTCAAAAAAGTTCCTGTGTGCCCATGTGCATACCTAATTAATTCTTACTTCTAGAACCAAGCAACTTACTGACCTGCTGTCTCTATAGTTTCACTTTTTTTTAAAAGAAATTTCCTAGATATGTAATCATACAGTACACATAGTCTTATGTGTCTGACTTCTTTAACTTGGTGTAATTTGGGGGGGAGGGAAACATTTTAAATATATTTTTTTATTGATTTCAGAGAGGAAAAGAGAGGAAGAGAGAGAAACATCAATGATGAGAGAGAATCATTGATCAGCTGCCTCCTGCACACCCCCTATTGGGGATCAAGCCCGCAACCCGGGCATGTGCCCTTGACTGGAATCGAACCCAGGACCCTTCAGTCTGCAGGCCGACGCTCTAGCCACTGAGTCAAACTGGCCATGGCACTTAGCGTAATTTTTTGAGGTTCATCCTTGTTAATTGTCTGCATCGGTAGTTTATTTCTTTTTACAGAATTGATTCCACTATGATATGCTACATTTAGTTCATGATTTCATTTAGATTTTTTTTCCAGTTTGGGGCCATTATGAATAATGCTGTTATGAACATTCATACAAGCCTATTTTTCGTTTCTCTTGGATAAATGCTCAGGAGGGCAACTGTTGGGCCAAAATATGGTAAGTATATGTTTAAATTTTTAAGTTTTCTAAAGAAGTTGTCCTATTTTGCATTTCTACCAGCAATAGCTGATGGTTCCAAGTTTCTCCAAATTCCTGCCAAAACTGATTATCTGTCTTTTATATTTATAACATCCTAATGAGTGTGAAATGGGATAGAACTGTGGTTTTAATGTCAATTTCCCTAATGACTAATGATATTGAGTATCTTTTATTGGGCTTATTGGCCATTTGTGTATCTTCTTTGGTGATGTGTCTATTCAAATCTTTGCCCATTTTCTTCAGTTGGGTTGTTTGAGTTGTAAAGTGTTCCTCAAAAACTCTGGATACCACTCTTTATCAAATATATGTTATGCATATATTTTCTCCTAGTCCACGGTTGATTTTTTAAGTTCTTAATGGTTTCTTTTGAAGAGCAAAAGTTTTAAATTTTGGTGAAGTTTATTTATAAATTTTTCCTTTTATGAATCTTGCTTATGATATTATATTGAAGAAATTATTGCCTAACACAGTGGTTCTCAACCTGTGGGTTGCGACCCCTTTGGGGGTCAAACGACCCTTTCACAGGGGTCGCCTAAGACCGTCCTGCATATCAGATATTTACATTACGATTCATAACAGTAGCAACATTACAGTTATGAAGTAGCAACGAAAATAATTTTATGGTTGGGGGTCACCACAACATGAGGAACTGTAAAGGGTTGCGGCATTAGGAAGGTTGAGAACCACTGGAACCCTCTCCAAGATTTTCTCTTATGTTCTCTTCCAGAAATTTTATAGTTGTAGGTCTTTCATTTAGGTATATGCTACATTTCAAGTTATTTTTGTTTTTCATGAAAAGTGTAAGGTAAGAGTGTAGGAACTAGACTTTAGGTTCATCTTTTTGCATATAGATAGCCAATTGTTCCAGCACCATTTGTTGAAAAAACCACCTTTCCCCTATTATATTACTTTACCTTTATTCAAAAATTAATTAACCATAAATGTGCAACTTTCTATTCTGTTCCACTAACCTGTATATTTATCCTTCTGTTAACACACTGTTGGTTACTGTAGTTTTATAATGAGTTTTGAAATAGAGGGTCTAAATCCTATACCAAACATGTCAAACTTGCGGCCGGCAGGCCGCATTCCTCGTTAAATGCCCTACACATTTGTTAGTCTTTTCAAACTTGTTTTAACTATATACTAGGCCTTTAGCTATTTGAGGAACAGGCTTGTCAATTTCTATAAAGTAGCCTGTTGGGATTTTGATATAGAGTGAATTGAATCTATCAGTCAATTTGGAAAGAATTGACATCTTAACAAATATTGAGTCTTCCAATGATTTATCTACCTACTTATTTAGGACTCATTTAATTTTGCTCAGCAATGTTTTAGTCTTCAATACTCTGGTCTTGAACTACTTTTGCTAACTTTGTTACTATTTGATTTTGATGATACCATTTCTGACTGTAACTGTTTCCTTAATTTCATTTTCAAAGTGTTGCTAGCTTCCCTTCTTTTGAACAGATATTAAATTGATAGAAGTGTGATGAGCTAGATAAATACTCTCCCTTCAAACTAAAAAGAAAAGCAGCTATCTACTTGTGAATATATCGAGTTCAATCACACGTTCTGGGAGTGACCTCAAGAAGTTTAATTTCTCTTAAGAAGAATAGCTTACTATATCCAAACCACAGTATTCTTGGGCATCTGAATGGATTAAAAAAGAAAAACTAGCAATACTACTACCACCAGTGGGCACTTTCCCTACCCATCAGGCATATATTTAGCTGCCAATTCACCCTGTTGGTTCACAAAATTGCAAGCCTGTTTGGTTTGTTCATTCCATATTAATGTTTTTAACAGGAAAGATAGAAACTGGGAATGGCTAAAAATAGAAAATGTATTCTCTAAATAATAAGTAATTTTGTGAAAATTGGGCAACACGTTTACTTTTGTATTGTATATCTCTTCATCACCCTCACCTGTGCAGCAGAGATCTTGGCCACTTGAATGATTTTCTCCATCGATAGGTAGCTCTGCTGAGAGGGAGCAGGACCAATGAAATGCGCTTCATCTGCCTGTTTAACAAATGGCATATGTTTAGAAAACCACAGACCTAGTACTCTACATAGGACTGCTTCAGGGACATAGAAATAGAGGCAGAAATAGAAATAGAAACATAGAAATGCTGGCTCCCCAAGAATAATACAAAAGTACCAGCTCATAGCTATGCTATTAAAAATAAGCCACTGTGGCCCAGACGGTGTGGCTCAGTGGTTGAGCATCGACCTATGAACCAGGAGGTCATGGTTCGATTCCTGGTCAGGGCACATGCCCAGGTTGTGGGCTCAATCCCCAGTCGGGGGTGTGCAGGAGGCAGCCGATCAGTGATTCTCTCTCATCATTGATGTTTCTATTTCTCTCTCCCTTTCCCTTCCTTTCTCTGAAATCAATAAAAATATATTAAAAAATAATCCATTTTGAAATCTTTTGCATTAGGAGAATGTCAAAACTTGATTTTTATGTATAATATATGTCACACACTAAAGTAAAATGAAAGTGGCAACAGGCATTCACAATATGAGACAGAACAGTGGCTAGAAAGCTGCATGGGCCTACTACGTAAAGCTGGAAGGCCAAGCAAAACTCATCACGGTGGACTTGTCAGTGCTTGGGGATTTGCTGTGGACGTAACGAAGGACGACAGCTGAATTCACCCAGGCCTGGGTTCTGTCTAAGGGATAAAGCTAGTTATAATTGCTAACACTTACAAACCTTGGGGGAGGAAGGTCCCTGTAGTTATAATTTTCCAGTTAAGCCAAGTCTCTGAAACACTGAGTGACTTGTCTAAGACCCTTGGCCAGTAAGTAGTAGTTGCTAAAACTAGAATCGTGATCCTTTTCCTTGCACATCAGGGATGTGGACAGGAGCCCCTTAAAGTGTGATCTGTGCATCAGCCACCTTCTGTGAACTGCTTTAACCAATCCTATTGACAGGACCTGGCCTGTAAATCAACTACATCACAGAGTATTCTGTTTAGTTCCACTGGTGACTTATTTGGAAAATGTCCCCAAAAGGAATTATTAGTGAGCAGCTGAACTTACCTACTGCACACTGTTAACACTAGCAAATACAAACTGTCAAGAACTAAAACACTGACACACTAACAAATATGATCACTTACAAAATCTGATTTCCAGTTTTTAGCAACATACCATATCCACATGCATGGAGTTCCTGTCAGCCTCACTGTAAACAGCCACGGACTGTATACCCATTTTTTTAGCTGTTCGCATCACCCTGCAGGCGATTTCTCCTCTGTTGGCAATGAGGACTTTGGTAATGTTGCATCCTAAAACACCATAAAAAATCATACAAAAAATATTTCTGGGGAGCAACGAATAAAAAGGCAAAATAAATATTTTTATGATATTAACAAGCTGATAAATATTTATGTTGGTAAAATCAGCAAAGCAGAGCCTAAAATAACCATTTTAACTAATGTTAGACAGTGCATTTCTTGTCATTGTAATTCAAGATATCCTTATTAACACAAACTCTTAAATTACTCAGATTTTTCAACTTAAAATAAAATTAAAAGATGCTTGTTATGCCAAAGATCAAAATAGCTTTAAAAATCATAGTTAATAATCTTTTAAAAATTTTGTTTTTCAATTACAGTTGACATTCAACATTATTTTATACTAGAGGCCTGGTGCATGAAATTCATGCACTGGGGGGGCAGGGGGCGGGTCCCTCAGCCTGGCCTGTGCCCTCTCACAGTCTAGGACCCCTAGGGGAATGTCTGACTGCCGGCTTGTGGCTGGATGGCCTTCTGCTGCTGCACAGCCTGCTGCTTGAGCTTCAGCAGCTGCTGCATGTGCACAGGCTGGGCCACCATGGTCTGTCCTGCGAACACCATCGAGTGGGTGACTCAAGCGCGGAGGCAGGCTCACCCTGAGTTCCCTGAGTCACTGAGTTGTTCAGACTGACTGCCTTCTACAGAGAATGGCACCAGGATTGGGCCTAAGCCGTCAATCGGACATCCCTCTGGCAGTCCGGGACCCCTCAGGGGATGTAGCAGTGCGCCAGCGGCAGGTGGCCAGGGAGGAGCCCAAATCGGGGCCAGGTGCCATGTCACTTGCACACTCATCACAGCCCACTGCACCTGCTTTCACCACTCAGTAGTGCTGCTGCAGAGTTGGGAGAGGCTCCCAACAGTGTGGCAGCTGCGCTTGCCAGGCATGAGCCCGGCTTCTGGCTGAGTGGCACTCCTCCTGTGGGAGCACACTGACCAACAGGGGGCAGCTCCTGCATTGAGCATCTGCCCCCTGGTGGTCAGTGCGCATCATAGTGACCGGTTGTTCTGGTCATTCCACCGAAACGGTCGCTTAGCCTTTTATTATATAGATTAGTTTCAGGTGTACAGCATAATGGTTAGACAATTATATAATTTACAAAGTGATCCCCTGATAATTCCAGTAATCACCTGGCACCATACATAGTTAATTACAATATTATTGACTATGTTCCCTATGCTACACTTTACATCCCCATGACTATTTTGTAACTACCAATTTATTCAGACCTCTTAATCCTTTTACCTTTTTCACCAAGCCCTCCAACCCCGGCGCCTACCTCCCACCATCTGGCAACCATAAGTTTGTTCAATGCATCCATGAGTCTGTTTCTATTTTATTTTTTCTTTAGATTCTTTACCTGACATTTGTTTTCCTCTGTTGGACTTATTTCATGTAGCATAATACCCTCTAGATCCATCCATGTTGTTGCAAATGGTAATATTTCATTCTTTTTTATGGCCCAGTAATACTCCATTGTATATATCTAACCACTTCTTCTTCACCCACTTGTCTACTCATGGATAGCTGGGTTGCTTCCATATCTTGGCTATTGTAAATAATGCTGCAATGAACATAGAGGTGCATATATCTTTTCAAATGAATATTTTGGGTTTCTTTGGATATATACCAGAAATGGAGTTGCTGGGTCATAACTTAGTTCTATTTTTCATTTTTTTAGGAAGCTCCACAGTTTTCCATAGGGGCTGCACTGATTTGCATTCAAACATTGTACGAGGGCATTCCCTTTTCTCAACATCCTCCCCAACACTTGTTTGTGGATTTATCGATGACAGCCATTCTGACAGATGTAACATTCATTATTTTTAATTTACATTCTCTGATAATTTATGACATTGAGCATCTTTTCATATGTCTAGTAAACACCTGTATGTCCTCTCTGAAGCAGTGTCTATTCAGGTCCTCTGCCCATTTTTTAAGAGGATTGTTTGTTTTTCTGATGTTGAGTTGTATGAGTTCTTTATAAATTTT
>NW_005871062.1:11489094-11492400 GCF_000147115.1 Myotis lucifugus | reverse complement strand
GTCTTTAACCTTTGCCATTTTAATTATGATGTGTCTTGGTGTGGGCCTCTTTGAATTCATTTTGGGGGGGGGGGGACTCTTTGTACTTCCTGGACTTGTATTTTTCCTTCACTGGGTTAGGGAAGGTTCCAGTCATTGTTTCTTCAAATAGGTTCTCAATTCCCTGCTCTCTCTCTTTACCTCCTGGTACCCCTATTATGCATATGTTATTACACTTGATGTTATCACAGAAGTCCCTTAAACTTTCATTTAATTTTTTTTTTCTGCTCTGATTGGGTGTTTTCTGCTACCTTGTCTTCTAAGTTGCTGATTAGACCCCCTTCTTCATCTAATCTGCTGTTGATTCCTTCTAGTGTTTTCATCATTTCAGTTATTGCAGTAATAACTAATCTTTAAGTAAGTACACTCTATGCTCCAGGTCCTGTGCTAAAAAGACTCAATCTAGAGTTAAACCTTCACAATAATTACATTAAGTAGATATGATTATTATTATCTCAATTTTTAAAATGAAGAAATTAAGGTTGAAAGAAATATTACATTCCTGAAATTATATAGCTAAAGAAATGGTGGATCTAAGATTGAACCCAGGTTAGCTTCACTCCAGAATTTAAGCTCTTAGACACTTGGCTCCACTACCTCTATCACTCTGAGTACAGGGATGTATGATTCTCTTGTAATATAAATGAATATTGCACCAGTTCACTGTCATCAGTGCTATAATGACATGATATTATAGTAATACATGAAATCCACTTCCATCATTACACACATATCTTTTGATTGGAGCACTTAATTCATTTACATTTGAAGTGATTATTTATAGGTATGTAGTTATTGTTCTATGACAGTTCATAATAGTTACTTTTTCAAAAAATAAGGTTATATATAACTTAAAACAATGTTTTTAAATAAGGATCTATAGAGCCCAAGAGTTGTCACAGGTCACAGGGGTTGTTGGGATGAAGTATACATTTGTGTTTAGCGAGGAGGGCGAGAGAGCTACACCAATCACCCACAAGTTATATTTAAATATCTTTTATAATGGGGGATTTCATGTAAACTTTTATTTAAAAAAAAAGTCCTGCTACTTAAATTGCATGTTATAAAGCATTGATTTAGATCACTACAGTTATGTTTTTCCAATTCAATACACTATGAGAGTCAGAAAGAAATAACATGCATTTATATAAATATAAAATATATTTTCCTACATATTTTAGATACAACAGCAATATATATGACATAAAAGAGATAAAAACGATAACAATACTTACTAAAAAAAATTATCACAAAAATCCAAAACTTCAATAGTATATGAGAACTACTTCTATTATGCACCAATTAAAGGATTAAACATTTCCGTTTCTTACTTCAGCATCTGAAGCAAAACCAAACAGTACAACACAAACTGTTAATACCTGTGGTTGTTGCATACTTCATGGTTCTTTGCTTCCAAGCCCATCTCCTATAAAATGAGTCCAAATGGAGTTATAATTAAATAGGATATGCAAGATCAGTCAATATTCTTTCAAATAATCTAAATTTTTTAAAACCTGAAACCAAGTACAGATATGACCTTAGTTAAATCTTAAGCCTACAAAGTGATTTACTAAAACATTCTTTGTGGAAAGAAAACTAATCTAGAAATCAGGAGTGACAGTTCTGGCTGTTCTCCCTGGTAGTTCATGTCCTTGAATGAATCGTTTAACCTACTTGCTCCTGAGATTGGCATCTGACCAGAGTCAAAGATGTAGACTGGAAAGCCAAGGTACATCAAGATCATCTAGTTCAGCCCGGCCTGAGGGACTCAGTTGGTTGAGCATCTTCCCATGCACCGAAAGGCTGCCGGTTTGATTCCTAGTCAGGGCACATACCGGGGATGCGGGGGTATGGAGGTCACATCGATCTTTCTCTCTCTCTCTCTTCCTCTCTCTAAGCATGTCCTCGGGCGAGGATTAAAATAAAATTCTAGTTCAGCTTTTTTCAAACTCTTTTTTGACTAGAACCCAAAGTAATACTGTACCGGTATTTGACTTCATAACCAGGTATGGACACAAAACAGAAGTTTCCTAAAAGAAAACTTTCCCTGTATTTTGATTTTCTATTCTATTTTGTTCTATTCCATTTTATTAACTAAAATATGCTGGTCAAACTACAGTCTGAAGAATACCAATCCATCTCAACCCTCTGATAAGACAGGTTTGAACAACTGGCCCAGAGAAGTAAAAGGAAGGAGCTGAACAAGGGAAGCAGAAAGAATGCTGGCTGTGGGGCCTGCTGGAGGAGCCACCCACGCCAGCTGCTGGGGGTCCTGCACAAGCTGCTTTACATCGTGTTTCTCAATCTTTTGTTTTCATCACCACCCCCTAGAACATTTAAATACTAAGTAGTAAGATTTTTGTAGCAGTGACTGAGCTTGGAGTGACCACAAATCATGTTAATATCTGTTAAAAAAGAAAACCACAGCCCCCCAAAATTGGTTCACTTGTGCTAAAGCCCATGACAGCAAACCTAGACTTAATACCTGGTCTAATTGCATCAGTTCCATCCCTTCTTCCCAAAGAAGGAAGAGGCAATCTAAGGATTAAAAATGGCGGCAGAGTAGGTGGATGCTGCACGGACATGCTCCCAGGAACAAGCTGGAATTACAACTGAAATACGGAAAGGCTTCCTGAATAATCAACGGAAAACTCACAGGAGAGAACCCTGATACTCAAGGACCAAAGGTGGAGACTGCATAGAGACTGGTAGGAGGGGTGGAGGCGCAAAAGGGCTGGCCCGGCACCCATAGACAGCAACTGAAGTCCCGAAGAGATATCTCAGCTGGGGGTGGGGGTGGGGGTGTGCCACTGAGAACTCTGGGATCTAATCCCGAAGCTTGGCTCTCCACCAGAGAGCACCAAATCTGAGGAGGGTACCCACATAACATCTAGCTGTGAAAAGCAGCAGGGTGCTGTCTGCCAGGGAGTGGCAGCTGAATGTTAGGGCACCCTCTCGAAGGGCCAATGCACAAAAATTCCCTGTGGGGCCACCCACCTTGTGCTCTGGCAGAGGGAGGGTGAAGCAGACTGGAGCTGTGAGAGCAGAACCCAGGACTAGGGACTCGGGGGATAGTGCTCAGAAGGCAGACAACCCAAGTTTCCTGGGCTGAGTCATTCCCTCACACAGCAGAGGACATCTTTCCCACATAGACATTTGCCTTGCCTGGGGGGAAGACAGTTGAGTCACCCTATTGGAAAACACCTTGCCCTGAGGCCACTTAAGAGATTAAAAGCAACAATTAGCCTCCAGGCAGAAGCAACTGCC
>NW_005871062.1:11452367-11488939 GCF_000147115.1 Myotis lucifugus | reverse complement strand
CCCCAAAATGAAAGAACTAGAGAATTCTCCAGAAGAAGAGACAAATGAAGCAGAGATAAGAAATTTATCTAAACAGAGTTCAGAGTAATGATGGTAAAAATGCTCAACAGTATGAAAAAAGATATAGTAACTATGAAAAAAGAACAGCGTGAGATATAGAATGACATAGCACAAAAAAAGCAGATTATGGAAAGCTGAGGATCAAATCAGTGAATTAGAAGACAGAGTTGAAAATATCACTCAATCAGAGAACCAAAAAGAAAAAATATTAAAAAAACAGGACAGCTTAAGGGAGCTGTGGGACAATGTGAAATGTAACAATATTAGAAGAGCAGGTGTGCCAGAAGAGGCAGAATGGGAGAAAGGACTAGAGAAGGTGTTTGAAGAAATAATGGCAGAAAACTTCCCTAACTTGGTAAAGGAAAAACTCACACAAGTTTAGGAGGCACAGAGAACCCCAAACAAGAAGAATCCAAACAGACCCATGCCCAGACATATCATAATTAAAATGCAAATTAAAGACAAAGAATCTTAAAGGCAGCAAGAGAAAAGTAAACTGTTACCTACAAAGGAGTTTTCATAAGGCTGACATCTGATTTCCCATCAGAAACTCTACAGGCCAGAATGGAATGGCATGAAGTACTCAAGGTAATGGAAAGCAAGGATCTGAGATCAAGATTACTATATCCAGTAAGGCTATCATTCAAAATAGATGGTCAAATAAAGAGCTTCCCAGATTTAAAAAAAAAAAAAAAAGGCTAAAGGAGTTCATCAACACCAAGCCAGCATTATAAGAAATGCTAAAGGGATTGCTGTAAGGGATTGCTGAGAAAAAGAAACAGAGAGAGAAACCTAGCCATACAGAATTAAAATAGCTATAAATAAGTACCTCTCAATAATAACCCTAAATGTAAATGGATTAAATGCTCCAATCAAAAGGTGTAGGGTAGCTCAATGGATACAAAAACATGACCCAACTATATGCTGTGTAAAAGAGACCCAACTCAAAACAAAAGACACAAACAAGATGAAAGTGAAGAGATGGAAAAAAAATTTCATGCAAATGGAAAAGAAAAAATAGCTGGAGTAGCAATACTCATATCTGACAAAATAGACTTTAAAATGAAGGCCATCACAAGAGACAACAAAGGTCACTACATAATACTAAAGGGATTGATCTAACAAGAGGATATAACCCTGGTAAACATGTATGCACCCAATATAAGAGCACCTAAACATATATTAGAGTTCCGGTGCACGAATTCGTGCACAGGTGGGGTCCCTCATCCTGGCTGGCAATCAGGGTCAATCAGGGCCAATCAGGGACAGCTGGCCAGGGGAGGTTGGCCAGCCATGGGAGGTTGGCTGTGGGAATGCACTGACCACCAGGGGGCAGCTCCTGCATTAAGCATCAACCCCCTGGTGGTCAGTGCATCCTCATAGGGACCGGTCGTTCTGTTGGCTGGTCATAACTGTCCCTTAGGTTTTTATATATATAGATATCTAATCTAATAAAAGACAAACATGCAAATTGACCATACCTTCGCTATGCCCCAAACCACGCCCACCAGCCAATCAGAGCAACTATATGCAAATTAACCCAACCAAGATGGCAGCCGGCAGCCACGGAGCTGGAGCAAGCAGGAGGCTTGGTTGCCCCAGCGATGGAGGAAGCCAAGCTTCCCGCCTGCCATGGCCAGCTCTGGCCTCTGCTGAAGGCAACAAAGTTTCAATTACAGAAGACAAATAAACCCCATATACCTGCTTCCAGCCAGCCTCCACTAGGAGCTTGGGTGGCTGGGGGCCTTGGCCAGCCTGCAAACAGCCATCAGCCCCTCACCCAGGCTGGCCACACCCTCATGGGGTGAGGGTCCCCACTGGGGCTTGGCCAGCCTGCAAACAGCCATCAGCCCCTCACCCAGGCTGGCCAGGCACCCCAGGGGAGACCACCACTCTGAAGGAGCTGTGGCCAGCCTGCAAACAGCCATCAGCCCCTCACCCAGACTGGCCAGGCACCCCAGTGGCGACCCCCTACCCTAAAGGGGGTGTGGCCAGCCTGAAAACAGCCCTCAGCCCCTCACCCAGGCTGGCCAGGCAATTCAGCGGGACCCCCACCCTGAAGAGGCTGTGGCCAGCCTGCAAACAGCTCTCAGCCCCTTACCCAGGCTGGCCAGGCACCCCAGCGGGACCCCCACCCTGATCCAGGACACTCTTCAGGGCAAACAGCTGGCTCCCACCCATGCACCAGGCCTCTATCCTATATAATAAAAGGGTAATATGCAAATTGATCCTAACAGCAGAACGACTGGGAATGACTGGTCACTATACACACACTGACCACCAGGGGTCAGACGCTCAATGTAGGAGCTGCCCCCTGGTGGTCAGTGCGCTCCCACAGGGGGAGCTCTGCTCAGTCACAAGCCAGGCTGACGGCTGCCAGTACAGCGGTGGTGGTGGGAGCCTCTCCCGCCTCCTCAGCAGCACTAAGGATGTCCGACTGCAGCTTAGGCCTGTTCCCCGCTGGCAAGTGGGCATCCCCCGAGGGCTCCCGGGCTGCCAGAGGGA
The DNA here is from genome assembly GCF_000147115.1 of Myotis lucifugus. Lineage (NCBI taxonomy): Eukaryota > Metazoa > Chordata > Mammalia > Chiroptera > Vespertilionidae > Myotis > Myotis lucifugus. The sequence continues at coordinate 11,486,374 of NW_005871062.1, read as the reverse complement.
TGTTTGACTGCCAACTTAGGCCCATTCCCCTGGGGAGCGGGCCTAAGCCAGCAGGTGGTTATCCCCCAAGGGGTCCCAGACTGCGAGAGGGCACAGGCCGGGCTGAGGGACCGCCCCCCTTCGAGTGCACAAATTTTTGTGCACTGGGCCTCTAGTATGTATATAATACTTCTAGAGGACTTTAAAGGAGAGATTGACAATAATACAGTCATAGTAGGGGACTTCAACACTCCTCTGACTTCCCTGGATAGATCTTCCAGACAAAAACTTAACAAGGAAACAGAGTCTCTAAAGGACACACTGGATCATATGGATTTCATTGACATTTATAGAACATTTCACCCAACACAGCAGAATATAGATTCTACTCAAGTGCACATGGATCATTCACAAAGATGGACCACATGTTAGGACACAAAACAAGTCTCTACACGTTCAAGAAGACTAAAATCATATCAAGCATCTTCTCAGATCACAGTGGAATGAAATTAGAAATGAACTACAGTAAAAACACCCCAAAACATTCAAACATATGGAGGCTAAATAGCACGTTATTAAACAATAAATGGATTACCAACGAGATCAAGAAAGAAATCAAAAACTTCCTGGAAACAAATGAAAATGAACACACAACAACCCAAAATCTCTGGGACACAGCAAAATCAGTCCTAGGAGGGAAGTTCATAGCACTACAGGCATACCTGAAAAAAACAAGAAAAAGCAGCAATAGATTATTTAACCTTACAACTTAAAGAACTAGAAAGCGAACAATAAGAAAATCCCAGAGTAAGTAGAGGAAGGAAATAATAAAGATTAGAGCAGAAATAAATAACACAGAGGCAAAAAAAAAATCTAAAAAATTAATGAAACCAAGAGCTGGTTCTTTGAAAGGATAAACAAAATTGATAAACCATTAGCCAGACTCATTAAGAAACAAAGAGAGAGGACCCAAATAAATAAAATCAGAAACGAAAGTGGAGAAGTAACCACAGACACCACAGAAATACAAAGGATTGTAAGAAAATACTATGAACAACTATATGCCAACAAACTGGACAATGTGGATGAAATAGACAAATTCCTAGAAAAATACAATCTCTGAAAACTGAACCAGGAAGAATAAAAAAAACCTGAATAGGCCAATAACACAAATCCCAGAGACAAACTCAGTAACTTGTTGGGAAAGTCCCTACCTGAATCCCATAATAAGCCTTGAACAATCCTTGAATGCCTCACTTTACTGACACGGGTACTTCAGTGGAAATCCAGTGTCCCTAACAGGGAGAAAGCCAGCCAACCTACAAATGTAAATGTCCTGATTAGTTAACCCCAGCAACTTCCGTGTTCCCAAGGAATAAGCCCCACATTCAAGGTGTAGAACCTGAGGCCCTACCTTAGTCTTCTCACTCTCTGCAGAGCCTCAATAAATCTGCCTTTGCTTTTTATCAGTGTCCCTGGTCTAAATTCTTTTATATCAGGAGACAAGAACCCAAACTCATTGGTAATATTCTCATTTCTAAAATTCTACCACTAGATTTAGTTTCTCCGAGTTAGTAGAGAATCATGATATAAAAAGAAATGTAAATACCCTCTACATTCATAAGGTTTTCAATTCTATATGCCATTGCAACTCTAGTACTTTCCAGGTGACAGCTACGTGAGAACAATTCTATACCCAATTGCTAAGGTTTGAGAGGGAAAGGAAAGAGAGAAAATATGTCTGCATAGTATCATGAAGAGCCCCCAAAATCCAAGAAAATGAAACTCAGGAGAACGAGAAGAGCGCTAGTACTGCTTTTACTGTCTTATTCTGCTCTGGGGCGAGTCCTACAATTACGTAACTGAAAATCCAAAGCATTGACAGTAACTTGTGGAAAGCAAAAGCAAACAAGAAACTTCATCTAAATGGTTGCATCTGCAAAGGCGACATCTGTTGATTGATTCATATGCACCAGATTCTATTTAAGCCTCTTCCCATGTATTCATTCTTTTAATTTGCACAATCCAAAGTACTAGTATTACCTCCTGTAGGTACTAGTGTCATCGCCTCCTCCTAGGTCAGAAAATCCAAGCACAGAGGTATTAAGTAACTTGCCCAAGGTTGCTCCCACTCCTAGGGAGACCCCTGCCTTCTGAGCCTGGGCCCTGCAGCACGAAGCTATACTGTCTTTCCAGAATGATGGAGGATGACGATGATGAGACAAAGGAAGAAGAAGAAGCCTGCCGCCTGGAAGCAAGAGGGTATGTTTATTGTCACAGAAGCTTAAGCTCAGAATTTGGAAATGATCTGGAGTCGGGTTAGCTATGAGTCATCTGGCAGCTTTGTTTAAATCTGCACTCGGAGCTTCTGATAAAACAATTTCTCTGCCCACAGGAAGGGGAATTGGTTCCTGTTAACTTGATTCTTTCCAAAAATGAGCAAGAACTCCGGCAGTCTTTGTCTGACCTGGACACCTTCGGAGGAAAGCTGAACCAAAGGGGACTTTGAGGGCGTCCTGGCTCCACCACTTACTACTCGTGTCACCTTAGGCGAGTCGTTGACGCCGTGGTTTCACTGGAACTGGGATTACAAAGCTTCCCCCCCCCCCCCCGCCCGAGCTCTATATGACCTCACACACACACACACACACACACGGAATGGATGAAAGCGCGGGGGACACACGCGTTATTCTAGCCCTTATGGCGAGCGGAGGAGGGGATGGGAGGGCCAGCTCCATCCCTCCCCCCCGCTCATAAATGAAAAAAGTAGGGGCAACCCCGCGCTGCAGGGTGGATGAGGGGAAAGAGAAGAAAGGGAACGACTGGGGCGTGGGGACGTCTCCCTCTCGGCCTGAAAGCAAACCCCCTTCCCGGAAGGGGCTGCTACCTCGGCGGCGGCAGCAAGCTCGGGAAACGCTGCCATTGGTTCCTCTCCGCCGCCACCAGCCGCACGGACACCACCGAGGTCGCCGCCATGGCCTGCAGCCCCGCGGCTCTCCCACTCGTGGGCGCACGTCAGCTGCGTCCCGCACTCTGCAAAAGCGCTGCTCCGCGCCGCAAGCCTCTTGTCCTCCGCCGGCCACCGTCCAGGTCAGAGCCGTGCGATGGGCCGAGCCCAGCGTGGTGGGCGTCTCCCCCGAAACCAATCAAAACACAAGGCAGCGCTTCGGGGCGGCGATTGGCCAATCGGGCCGGCAACTGGCCAATCGGGCCGCGCGCCCGCAGAGGTGTGGTCCCTGCCGCCCCCGCCCCCTGAGTTCGGCGGCGAGCAGCTGGGGGTCGGGCTGTCCCGGGTCTCCCTGGGACCTGGGGTTTCCGAGCGCCGTTCCTCCCCGCCCGCGGGCTCTGCGCTCCCTCCGCTTCGGGTAGAAGACCCCTCCCTGCCATCTGCGTCCTTAAAGCCGTGGGAAGTAGCGGGGGAGGAGTCTTGGGGCAAAAGCCAAATGGGGTGGAGAGCAGCACACAAAATTCGTGTTCTCCAAAAATGAAGGAAAAAAGCCAAAGTAAAATAACTAAAATAAAAATGTAAAACCTCCCGAGCTTTTGAAAACGTGTTTTAATTGAACTATTGGGAAAAATAAGTTAAAACCGGAATTGCAGAATATCTAGAAAATAAAGACACTGAAAGCACGACGCGTAGATACTGATTCACAGTGAAAGTAAATGCAACATCCAATTCAAGGGTTACAAAGATACCAAAGCAAACACAAGGAAAGCAGGATCGAGAAACGAGTAAAGATAAAGAAGAAGAAATGAATTAAGAAAACTAATACCAAAGGAGTAATAAGTCCAGGGATTCGGGGGGGAAAAAACACCTGATAAAAGAGATGGTTAACTAATGTAGTCAAAAGAAAGGGGCGTGAACACTTGCCACAATTAAAAACATAAAGGGGGCGGGGGGCTCCGATCTAGAAAACAAACTCAGATTTGTAAGAGACTAACTTTGCTCGATTTAAGCAAAGAAACTTGAACACCTGGATGCAATGGATGATGTTACAAGAAAATACAGTTTACCTGAACAGATCCTGGGAGAGAAAATCTAATCAAGCCATTCCCGTAGAACTAGAGCGTATTATTATTATTATTATTATTATTATTACTATTATTATTAAAGAACCACGTTTCCTGAGGCAGGTGGCCCACCTGGGCTCAGAGGGAAATCCTACCCACGCGGTAAAGAGGTTGACTCCAGTGCTGGGAGCCTGTCCCCAGCGCATGGGAAACGGAGTCGTCCTCATTCTTTTTATGAAATAAGCATAACATTGGCACCCACATCTAGCAAAAATAGGGTGCACACACACACCCACACACACCTGTGGTTCAATTTTACTGATAAAGATCAATGGGAAGATCTAACGTGCAGCACGGTGACCATCGTTTCTAGCACCGCGGTGACACTTGAATTTGCTGAGAGAGTAGATCTTAAGGGTTCTCACCGCGTGCACCATGCGGGGTGATGATGTGTTAACCTGATTGCGGCCATCACTGCACTATGTGTACATATACCAAATCATACCCACCACACTTCAAATCTATGCAATTTTATGTTTATACCTCAATAGAGTCAGTAGAGCTGGTGGTTGAGGGAGGAACTGAACAAGTATAAAGAAAAAACAAGAGGCGAGGGCGTGGCAGCCAGGCTGGCGGCCAGCCCAGGGCGCAGGTGGTTGAGCCCCCACCATCTCCGCTTCCTTCCGCGGTCCCGAGGCCCCGCGCCGGAGCGCGCCCGCCCACACGGCTCCTGCTGGCGACCTTGGCGTGGGAGGCTGCCGAGGGTGAGAGGCGGGTCCAGTTAGACCTGCGCGTCTCACCAGGTGGCAGGGAGGGCGTCCTTGGCTGCAGTCAACAAGGGCAACCAGCCGGGAGCCGGGGCGTATCCGCTTTGCAGCAGGTTATGATTATTACAATCGTTTTATTAACTCAAAAGCATGGCATCACAACTGTCAACCTACTTTTGCCCACCCCGGTGTGTGTGTGTGTGTGTGTGTGTGTGTGTGTGTGTGTGTGTATTAAATAATTACGTTTTGGAGCAATTTGTTATACAGCAAAAGATAAAAACTGATACACAGAATGTGTACTTTCACAGTGAACCTCCATCACTCAACATAATGTCTTTAAATTTCATTCATGTTTTATGTATTATTTTTTACATGAAAATAGCACAATTTGTTTACCCAGTATCCTAAGGGTGGACTTTGGATTGTTTCCAGTCTGGGATGATTACAAATGAAGCTGCTATAGGTATTTTTTCTTCACCTCTTTCTGTGAACATATGCACTCATTTTTCATGCATATACACCTACTTGTCAAATTAATAGCTCCGCAAACTATGTCTTGTGGTCCTGCCACTGTTTTTTGTACATGATGTCTAGTGGAATACAGCCATGACCATTTGTTTATGTATTGTCTATGGCTGCTTTCATGTTACAGTAGCAGAGTCCTGTGGTTGCATAGAACCTGGCCCACAAAACCTAAACTATTTACTATCTTGCTCTTACAGACAGAGTTTGCCAACCCCTGGATTGTTACGTGTTTAAGTTTATAAGAAACTGCCAAAAAGTTTTCCTAAAATGGTTGTATCATTTTATTCTACCAGCAATGAATGGCAATTCCTCTACAGCACTTGGTATTGCCAATCTTTTTCATTTTAGCCATTTTGGAGGTTGTGGAGTGGTATCCCATTGTGGTTTTAATTTGCAATGGCTAGACTGGCCTTGGTAAGTGGCGTTCCCTGCTGTTGAGTCCATATAGAGCTTCTGCCCCTGCCACCATGCCCACCCCATTCACGTGCCCATTTTGCACATCCTGGTGTGGTCTGTGACAAAGGCTGGCTAACTTCACCGCTGAGTCATCTTGTCGACTTGGTCGCTCAGTGACCCTTTCATGGTGGATGCTTTCTGGTAGACATTAACATGTGAAGCAAAACCGTTCACACGTTACACCTACTCTAATGTGTCCATCCATATGCCTCTATCCCAGAGCTCCTTGTCTCTGATCGTCCAGTCCTGTTCTTCCCTAACCAGATGGCCAGACCATGGCACTGTCCAGGACACCGGGCATATTCTCACCCTGGGCCACCTTCCCTTCCACACAGATTTGGATGACCAGTGCCCTGCTTGCTGCTGAGCCCACTGTGAAGATTCCCCTCTGTCAGGGCCAGCCTGACAGGTTGAGCCGGGCTGAGGTAGGGAGGTGGGAATTGAGAAAAGAAAGAAAGACAGGAAAGCGGGATCGAGAGGACTGCAGCTCAATCGAGGAACTGCAGCAAGTTTATTAACTACACAATGCTATTTATACACAAGACACTGAATAGGAGGTCTGTCAAGAGGAATGTATTCTTTGTTCCTCTTAATCTCTAAGGGAGAGACAGAGCAGAAGGACAAATTCTCGGCACAGCAAATCTCAGTAAATAGTTACAGATTTCTTGGTAAGCCACGAAAGGCTGTTCTCATTCTACAAAGGTTGCTCTCATTCTACTGATAATCGCCATCCAAACAAGTCTGGGAAAACTGTGTGGGTAAGGGTCCCAGCCTTGCTAGCCCCTTCAGGTGCAAGGACCTTGTCAGCTTACACCTGGTCTCCAACACCCCTCCCTGTCTTTCGGGTTCACTTTTGAAGGTGGCTGTAATGCAGCTACTGTCCAGATTTGCTTTGCACCCACCTACCAAGCCAACTGATCTGTAAGCCAGTTTGGGCTTGCCTCCTTTTTCAAAAGGTGGCATGCGTCCCCTCCCCCAACAGGGGCGCTGGTGCTACGCAGGTGGGTGACACGGGAGCCTGGGCTACCTGCCCACGAAGCCTACTCATGCCCTCTAGACCTGCTCGGGCTAGAACCTGGATGTACCATTTCCAGCTTATAATTGACTACTGCTGAGACCCGTCTGACTTTATTACTGAGTGGATTTGACATAACCCAGCCCAGATGGGGCCAATTATGGATATAGAGTCACAAGGTCAAGTGTTCAGGACCCAGTGACATGCCAACAGCTGTTTCTCTGCTGCAAATGGCGTGGGCTTGGTCTTGCTCCAGAATGCTCAGGGTCTGTGCTATGATTCTCCCACTGGTTTGTGTCAAAAATTCCATACTGTACCTTTCCCCACCACTGCCACCTCTAACACCATAAGGTCTGCCTGACGCATGACTTAAGCAGCAGGGCTGATTGCAATACCTGATGGCAGGCCTGGAGTTGCTTTGCCACCCTTCCCTGCTCTGGCCCCTCTCAGAACTGATAGCTTTCTATGTCGCCGAGTAAACGGGCCAGAGGGATTCTCCTAGCTGTGGAATGCTGCCTCCAGAACCTGGAGAGGCCTGCCTGCCTTTATGTGGGGAGCCGCTACAGTGTTTGGACAGGTTCAAGCCTTGGACTGAGGAGAGGGCACAGTCCTCTCATTGCCACGTGCAAGTCCCAGCTTGGAGGGCAGGGTCCTCCCAGCACAATTATAGCCAACAGCTATAGTTGTAAGCTTGAACCTATGGTTGGAACACGTGACCCCACGTGTCTGAGTGATGTAGGCTTGATAGAATTCAGGTGCATGTAGAGTAGGATTGAAACCCACGAGAATGTTGTAAACATCTTGATCACACCCTTACTTTGCCTCGTGGCATCTGCTATAAAATAAAGACACGGCTTGTGGGCGCTGGTGCTGTCTCTCCATCAGAGGAGCAGCGTACCACCAGACCCAGCCTTCATTCTCTTGTCTGTCTTTTTTCAGCGTTCCAATTTTTTTTTTAGTATATGTGCTGCCGAAGCAAGCACTGTGCTGCCTTCTTTGTGGAAAGGATGCAAGATGCAAAACATGTGTCTTTTTTTTTGAAGTAGATATTCTGGCATGACCCTGAACCCCTGGGTTACTAAAAACTTCACTGAAGTAGTCAATGCCTGAATCTTGATAGGGTTTGTGTCCTACCTCCTGGAACATGTGTCTTACCAAGGCCTCCAGCATACTGACGGCTTTGTGCTTATCTAATAAGCATGATGTGATCAATGTAGTGGTTTGGTGTGATGTCCCATGGGATGTCTGTATGGACCAGATCTCTTTGGATTATACCATGATAGAAGACAGGAGAGTTAATACATCCCTGAGGAACAGCTATAAGTGAGTGTTGTAGAGCAATGGGACAATGATCAGCCCCATGGAAAGTCAAGTCAGCCCGAACAGTGGCTGGTCAATGGACTGTCAGCACCAGGGATTGAGAGGGTGCTCTCCTAGGCAGGTGCTACACGTGGGGCAGAGTTGGAAGCAGGCTAGAGAGCAACCTGCTCTTATTACCCTTTGTATAGACTCTTATTTAGTCATTGTTCTTAGTGTGCATACTAGAATTTATTTACCTGAGTTTCCCAAAAATGTAAGCCACTAATTCCACAGTATGTACCTGGACAATTGACCTGGGATAGTCAGCATCCAAGATGGCCCTCCTCCATTTCCGCCTCTCCTGGCACTCACACCCTGTGAGTCCCCTCCCACACTGTACCAGGGGTGCTCCGTGTGACCAATAGAGTACGACAGAGTGTTGGTATGTCACTCCTGTGATTAGGTTGTCAGTCTCCTTTTTGGATCATTCACTCTGGGAAAAGCCAGCTGTCATGTTGTGAGCCTCCCTATGGATATGCCACATGGTGTAAACTTGGAAGCAAATCCTTCGGCCCCAGTTGAACCTTCAGATGATTGCAGCTCTGGCCACTCAGTGAGAGATCATAAGCCAGAACCTCCCAGTTAAGCTGCTTCCAGGTTTCTGACCCTCAGAAACTCTGTGAGATAATAAATGTTTGTTATCTTAAACCGCTAAGTTTTGGGGTAATGTGTCACACAGCTATAGATAACTAATACAGGACATCTTATTTATCTCAGCCCCTACCAGAGTGTCTGGCATTTAGTAAGTCCTTAATCAATGTTGATTGAATAAGTGAATGAATGAATGAATGAATTATGAGAGCATTTAAGTAAACCAGTAATCCAATCAGGTAGTCTGGACTGAATTGAGAGATTTAATTTGTAACTTTAACGTGGTATATCTTCTCAGAAATTAAGTTTATCTCAAATAGGTCTTCCTACCTGGTAATAATGTGGCAATGAAGAATAGAACAAAATAAATTATTTATAGAAAGATGTCTTAACCTATTAACTCAAGTTACAGCCTCCATATTCAAGGCCAACCACTAAGATTGTAAATGAAAATATTTATACAACAAAAACTGAATTATAAGAAATAAGTGAATCTCCAAAATATGTTTTTATTAAAAAAACATTTAATACAATTCAATATTCTATTAAGACTAAAATCAGGACCTTGCCTATACTCTTGACTTGTAAGAGAACAAGTCTTGGGTGACTTGAATCATTTTTTTACTAAAGAATGCTAGAGGCATGTGGTCTTTATGTTAATGTCCTGACTTAGTTCCTTTCTTTAGCAATAAAAACAAGCATGAAAATTATTATTATTATTATTTTGGCAGGCTGCTCTACAGAATAAAGTGAACTAAAATAGAAAATGTGGCTATGAAAGTGCAGAAGTAGCAAGTTACCACTAGAGGGGGATCTACATTCAAGAAGGAAAAGTTGGTTAGCCGTTAGAAAATTGCTGTTGTCAAAGAAATAAAAAAATACCTTACTTTACTCCATTTCTTTATCTGTAGAGCCACAGCTAAACAATCCCATTAAAACGAGAAGCTGACTGATGTGACTGAGCTCCCCCCCCCCTTTCCTTTAAGGGAATAGAACTTAAAGATAGGCTCCTTTATTACCTGGCAAGTCCTCCTTTAATCTACCCTCATCTGTCACGATTCTGGATAAATTTATTTCCTATGAAAAAGGGAGCATATGCCAGTGTGAGGCTTAGGGCAGCACTTAGCATCATTTGTTCCTGTAGGCAACTTGGTGTAGTGAAAACACGGGAGACCTTGGTATGACCAACGGGAAATCTAATCCTGGCCCTGCCACCTGTCAGCTGGGTGGCATTTAAGTGATTAATTTTGTTCAATTTGAATTTACTGTTCTAGGAACCATGAGAATTAAGTGATGTAAATTACATAAATTAAATTATGTGTACCTAGTGTCTGGCACATATATGTTCAATAATTAAGGGTCCTTATTGCTATTTCTTGCTTGTTATTTTATTCTGTTGTTCATAGCTATCTAATTCTTAGTCTTTAGTGATTGTGGAACAGAAGTCATCCTGATAAAAAGTAAAGCTGATTTGTTCCTCTGCTGGTGTCAGATAAACAAACTAGGCTACGTGTAAAATGTTCTTTTTGATAGGCCATTTAAAGTGGAAAGGATTTAGTAGATTGCCAGGCATATGTTTGTCATATAAAACATAAGCAGTAAAATATTGTGGTTCCATTTTTATAGACAAAAAGAGGCATTTTTTTTAAATGGAAAAAATCAAGGATAGAATAAAATCTCCAATTCATTACACTTGATGCGTTGGTAAATTGGAAGCATATACCACTTTACATAAGTCATGTTAATTTAATATATCTCAAATGTTGACCTTGAATGGTTAAAATATTTGGAAGGAAACTAGGAAATACTCGGAAACAGTTCACTAGATCTTACATAAAATGAAAAAAAAAAATCTTAGAAATTGATGTGCTGCTTGAAGTTAAATCAGAAATGACTCGGTTTTTGTGAGAGGTGGTTGACATTGCTGGAAGGACCAACACTCTAAGGGAAGCCCCCAGTACCCTGGAAACGACGAAAGAATTTTCTAAGCTCCATTCTTTTCTTTCCCCTGGGCACCCATTAGATTCTCTGGTATCCAGATGATTCACGCCTTAGGCGGATTCCATAGACAATCAAACCCACAGCGCAGAGACCCAGCACGATGGCCCCAATCACGGGAAGGACAATTGTGTAGTCAGAGGAACACTCGTCCACTAAGAGAAAAAACAAATACAATAGAGCGGGTGAGGTTTGATGAGGGCAGACTGGAAAGCAGGCGAGAGTAGGAAGTCTGAGCTTTGGAGTCAAACCGGGACTTGACTCTTTTTAATTCCACTACTAACTAACTGTGTGAACTTGGGTAAGTTATTTAACCTTGCAATTTCCTCTTTTCATAAAGTAAGCAAAAATATATAGGACTAGTAGCCCTGCGCATGAATCTGTGCGCCAGTAGCTCTCTGTGGGGCCTGGCCGCTCCGAGACCGCTGCCCAGACACAGCGGTTCTCAACCTGTGGGTCTCGAACAATGAAAATACGTCCTGCATATCAGATATTTACATTACAATTCATAACAGCAGCAAAATTACAGTTATGAAGTAGCAACGAAAACAATTTTATGGTTAGGGGTCACCACAACATGAGGACCTGTATTAAAGGGTCTCGGCATTAGGAAGGTTGAGAACCACTGGCCCAGAGGCTCTCTGCGGCCCAGAGGCCCATCCGTGGCCAGGGTGGAATGATTGCCTCGTCGCCATGGCGACAGAGCAAGCATTCCTCCTGGCCGCTCACGCTGCCTGCTCTCAGCGGCTGAACCCTCCCCCTCCCACCCCCGGGACTGGGGGACTCCGGCAGGGCTGAGAGGACTGGGAGCCACCATCTTGTGGCTATGGGCACCGCCATCTTTGTGATGGCATGACTGTTAATTTGCACATTACCCTTTTATTAGATAGGATTGTTGGAGGATTAAGTAAGATAACCTTATCTTCTCAGCAATAGATATTCAACAAAGTTAGTTCCATTTTCTTCCAGGTGTGCTCTCTGCAAAGTGTGATGTGCTTACATAAAAGAGATTGTGTCAAAATGATACTGTTGTAATGAACCTAGTTATTAATATCAGGAAAGCAGCGAAGGGAAGGCCCAATAGTATAGGCATGTCATTTGTGCAGCTTTGCCAGAGGCTGCAGTTTAACACACCCCAGGAAGCCACTGGTCTGTTCCTGACAGATCACTGGGGGAAGGGACTGGACAGGGGGAGAGAATAGACGCATGCCCAGTAAAGTCTGGGTGACCTAGGGAAGGGACTTGTCAATCACCCCTGGGAACAGGTCATTGGCCAGAGTAGGCGTGGCCCCTGCAAGCACGGGAAGATTTGGAATATTTAATCCACTAAATAAAGGAATTCCCTCTCTAAGCTCCTGGTGCTCTGGGTTCTCCTGGGACTCTTATGGCAGGGGGCATGCTCTCTTGGCTCCCCTGCACTCACCCCATGGCCCACAGCCATGTGGGCCCCACACACTGGACAAATGGACTGCAACTAGCCTCATGTTAAACCGGACCCAATTCCAACAAGGAATGAAAGATCTGGATGCTGGCTTTGCTTCTAGCCCTGCTGAAGCCCCGGTTTTACTTCTCCCAGGACTGGATTAAGGAAAATGGGACTTGGGAAACCCAGAGGTGTACTTCCACGCAAATAAAAATCACTGATCCTCCCGTGCAAGTCTCAGAAAGTTCTTTTTCTTGAGCTATCGTAAGGACCCCACCCCCAGCACCCAAGTGGGGAAGGGGATACCCGATATTTACTAGTTATTCAAATGAAACCTTTGTTCTTTTTGATGACTAGAATGTTACTTCAAAATAATTTTATAGACAATTAGTTTTGGGTCAGGTAGATAACAGGAGTCTAAGGAGCAGCCATCACCCCACCCCACCTTTCTGTGATTAAAAATGACAGAAAGGAAAAATTAAACCTAAGTGAGCGGGCTCTCTTTCCCTCTCCTCTCGATTTGAATTCCATCCGCTGTGGAGACGTCTGGACACACTAGAAGATGAACCTCCTGTTAGTCATCCTGGTTAGTGGCAGGCTGAATCAACACCTCGTGCTCTGCAGTATGGGACCTTCAAGGCCACCGGAGGCAGGACCGGAAACGGGATCCAACAAGGGGCACATGGAGAGAGATGGCATCTCTCCAAAGCCAAGCCCTGGCTGTTGAACCCGAGTCACTCTGGAGAACACCGGGTCCTCACAGCCCCGATTCTTCATCAACATCTCCTGCTCTAAAGAACTTCCTGACACTCCTGACGCTGTCCGGGGCTCTCGAACCTTCTTGAGGCTGCTGTGTGCCCTCCCCACCGCCTCACTTCTGGAAAGTGGAGAGAGCTGAAACACCTCCAGGGAATGCCAGCACACGTCCTAGATAAACAGTGGCTGTGGAGTTGTTGCCAACTTTCATAAACCTGCTGTGAAGAGTAATGAATAGCACCTTTGGAAAGTGTAGCAAAACAAGAAACTTCCTGTTAGTAAAGGCGGCGGACATCCAGACAGCCATGACTCGCCTCTTTCTCTAGAATAAAAACCCCACTTCTCCTGTTTAAACAGACCACGTAATAGAAAATCAGGAACAACATGCTGAGCCTTATTTTAATAGAACTTTCCCTCCAGATAGCAATCACTCCCATCAGGAATTTCCCAGTTTATAACTTTTTTGGGTAAATGTTTGCTAAAAACGGGAAGTGGGACACAATCTGGGTAGATCTACCTCTTCTGCTGGCCAGTTCTGATTGTTTTCAGGCTTGGCCCCCCACCCCCACCCCCACCATGGCCCAAATCAACCAATTTATGAGGACAGACTAGAATAAGAAAAATAGAGACAAAGCAGAAAAAAACGTGTTAAGAAGACAGACAACAAATGAAGGTGAAGGAATTGGAGAACTAACATTTATTGAGCTTCTTTTGTTTGCCAAGGTCTTTAGTACACATTTTACATTTTTTTAAAAATGAAAAGTTAGAAAGTTTTCTAGTTTTTAATGAATAGTACATTACAGTAGTGCAAAATATGTCTTTTAAAAAATGATAGTCTATTAAGACTATCTGTAATTTAAGTAAATCAAAATTTGGGCAAGACCAGGAGTTTAAAATCAGTTTAGAATGTATTTTGAAATGGATAGTTTCTGTAAAAAAGTAATAAGCATAAAAAATACTGGGTAGTGAGACTCTTAAAAATGTATAAGAAAAAGCAATGCAATATGAAGGTGTCCTTCCCACAATTCTCCCTTTGGGTGTCTGCTTTGTCCTCACACGCACCCTACGCGTGTCCCTGCCGCATGTTCCCAATGCTCACCGCCGGGCCCACATTATCAGGTGTGGAGGATGGAACTCGAGCCCATGAGGCCCGGCCTCCCCACACTCACAGGAGAAAGCAGGAGAGGCTGCATTTTAGCCAGCCTTTGGGTGGCCTTTTGGTGGAAAGCTGGGGTTTCCTAATCAGACTGGGAGGGTGGGAGAGGCAACTAGAAAAGTCGAGCCCTTTGCTTTAGGCTGAATATGAAGCCAGAATTCCCAAGGCCTTAACCCCACACATTCTGAAGGAGCAGGGGTTTCATATGCGTTCATATCCTCTACCGGGCCTCTCCCTGGCCACCAGGCATGCTGTTAGCAGAACGCCAAGCAGTCCTGCGATACTCAGACCCACGGCCACAGGGATTTCTCTCTTGTTTTTGTCTCTGAAGCACTCGTCCGCTGTAACTGAAGTCAGAGTAACAGGTGTTACAGGCTAGCACGACGCTGGGATCCATCCTGCCCCTGCCTGCCTCGGCTTTGCAGAGAAGGAAACCAAGGGAGAGAGGGAGCTGCTGGGGCTCCCACCTGCTGCCTCCGACATACCAGGAGGGGAAGGGTCAGCACAATGGTCTGACTGTGTGCTTGGGGTCACGTAAGGAGTGTATGTGTATGACATTGTAGATACCTAGGCCCCACGTGGGGGCCCAAGAAATTATGATTCAGTGGGTTGGAGGTGGGGCCAGGTCATTCTGATGCAGCTGGGAGGCTGATTCAACTGGGAGAAGCATTGGTTTGGTCTAGAGCAGTGGTTCTCAACCTTCTGGCCCTTTAAATATAGTTCCTCATGTTGTTACACCCAAACGTAAAATTATTTTTGTTGCTACTTCATAACTGTAATGTTGCTACTGTTATGAATCATAATGTAAATATCTGTTATGCAGATGGTCTTAGGCGACCCCTGTGAAAGGGTCGTTCGACCGCCAAAAGGGTTGCGACCCACAGGTTGAGAACCGCTGGTCTAGAGGGTCAGGAGCAGAACTGTGTCTTGACTCCGAAGTTACGGTAAGCCCTGGACCCATGGTTCCCAACTCAGGAGACAGCGACGTGCACCAAATCACACGGCCCAAGTTTCCCATTCAAACTCTGTGCTTCTTAGCGGGGCTGCTGGACAGCCTGGGGCTCCAGGATTTGAGGGAGGAGGGGGTGAGAATGTGGGAGTCAGGAGCCCACTGTTCGGGGTGACCATTCTCTGTGACCAGACTGAGCATTTACACGTGAGTTATTATGAGAGGGAGGTTTCAGAAACTGAAGTTCAATGCCTGGACATACGTAGAAACCCTTGTAACACTGTTTTTCCAGCAAAAAGGGGCTTTTGGGGAAAGTTACCCTGGTCTGTCCCTGGCCTTCCTTCTAGGACCTGCTTCCCTCTGCGGTGGTTAAAGCTCAAAGCAGAAGTTACATGGAAACTAACACTAACTATGAGGAAATGGTGTGCAATTGGGAAGAGGGGGTCCAAACGAGTACATTTCTATCTTGGATCATGGCATTTTTCTCTTTTCCCTCTGTAAGTGGGAAAGAATCTATTCTGAAAGCTTGAATTTTAGACGTCACTAACACTCAGGATCTTTAAAGTGTTCTCCAAACACACCTGAGTTTACTAGTACTCAACAGCTTATAAAGGGGAGGTTGAAGATGGTGTTTTCTGGCTGTGTGTGTGTGTTTAAATGACTCAGACAAGGACAATATATTCTGCTATGGGAAAGCAGTAGACATGAGTGGCTTAAGGTTTCTGGTTCTGTGGTTGGTATTGACTCATAGAAAGATGGTAGGAGGGAGGGTTGGTCCTAAGAGCTTTGTGGAATCATACTGTTCTAGAAAGCTCATGTGATTCTTGCCCCTTTGACAGCTTCAGACAAAAATAACAAACCAAAAAAAAAAAAAACCATACCTTGAAACTACCCATGGGTCTCTGAAGTTTATGTTTGTGACATGGCGAACCCTTAACTTACCATTTCCAAAGTGGTCATCTTCGAAATCGAAGGCTTGAAGTTGGACATTCATTGTCTTCAGTTGAAGGTAGGCTGACAGCTGGATGCTCTGCTCAGTCACACACTTGAAGGAATGCCCGATCACCGTCTCAAACATCATCACAGAGCTCTTCATTCCTTGGTAAATTTTCTCTGAAAACAAAGGTGAAATAAAGGCATATAAGAATCTCAGCATATTATCTATTGAGTCATGGGTTTGATTCCCAGCCAGGGGCACATACTTCAGTTGCAGGTTCCATCCCCACCCTGGTCCAGGTGTGAGCGGGAGACAACCAATCAATGTGTCCCTCTCACATTGATTTCTCTCTCTCTCTCTCTCTCTCTCTCTCCCCTTCTCTTCTCACCCCTTCCACGCTCTCTAAAAAATCAAGGGAAAAGATGTCCTTGGGTGAGGATTAAAAAATAAATTAATAAATAAACAAAATAGACATTTCTCCACATTTTCATTTCTTGGCACGTCTCTTTAGTATAAGTTCCTTACGAAGATAATAGAATTTTCAAAAGGAGAAATCAGACATGAAAATTCTTAGTACAGTACCTGCACAGAGGAGGTGCTCACTAATGATCTTTTTATATAGGGTGTCCCAAAATTCACGCAAGATTTGCAATTGAATTGAATTGCAAATCTTGCATGAATTTTGGGACACCCTATATAAACCTGGCTTTCCAGAGACACAGCTGAGTCCTCTGAGAAACTCCCGGCTTGATTGGGAGCATTGCTTTTCTAGGAGCGAACATTATAGAAGTCCTCTCAACTTGCCCCACTGGGCAACTCTCCATACAGCAACCAGGTGAACCTTTAGACATGTAAATCTGATGTGCCATTTTTCTACACCAAACCCTCCAATGGCATCCTTTCACACTTTAGGATAAACTCCACAGTCCTCGCCTTGCTTTGCCCTCAGGCCCTGCCCGCCCTGGCCTGGCTGCCATTCCCACCTCATCTGCGGCTTTGCTCACTGGTCTCTACTGGTCCCTGAACACACCAGCACGTTCACTCCTCGGCCCGTGCACCCGTTGTTCCCGCCAGCTGGAAAGAGCTCCCCCAGGCCCAGAAGTCCCCACATCCCTCTGCTCAAACCTCCCCTGTTCAGAGAGGCCTTCCTCCCCAAAGGGCTCCCCGAAGGCCCTGGCTAAGTAACTTCCCAGGCCTCCCCACCCACCCTGCTTGTGTTTTGCTCATAGAACTTATCACTACTTAACTGTGTATTATAATTTAATGTGTCTGTTTACGGTCCTCTCTCCCCTTCTGGAATGAAAGTTCCCTGAGAGCAGAGATGATAGGCTTAGATAATAATGGATTCCCACTGTATTCCAGGGCTCGGCACTAGCTGGCACTAACTACATTTTTGTGGGATGAATACATGCTTACAAGAATATAGAATAAACTGCACCGTCAACAACAAGTCTGTCCAAAGTCACTACGCTCTTAACAGTCACTGATAATGATTTCTGACATAATGTAGTCCAACCTCCTTTGTGAGCAGATGAGCAAACTGAAGTACGCAAAGAGGTACAAAGTTCCCCCCAAATTATAAATATTGTGGGCTACTCTCTCAGATTGTTTCTCAAAAGCTGCATCAAAGACTCAAGAATTCAAGGGGATGAAGAATGAGCTAACCAGAACCAGTGTCCTTGCTGGTAGACCAGCCTTCTCTAGCTTCTTACCTGGATTTGAGATGGTCAAATAGGCTCCCACTTCATTGATATAATATGAGTTTTCATCCTGTAAAACATCACTGTGTTAATCGTTGGGTAATCTCTGTTTTTATGTTTATGATTCTGGCGCACAAACAGGATCCCAGCTTTTAAATCTTTGATATAAGGGTTTGGGCTGTGATGGTATGGAGCCATAATTGTGTTTGAAAATTTTTTAAAAAAAAGTAGGTATACTACACGATAAATAAATAGTAAGTAATGGCTTGCCCCTGGCCCAAAATTTCTCTACTGCATGCTTGTTGCTAAAGCCTGACATGAAATTTCCACCAGTACAAGTTGAGTCCCTTCAGTTGTGCCAAGTTTCCCCTCTAGAAAATGTAAGTCCATCTGGAAGCTGGATGAGTTGGAGGAGCATACAGTAAGTTTTTGTAATTAATTTTTTTTGTTGGGATTCAAACTGAGACCACTCATCCTTAAGGCTACCGGGGGTGGATTTTATCAGGTCCATAAACCCTCTGGGAAAATAGTGCATGCAAAATTGTGCCTGAATTTTTCTGGGTAGAGTGTCAAGTACTTTCAACAAATTAATGGATTCATGTTTCCAAAATGATAACATGCGGCCACAGTGAGCGGTGCTGGGAAGAAATGGTTTACCCTGAGATTACTGGGTGATCTCTACAAGAGGACCCCAGGGGGTTGTGCTCAGCAATATACCCAGAGATTGTCCTTTTTGGGAAAACAAATCAAATAAACAAATTACAAAATAGCCCAATAACCTCTGGAGAAACCGAGGGAGTGAAACATTAAAGGGAGCTAAACTGAGACATGAAAAATTAAGTTAAAAAAGAGGTTTTTACTTTTTAAAGTAGGTGATTATTGTTTTGAAACATTGTTATTGTTTTGAAACATTCATTAGAAAACTATCCACAAATAAGAGGTGCAAAAACTAGTAGAGCAACCAGAATTTCAAATTGAATTACCTTTAGAAGTTTCAAATCTAGGCATTAAAGAAATTTAACAATAATAATCTTGACTACAATACAGCCCATTTGAATATTGTTAGTGGATGGAATAATTTCTTATACAATATAAGGGTTCCAGAAATACAAACGCTTTTAGAAGGCCACTGCTATTGATACACTGAACCCTAGACTTGCACAAGGTCATAGCCCTAATAGGTAGCAAAAAGATACGACCTCAAGCTGCCTGTCTCCAAATGTAGCCTTTGGCCTCTCTTACATTCACTCTAGACCAGGCATTGCTCTAAGTCTGGGGAGAATAAGACCTGGCTCCTTCCTTCGAGGTGCTCAGTCTCAGGTCTCAAAGGTGAGTTGAACAATGTGCTTGGACCATCCATTCACTTTAGCGAGGAACATCTGCGAGCCAGTCCCTTCTCAGTTGCTTTCACATACCGTTTATTCAGATTTTGTCTGGGTTCCCTTTTAGTGCAAGAGACACTTGGATGCACTTCAGTGCCCAAAGTCACTCTTGCAAGACCCCGGCTCTATCCTAAAGGCAGGGCGATCCATTGAAAGGCTTTAAGCAGGACAGTGACATGAGCATGACTTTGTTTGGGAAATTGCTTGGGCTGCCATGTGAGACCGATATAAGGAGCAGCAGGAAAAGAGTGGTTGAGGCCAGTTCTGAGCCCCATGAAAGACCTCCTGACAGTTCCCCTTTCCTGTGGCATCTCCTTGATCCATCCTCACATGAAGAAAGGATGCTCTATCTATCTATCTATCTATCTATCTATCTATCTAAAGCCTAAGTGATTGTAAACCATTCGACGGGTAGCTATGATGCACACTGACCACCAGGGGGCAGATGCTCAATGCACAGGCATGGAAACATGGAACAAACTGATGAATCTCAGAGGGAAAGGGGGAGAGGGAGGGTGGGAAGAGATTAACCAAAGATCTTATATGTATACTAGAGGCCTAGTGCACGAATTCATGCCCTGGTGGGGTCCCTCAGCCTGGCCTTCGGGGATCAGGTCAAAACCAGCAGTCTGACATCCCCCGAGGGGTCCCGGATTTCGAGAGGGCACAGGCTAGGGCAAGAAACCCCACCAGTGCACGAATCTGTGCACAGGGCCTCTAGTAATTCTATAAAAGTTTCACAGTTTACTAAGCACATGCTTTTACCTACACTGCCTCCTTTGATCCTTGTAATAACCCCCTGAGACAGAATAAATATTATTAGCTCGTTTTACATCTGAGAACAAATAGGCTCAGAAGTTAAGCATCTAGCCTCTGTTCTCATTGTTTGGAGGTCAGATAAAACAAGCACTGGTCCGCAGGATCCTACCCTACATGTTCCTCCATTCTTAGCTTGCAGGTCATATATGTTTAGGGCAGTGGCCGGCAAACTGCGGCTCGGCAAACCGCAGCTCGCGAGCCACATGCAGGTCTTTGGCCCCTTGAGTGTGGCTCTTCCACAAAATACAAGCTCTTCCACAAAATACCGACTTCTGCGCATGGGCCACGAAGTTTCAATTGCACTGTACGTGCACGCCCACACGTGGTACTTTGTGGAAGAGCCACACTCAAGGGGCCAAAGAGCCGCATGTGGCTCGCGAGCCGAGGTTTGCCGACCACGGGTTTAGGGGATGGGCTGGATTTGATCTGGGGGCCATAGCTTGTCGACTCCTGGTCCATACCACCAATGAAAAACAAGGTTGCTAAACCAATCAATTGCTAATGAAATGATATAGAGTGGCTTACCTCCTATTTGGGAGAATAACATGTTACTAAAATTCTTTTAATACTATTTTGAAAATATCTCTTTGTTCCCTTGCAGCCTAGTTTGGATTGTTGAATCTTTGTGAACATTGTCAAAATTTAATTTTTTAATTTACTTAGTGGAAGAATGGGGATCATAATAACAGGATTTACCTCTTAGGTTGATGGGAAGATTAAATGAAGGAATCCATGTAAAAAACTTATCACAGAGTCTTTACTCAAATTTTACCTGGTGTTACTAATAATGCAACAATAAATTAGATTGCCCCTCCCCAGTAAACTTCTCTCACTGAAGTCAAATTATATATTTTTTAATCTATTTCCTAGATTCAGATCTATAATAGAAAAAGAGAGCAAGCAAGTAAGCTAAGCTTCCATAGCTCTATTGATTAAAGAAACTGAAAGCTCAGCTCCAGGGGATAGGAGTTGGTGGAGCGGGGCAAGGATGTGGGAAGCTTCAAGCAGGTGTCAGACTTAACCTAAAACCCAAGGGAAGTTACACGCCACACGTTATTCAGTTTACAGCGTCTGCTTTTTCTTTGACGCCCACACCCATGCGGTCATTCTCTGCCAGATGTTTTTCTTAATTGGGGTTTGGTTTGGAGAATGACAAACATCTCCCATGCCAGATTCGTGAAAGACAAAATGAAAATCCTTTGTGGAGCCATCAACATTGACAAAAGGGGGCCAAGGTCTCCTAATGTCGTATATGGCACTTACAGCAGGGCCATTTGAATAGACCATTTGCAAAAGTCCCATCTCACTACTCATCAATGGGATGCTGACACTGCCAGTATCAAAAGGGAGCTCTGAAATATCTCATCAAAGAGATTCTAATTCCTCAAGGAACCTAAACACCCTCCTTAGCAAAGGACAGGGTCCACAGCAGACGGGGCCTAGAGCAAGCCCGCCAGTCAAGCCTGCTCAGGAAGGCAGCACGCCATTGACCACAGGCCCGGGGTCCTCTCCTTCGCTTCTGCAAAATGTGCTGTAGGAGTTTCATAGTTACAGATGTTCAGGATGTGAATTTTGTCTTCAACATCGATCAGGTCTTTTTGCTCAGCATTGTGTGACTAGCGCAATAGCCAAAGGGCCCAGTTCTCTGTGAAATTTAGACTCACTCCTTTATTGATTTATTTCGTCATCAAACACTTGCTATGTACTGTGTACCAAGTCAGGGCTGGGCACTAGAGAGAGAAATGTGAATGTCATAGACTTGCCTTCGTGATGGCAGAAATTGTGATGAGGGCCCTAATGGAGGTGGCGGAACAACAGATGGAGGCTCAGGGAACCAAGAGAAGAGTCTCCCAGTTTTACCTGGGATGGAGGTAGAGTGGGGAGACTTCTTAAGGTGAAGATAATTGAGCTGAACCATCTTAAAGGATGAATGCAAAAGGAGAGTGAGGGGTGGAAAGGGCATTCCAGGCAGAGGGAAAGTGAAAGGGAAAACAGAGCATAAAATGGTACCATATACTTGGGAAGCTCTAAGCAGTGCCCTCTGCGCTGGTAAGAGTTCTCAGGAGTCTATAAGCTAAGAGGACTCTGCAGGCCCCTGGAAACACTAGGCGGGTTAGCAGATTTCCAGACCTGAGCTGGCCAATGCCCTGCGTAGCCCTGTTGCCCCTCCCCGCTGGGTGACTGGTTTCTCCCATGCCCTGGAGCTGCCCTGCCAACCAGGCGTTGTGTTGAGCACAGAAAGATGAACTCTACCCAAAGTTACTGAAAGGTGTTTTTAACACAAACTATCTGGCAGGAAGGAAGTTGGCAGGGGAAGGAAGGTATATTTATCTTGCACCTGAAGGGTCTGAACAACTTTCAGCAAGTCACTTCAGTCAAATGAGAATCGTCACGGAAAGGTTTTCGGTTCTTTAAAAAAAAAAAATGGAACTAAAGAAAATAAGAAAGGAAAGCTACCTCTCCTAGCCCGACTATGGCCAGAGACCATGCTTAGCACTTGCACACATGCTAGCCCACTGGCCCCGCCAGCCGCAGCTGTGCTGTGGCTGCCCCGCCTGGGGAGGATGGGCACTCCCTAGCCTTCCTTTTGTCTCCTCTCTACAGAGGCCTTATTAGCACTTGCACATACGCTAGCCCCGTGCCCCCTGGGCTTGGTGAACTACACAGGAGAGGAAACAGGCTCAGAGACAGTGAGCAGCTTGCCCGTGGGCACATGGAAATCATATGGGTAATTAGAGTCTTGATTGGACAACGGCATCCAATGACAGTATAGGAGGCAGATTTTTCTCTATGTTTCTGTCACTATATTTGAATTTTTAAAATTAAAAATTATTGTCCATGACCTAGAACCTGCAGCTACAGCTTATATTTCTTTTCTTTTCCTCCATAATGTCTAGCTCAGTAAATTCTTATTGATAAGTTGGTTGAAAATCAAGCTTGCTAATCAGCTTCCATTTATCATTCCACAATCTGGTTCTCACTTATCACAATCTGGTTCTCACTTATAACATTTACTAGAGGCCCTTGGCCCCCTCTGCCGTGGCAGCGGCCCGGGGGCCTCTGCCTCACCCCGCTGCCTCGGCCCCGCTGCTGCGGCTTCGTCTGGAAGGTCATCCGGAAGGATATCTGGAAGGATGTCCAGTCTAATTAGCATATTATGCTTTTATTATTATAGATTGTATTATAACTAAAATATACTCCTGTTTTCCAAGGCTCTCTTTTTCTCTAGAGCACGGGTTCTCAACCAGGGGTGACTTTGCCCCCAGGAGGACATTAACACTATCTGGAGACATTTTGGGTTGCCACAACTGGGGTTGGCATCTAGTAGGTCGAGACCAGGGATGGTGTCCCCACAAGGTAAAGGACAGCCCCCACCACGAGACTCATCTAAGTCCAAATGTTACTACTGCGCCTGTTGAGAAACACTGGAGTAGAATACAGCAATATTTGAAAAGTAGCTGACCGAGCCGTTGAGCCATTTCTCTTGTGGAGGAATCTAGATGGCTTTCCTGCCTTCATGCATTTCACACAGCTCACCTATTAGGGCAGAAGGCACCACTCTGGGGTCCACAGATCAAGTCCGGCCTCAGCTATGTTTTGTTTGGCCAGGAGAGCGCTCAGATTTTTAAAAATGTGTTGAAAACACTTTAAAAGTCATGTGCTTTTATAGAAGGACCTGAATGTTTGCCTTCCTTTGAACAATCAGAAGCTCGGGCAACATTGGTCTCATTATCACCTGAGAGGGGTAATGTGTATAATATTTAACAACTGGTGCAGTAGGGCAGTGCCCGCCATAAAGGACTGTGACAAGTGCCCCGGGCCAGATGCCAGCCCCACCTCACCCCACCAACCCCAGGAGGGGAGGACGGGCACTCCTCGCCTTCCTTTTGTCTCCTCTCTACAGAGGCCTTGTTAGTTGCCACTTATCATCTCATACTTACTCTAATGTTTTTCTTATGCAGATTTAATGGAAATCTCCCTTCACATCAAAAGTGGAGAAATATTTTCGCTGCCAGATGTGGAAAAAGACATAGAAGACCGAAGGTCGTAGAGTGCGGATGCAAACTCCTTCCAGAAATGTTGAGAGCACTTGTTTATGTGCGTCCTTGCCAACATTAAGTATTATTCTACTTAAAGATCTTTGTTAATTGAATCTATGTAAAACATTTTATTTTTTTTAAAGTAAGAAAAATAAATAAATTACCAGCCCTGGCCAAGTAGCTCAGTTGGTTGGAGTGTCGTCCTGATACGCCAAAGTTGTGGGCTCAGTCCCCGGTCAGGGCACATACAAGATGCAACCAGTAAATGCATAGATAAGTGGAACAACAAATTGATCTCTCGATCTCTCTCTCTCTCTCTCTCTCTCTCTCCTCTCCCTCTCTCTCTCTCTCAGTTCAATCATAGTTCCTGGTTATTGAACATCTACTTTCCTTGTATTGGACAATGCTCTTTACAGAAGTGAACTCGAATTCCCTTCCCCCATTTTTCAAGCAATAAAATAAAGCTCAGACCAGTTGAGTTGCCTGCCTGATGTCACAAGGAGAACGAGTGACGCCCTGGCTTCACGCCCGTGCTCTTCCATTCTACTCTGCTGTTTACGCCCTCCCAGGAAATGGTCTAGAAAACCCAGGGCCTGGTTAGTCCCTGAGTTTTGCCTGCTGTGGCTGGAAAGACCCATTGTGACATTGGGTTTTTGTCTTAGACTAATCTTGTTTCTCTGGTGCTCACTGGGAACTCCTCTGGGTCTAGTCATCTCTACAACTTCCTCCTTGGGTGGTTTGCAAAGGGCACCTGCTGCTGGGTTCCCCAGGCCAAGTCTCCCCCAAGAGGCATCAAAAGGCCTTCTGAGCTGCACAGAGGAGGCAGGAGGGGGCAGAAGGCAAATATAAGATGTCGACACTTTCCTCCTCTCCATCTCCATGCCCCTCATTCTTATCAGAGAACATCTCAAAAGGCTCTGAGATCTATTTCCCTGGAACTCAAAGTGAAGTGTGGGCTCCAAGGGGAGGGGGAGGGAGAGAGATGTTGAAGCCAGTTCGTGTGAAGGAGCTCAGTCCTCACCTTGGTGAATGTCAGGTTCACAAATCCACCCTGGAAGTTCAAGAGAAGGTTGGAATTTCGGAAGCCACAGTTCCCAGAGGCTTGAGTTGCATTGGGGTCAATGTTGAAGTATCTCTCAGGTGAAAAAACCTAAACCAGATAAAGTAGATCAGCTCATGTCGATACAAAAGACAAGTCTAGCTGGGGAAGCAAAGGCACAGACTAATAAGTGAGCCTGAAACTCAAGGCTAGCGGGGGTTCACTTGAGAATTTCAAAGTCCCTGCATGGCACCTCACATTTCCAAACTGTTAGGTTCATAGGATTCTTCAAAGGAGTTCTCCCTCAGAGAGGAGGTCCTGGGTAGATAACTCATGGCAGGTATATTCCTGATAAACTGTGTGGGAGTTAATTTTTGTTAAATTATGCATGTTGAAAGGTACTGCGGGAAAGATTTGCTATGTAATGTACTTCAGTTTCAAATGTGGAAGTTCTGTTTGAAATCATAAAAACTGTGCAAAAAAGCCTTAGCCGGTCTGGCTCAGTGGATAGAACATCAGCCTGTGGACTGAAGGGTCCCAAGTTTAATTCTCGGTTGCAGGTGTGGGAGGCAACCAATCGATGTGTCTCTGTCACATTGATGTTTCTCTGTCTCTCTGTCTCTCCCCCTCCTATCTCCTCTCTCTCTAAAAATCAATGGAAAAATATCCTTGGGTGAGTATGAACAACAATAAAAAAAACTGTACAAAAGAAGAAAGTACAGCTTTGTGATGATTCCTTTAGTAAATCAAATCATCTCAGTTTCACCTCCATCCCCTCCAATCTTCTTGTTAATCTGGATTTTCCGTATTCATGTCCCAGCTGGCGGGAACCACGGAGACCACCTAATCCAAACCTCTCACTTCACAGGACAAGTTGCTGAGGCTGGGAGGCCATCAGGCGGGCAGGGCGGGGTGGGATCAACACTGAGCACCCCTAATGCTCTGCCTGTGGTGGCTAAACGTGAGGGGAGTGTGCGGGAAGCCACCACTTTCCCAATACTGCCATAAGAGTGCACCAAGGAACACGGAAGGCCCATGGACCTTGGGCATTAGCAGGGCTGTGTTGAGATAGCAGTG
Organism: Myotis lucifugus; assembly: GCF_000147115.1. Taxonomy (NCBI): domain Eukaryota; kingdom Metazoa; phylum Chordata; class Mammalia; order Chiroptera; family Vespertilionidae; genus Myotis; species Myotis lucifugus. Next base: position 11,460,395 of record NW_005871062.1, on the reverse strand, counting down.
GCTCAAAGCAATTTCCTGACCTAATAGCCTCAGAGTAAATGTTTACTGGACCTTACTGATCTTTACTGATCTTTACTGACCTTAGAGATGGTCTGTCTGCTACCTGTTTGCTGTGCTTTACTGAGGGCAAGATGTGTATCTAAAACCGAATAAAAAGCGGATAAGGCCAGGTTTCGGTGTGCCACTCCAAGAGAGAGGTCTCCACCTGCCCCCGTGCCTTCTAAATTCATATTTCTTGTCTAATATTTCACGTGTCCGTCAGCCCCTCCTTCAGATCCCGAACCCTAGCCGTGCAGGTTGCGGCAGGCGTGCATATTTAAATTTTTGGTGAGTGCCTTCCTCTCTCCCAGCTGTCGCTGTCGGTTTCTATTTTTACACATATTCTAAAACAGATTCGCCTACACCTTTGGAGCAGCGGTCGCCAACCGGTGGTCCGTGGACCACTGGTGGTCTGTGAGGTTCGAAAGGTTGTCGACCGCTGTTTTAATGGAGCACCTTGGAGAAAGAGGCGCTCACGCTATTTATTTCATGAAAAGATGCGGGATGCAGGGGAATGCTCATTCTTGGCAAGGAAACTCCACTCAAACCTTTTGAAGACAGTGTTATAGTCCCGAGGCCCCAACTTACCGACTCCCTGTCTTGAACCATCAGCTGTATCCCCATCTCTGCTTTGATACAGAGCCTGCTTCCATTTAGAACTTGATAAATTCCAGTCTTGGCTGGTGATGGCTGAGGTGCCAGGGTGGGCCCTGGAGCTATGGTGGCAGGCGAGGCTGTGTGGGTGGCATTGTGTGCAGCTGTGGTTGTGACCAGGGCATGGGTGGGTTGAGTGGGCTTCTGACTGGTTGTGTGGATGTGTGGTGAGGTGGACAAAGTTGCTGGAAGGGTGGTCTGGCTACTGGGTTGGGTGGTCTTCCCAGTTGTGTGGCTGGCAGTCGATGGGTTGGGTCTAGTTGTATGGGCTGGTGGGGTGATAGTGGGGGGCGGTGAACCAGGAGCTGTACTGGGGCCGATTGTAGCCTCGGTGACGGGAGCAGCCGTGTGTGAGTTGTTGGGTGTGGCCAGGGTTGTGACTAGAGTGTGGATTTTTGGGCTGGTGGATGGGGTGCTGTTTGTAGTTATCGGAGAGGTTGTTGTTAGAGTTTTTATTGTTGTGTGTGTCGTTGGGGTCTCAGAGTTGGAGGTTGTGGCAGCTGTTTGAGAGGGGACGTGACTATCCGTTGAACTTGCTGCTGTAGTTCTGTGAGGCACTTGGCTAGTCCGTTTCAGGAAAGAAGGTTTTGCTGTGGCCTGTACTGTTGCTGCTCTTGTAGGTTGAGAAGAGCCTGTGATTTCTGGAAACCCTGTTGCTCTTACTTGACTGCCATGATGCAAAATCACTGCAAATTGGGGAACAAAAGTGATAACATTCAACTAACAGCTCACAAAGGTCTTCCCCCATTCTTCGTTAAAAATTAACATGCATATTTCCAGATTTGGGGGAAAGTTAAAAGCATATAACAGTCAAGTGAAGATCACCCAAGATTCTACCACAAGGCCACAGCCGTAATGTTTTGGTCGTACCCATGTTTTTTTTACAAGGATGTGATCATATTGCATCCAGCCCCTGTGTCTTCTCTATCCAACCCCCTTGTCTAGATGGGGTGTTACTAACACACCAAGTGATCACACTCAGTGAGACAGCTAAGTGTCCATTCTTCATTCCCCGTCTTCACCTGTGAAGACAGTTCCTGGGAAGAGGGTGTTCCTGGGTAGCGCGCGGCTGTGTTGACCTGACTCAGCTGGGGCAGTGTGAAGAGTGGTAATAAAGAGACACAGAGTTGTACAGTTTGCATAAAACCATATAATCCCAGATTCAAAAGGGATCTTAAAGATCTGCTAGTCCAAACCCTAGTCGGATGTGTAAATTGGACCGATGAGTGGCCATGTGTTCATCTGCTCTATGCTTGGTTACTTCCAATGATGGGAGAGTCAGTACCCTTTCATGTTTTATCTTGCCACCAGTCTTTCTAAATATAGGTCAGTTCCTGTCATTTCCTTACTGAACCTCTGAGTGGCCTAACCTTTCTCAAGTTAGAAAGAAAATTAAGCCATAATGGCTTTGGTACACCTGGTGGGCTATCCTTCATGTTTTGGCTTATAAGGAGCAGGCAAAAGTAGGTTAGATTACCAGCCATCATTACCTAAAGGTAAGTCATAAGTAAGAATACAAAATAATACAAATAAATAAGACAATAACTAATAAATAAATAATAATGCAAGGGTAAACTGTGTTTTGCATACTTAAAACTGTCAACCTACTTTTGCCCGCCCTGTATCTCAGCTCCTTGGAGTCCTCCCTGTCCCCCTTATGTAAACTAGCTCCCCATCCCGTGACTCTCCATCACAGAGTTGGATTTGTTGCCTTCACTGTACTGATCACAACTTGTAATTCTATAAAGGGATGGGAGACAAATATTTAACGATAAGCCTGGCCAGACAGTGTGTCCCAGCAGAATGCCAGCTGTGGTTAAATGTTTACGTATTGACTTATTTGTTGATTGCACATCTCTCCCACTGGATTAGAAGCAATCTTGAGGTGGGAACGGTGCATATTTTTTCACCACCAGTGTCTGTGCATAGGAAGCATTCTGTGGCTATGGATCAGATGAATAAATAACTGAATGAGTGAATGAGGGTAAGAGGACTGTAGACCTCTAGGATGTTTGTAAGGCTCAAAAGAGTTGGTTTAAGTGAAAGCCTTCATGGAGCATTAAGCAGTGTGTGTTATTGTCACAGGTTCTTTCTTGGGCTATTCTTGAAGAAGGCCTGTGGCTCTTTTCAACCAATAGCTCTAGCCTTATCTCCCTCCAGGCACCTCGAAAGCCAGAAAGGGGGACAAAGTGCAGACGATGTTCCTTGGGAGTTTGTGATGAGGTACAGCGAGAGATGGCGTTGTGTCTTCAAAGCTGTGATTTCATTGCATTTTTATACACATTGGAGATGTAGCTGCCTGGTGCTAGGCAGTGACTTGGGAAAGACAAAGGAGATCTCTCTCTGATGGTATTTATAGAGTCCTGAAGTTCACATCTAATTAAAATCACCCCTAAACTCCTTTTTTAAAAAACATATTTTTAGCCAGTCAGCCTGGCTCAGTGGTTGAGTGTCGACCTATGAACCAGGGTTGATTCCCAGTCAGGGCACATGCCCGGGTTGCAGGCTCGATCCCCAGTGTGGGGAATGCAGGAGGCAGCCAATCAATGGTTTTCTCTCATCGTTGATATTTTTACCTCTCTCTCCCTCTCCCTTCTTCTCTGAAATCCATAAAAATATATTTTTTTAAATGCCAACCCTTAAAATATATATAGGCAGTGGGCAGAAGTAAGGGCAGGGCATAACTCAGAACCTGTCGACCCTCCCTCTACTGAAAACAACAACACATCCGTGGAGTCACACACTGATTTGCCAAGCCCCTCGCCTCCCAGCATCTCCCCTCCAGAATTCAGGAGCCTCAGCAAACGAGTGCCCCAGGGCCTGACCCAGTACTGACTGGGACTCCTCTAGAGAATGAGCCGCAGGAAGAGGCGTGAGAAGGTTTTGGTTCTCCTACAACCTGCAGGCTCCGGGAAAGTCAGTGGCCACACAAGGGCCTCTTCTCTAGGTGTTTCCCAGGTGGTCAGTCCTTCCCAGAGAGCCTTTGTTTGGTTTCCCTGCTGCACCCAATTCCCCAAAAGTGTAGAAGCCTCCTGTGAGCCAAGCTTCATGCTGGCGCTGGGGGCACTTTGTTCTCAGGGGCTCAAAGCCTCAGGAGGCAGAACAGGCCACCCCCCTCCATGTGACAAGTGCTAGGAGGTGGGGGAGGAATCCAACTGGAGGAGAAGTTCCTCAGACAAGGAAGTGAACGGTGTCCCAGGTGGGAGGAAGCCTATGTGCAAAGGCACCGAGGCCTCAGAGCCTGGACCGTCTGGAGAAGAGCAGGAGTCAGCATGGCGGGAACATAAGGGGGGTGTGGGAAGGGGGGTGTGGGAAGGGGGGAGGTGGGAAGGAGGGTGTGGGAAGGGGGGTGTGGGAAGGGGGGTGTGGGAAGGAGGGTGTGGGAAGGGGGATGTGGAAAGGAGGGTGTGGGAAGGGGGGAGGTGGGGGGGGGCACAGCAGCAGGCCGGGCAGGTCTTGGGGCGACACGGTGCATGTGGTGGCTGGAGCTGCAGCAGACGTCTAGAACCATAAGGAGACCTTGGGCAGAAGTCGCTCATAGGATGGTGGGTCCGTGGTCATGAGCCCCCACACCAGACCTGGTCTGAGTTCCTCTGGACTTGTTTTCACATCAGAGAGAAAGGAACATTTATCCTGTGTAATTTACTGTCATTTGGGGCTTGTCTCTTATGTGCAGCTGAACCTAAACTTTAAATCAGTGGTTGCCAACCTGTCGGACCTCACGGGCCACCAGTGGTCCACAGACCACCGGTTGGTGACCGCTGCTTTAAATGACACAAATTTGATGCCCTCATTCCATGAGGGAGGAATTTGAGACAGGGAAGCAAAGTGACTGGACAACGCTTACACAGCTAGTTTATCTAAAAGCTGTGTCTCTCCTAGCAGAGTGCCTAATGGTTTTCTCATCTCCAATTCCACAAGTATTTCTTGAACCCACGCATGCAGGTGCAGTAGTGCAGAGCCTGGACCGCAAGCCGGGCTTTCGCGATGCCAGTCTCAGGGCTGTCGCCCTGAGAAAGTGCTCTGGCCAGCGGAGTGGCCACGAGCAAGTCCTTAACCAGCCTCAGGACCCGCACGCTTCATTCACTCAAGTCCCCTCTGAGAATCCGCAGCAGCTCCTCTCACACTGCGTTTACCACGCGCCCGTGGCATTCCTGGACCTGTCAGTCATCAGTCAGCCATGGAACTGGCTCTCACGCACAGGTCAGCGAGGCTTCCTGCCAGACTGAGATCTTCTGCTCTTTTATTAGCTTGCCCTGCTAAGTGAAATGGTGACTTCCCTTCTGCCTCCAGCAGAATGTGAAGCTCTAATTCTGAAAATGTGGCACCAGAATACACAGCTGGTCTGATCCTTCACCCAACTCCCCTAACAATTGATGTCACACTCCAGTGCCGCCGTGTCCCCCCCTTGGCGCCTGTCAGCAGGGCCTCGTGGACAGAGCTCCTTCCCTCGCGTGTTCAGTGCAGTGGTTCTGGGAGGAATTGCGGATTAACCGGCAAACCTGATCACGGCACCCGAGAGGACTCTGTGTCTTAGAGGGAAAGCGTTCTTGGTGAAAGCAGGGGTTGGGGACATAAAATAGTCACCGAAAGCTCAGCTTCCCAGACAGGCTCTCTGATCCCAAGTATAATGGTGACATTTAAAAATCTTTGACGCCCTGGCTTACCCCTTTTGGAAATGGCGCGATTTGTCAGATCACACCTCATTCATCTTCACAATTCACTGCCTATGTAATATCAACACGGCATTTCCACTTGAGGAAAACAGGAAAAGCAAGACACGGGGTGCTTTCCCCAGACAAGGTAGCAAGAGCCCCATGGCTAAGTCCCGGCTCCCGGCTCCCTCTCTTAAATATAAGCGATCGCCACAGACTCTCCCTGAGAAGGTGCCCCAAACCCATCCGGGACCCAAGGCCAGGGTCACTGTCTTCTGGGGTTGCCACCTGCTCTGCCCAACGCACAGAAAACAAGTCCACACATGGAAGCCCTTGGAAACAATGAAGTGCGCCCACCTGTGTAAGCTAATAATAAGGAGACAAGACGTTGGGAGCCACATACCCACAGTAAGGGAAGCTACCACAGCTCCCCAGTCTGTCCGGTCTCACCTTGGTCAGTGGCACCAAAGTGCAGTTCAGTTTACTAGGACCAGGCCTGGAAGGGTCCCTGTGCAAAGGCGTGTATGTCACTCACCGGCCAGGGACAGGAAGAGCACCATCGCTGCAGGGAGCTGCCAGGGCATGGCTGGGAGCCGGGGCCTGGGACTCCGGAGGCTGGCGCTGCTGCTCAGCACAGCTGGGTTTTCTGAATGGCCCGTGGCTTCCTCCTTCACGTGTGGCTGAGAAGCCGGTCATTTACATAGAGAGAAGTGGCTGATAGGCCCGCCCCCGTGGGAGGGAACCGCAAGTGGCCCTGGGGAGAAAGCAGGCACTTTCATCTCAGGCTCTAGGGCAGTGGTTCTCAACCTTCCTAATGCCGCGACCCTTTAATACAGTTCCTCATGTTGTGGTGACCCCCAATTTCATTGTTACAAATTGAACATAATTAAAGCATAGTGATTAATCACAAAAACAATATGTAATTATATATGTGTTTTCCGATGGTCTTAGGCGACCCCTGTGAAAGGGTCATTCGACCGCCAAAGGGTTCGCAACCCACAGGTTGAGAACCGCTGCTCTAGGGTTTGTGAGGGGATAGGGTATGGGGATGCTCATCCCCACAATTTGAAGGGCACCTGAGATCATTTCTCCACCAGAGGTGGGAGTCTGAGGCAGCGCCTGCCCATTCTCTCTTATGGTGGGTCTTCATTTTCCTTAAGACCTTGAATTAAGCCAGAGATGCCTCTCAGCCAGGGGACAGTCAGCCCCTCCGTCATGAGGGTGGGCAAGAGTCTTAGTGGTTAGAGCTCAGTGGTTAGAGCATGGTCCGTCCGTGTGCTCACTAAGCGTCTGAGGCAGCCACGGCCGCCTCACCTGGGGCCTCACCTGGTGAGGAGCAGGAGAACTGAGCTTGGAGTCAGGGAGATGTGGGCTAGAACCTGGCCTTTGCAACTCCCCAGCTGTACGACCTGGGGTGACCCCTCGGGGCCTCGGTTTCTCCTGCTGTGTCATCTGCTGTATAATGGAGAAAACAATGCCTATTCCCAGGTGGCGTTACAAACCCAAAGTTCCTGGGACACAAAAACAACTCAATATCTTTGAAAGGCAACCTTTTCATGTCTCATATCCTTCCTCTATTAAATTAGCCAAAACAATGGAGGATTATCTCTCAGGCCTATGCATCTGAGTGAAGAATATACAGTGGGGCCTTGACTTACGAGTTTAATTCTTCCCGAGACCGAGCTTGTTAAGGAGCTCATTAACTCAAATTACTCTATCAACTCAATGCAAAAAATCAGCCGAGAGACAGCTGGTATCTCAAAAAACTCGTTAGTCGGGACACTTGTAAGTCAAGGCCCCACTGTACATTCGTGGCCTATAGTATTACTATCAATAGAATGAGATCAACACAACACAGGGGTGTGCGTGTGCGTGTGCGTGTGTGTGTGTGTGTGTGTGTGTGCGCGCGCATGTGCGTCACAATTCATCCCGTAACAACGGTCCGTCCTGTTAAATGTTCTGTGTGCCTTAAGAAGACTGTTGCTGGAAAGGGGCCCTGGCCCTGCCCGGGTCTGCTGGGCTGGCTGGTAGTGTGTGGGTTCTTGACTTCGTGCAGGAAACATCTCACAACATGAGTCCAGGTGAATTTTAGAGGATGTTTATTAAGGCAGGGACAGTGAAACAAGGAGGGACCTAGGACAGGAGCAGCAGCAGGGGAGGGGCTGGGTGGGGAAATGAGCCCAGGCTGGGCAGCTTTGGCTCACTGAGAAGTCAGAGAAAAGGGGGCCTTGGAGACAGGGTCAGGAGGTAAGGCTGGGATGAGCTTCCGCTGCCCACTGCTCCCCTGGTTGCAAGTCTCATAAGGACCCTTAACGTTTAGGAGATTCGTGCCTGTGGGGGAAGAAGCCTAGGGAAGAAGAAGGGGAAGGACATGTTTTTCCTTAAATTTCAGGTTAGATGTTGCCTTGTGAACTCAGCTCTCTCATGAGTTCAAGAAAAGTTGTGCATTTGTGTATTTTCCAGATTTTTTAAAATCTCGTACGTGTGGAGATAGTTCTCCTTCTAGCTTTCCACATCTCAAGCAGAAGATATTTTTAACAGCAGCATGGAGTTCCAATTATGTCAGGACAATAACTTATTAACCAGCTTTTTATTATTTAATATTATATCTGTTATCCATCGTTGCTTAACAAATGACCCCACAACTTAGCAGCTTAAACCAAACATTTATCATCTCATG
>NW_005871062.1:11449089-11450103 GCF_000147115.1 Myotis lucifugus | reverse complement strand
TAAAGCCCCGGAGATTTGAACAAGTGGGAAAGGAGGCTGGAGGATTTAACTAAGGGGTTGGATTCTTTTCCTTAATAAATGGAAAGGTGACACAAACTTCATTCACAGAGGAGCCCCACCCCGCCTTTAAGAAGTCTATTTCTTGAGTGAGCCGTGTGTCCAGGCCTATGGTGCCCACAGCCCCTCCTTGAGTAGCCTGTCCCTTAGCCTCTGCCCTTTGCTGGCCACACAGTCAAAGGGCTTTTTTTATGAGCAAAGTGAGTCACTTATTTTTGTTTTCCTTAAATCTGAAGGGATTTTCTTGAGCCTCACAGGAAGCGCGCCTCCCCGTATTTGTTACCCACTCCATTCCAGAAACAAACCAAGGGACTGGAGACTCGGCCAAACCTCATGTCCAGCGAAAAGTTAAAATCAGCTCACCCTAACAATTCCCAAACTAACTAAATCCAAAACTCCAGAGCCCAGCGTGCTGGGTGTTAGCTGTGATTTCTTAGCTTCGGGCCTACGCTTCTGTTCTCTGCTCTGTGGTATTGGGCCACTCGCCTTGCCTCCTTCACCAGCTAGCTGCTCCCTGAATGGTTCAGCCCCAGGGCAGACGGATCAGAGGCTAGAGGAGGAGGGGGGACACGCTCCTTCCCGGGTGCCTGGGTTCCCATTGGCATCCCCTGGCAACTGGGCTTTACCCTGAGAGCCATGGTGGTTCCGCAGCTGCGGTCTGCCTTCCCCCAACACCTCCACACCAGCCTCATCGCAGCGCTTCAGAGGCAGCAGCGCCAGCCGGAGCACCCCTCCTCTGCACCCAGCTCCGAGGACATCTGTCCACTGGATGGGAACCTTGGCCCCAGAGGGGAACCCCAGCCTCAGGGCCGCCTCCCATCCTTTCCCTTTGTTCCCTCAGTCTTTGTGGGGAGAGCTGCTTCTTGCGGTGAGAATCTCATAGACTCCTCTTATCCCTGGTTGTTTTTCTCTTAAAATTCGGACTAGTGGATTAAGGTTCCTTTATAGTAAAATTCT
>NW_005871062.1:11434645-11446811 GCF_000147115.1 Myotis lucifugus | reverse complement strand
GGTGGGGCGGTCTGTGATCTCCAGGTTCCCCTTTCCAGCTCTGAATTCTGTGACTGTGACTGAGAAGTCGTGCCCACTCGCTGCTCATAGCCCCACCTCCTGTTCTCCCAGAAAAAAAAACGCGCTCACTCTTTCTGTGCTTGACTACCTTTCCACCCGCTCCCTTTCTTGCTCTTATTTCTCTCCCCAGGTGACTGCCCGTTTCCTTAGCAGCCTCTGCCAGTGTCACTGCACTGCCCATGAGGACCAGGAGTACATCCTGCCACTCTCTCCAATGAATGGGTTAATTAACCAACAGTCACCACTGTGCACCTGCGATGCGCCCAGGGCTATGAGATTCTGTGGGGAACAGCAACTCCCACAGGTACTGAGGCTGCTGGCGCCTGGGGCTATGTCAGGACAACTGCACCAGGGCCTTAGCCCATTTTACAGATGAAGAAACTGAGATAAAAGAGGAATAATCACTTGGAGAAATTCCCTTGGCCCGTGAGCACTGCAGCTGGACTCTACATCATTCCTGCCCTGCTCCACATGCTCTCAGGCAGACTAAGGAGGAGCAGAAAGATCCCACGTGGCAGCCCCAGGCGTGTCAGCCCAGTAAGCAGAGATCTGGAATCTGACAGCTGGAGAATTTCTGTTTGGTGAGAACTCAGAGGGAGGGGGCCACACACGGGGAGGGAGGTTGTTCCCGGCAGAGTAATGGCCTTGAAGGGGAGCAGAAGGACCTTGCAGCTGGGGGTGCACTGGAGGCTCATTATCTGGGGGAGCAGCCTGTGGTCATGTGGGAGGTCCTGTGTTCTGGGGCCCAGGGTCCCCCCAGAGCAGGCCAGTGGGGGCTGTGTGAGCAGCTTGGAAGCTGCTGTCAGCCCCCTTCTGGAGGCCTCCAGAAACCCTGTTTTAATTCCTGGTCCCAGCACGTGGTTAGGGGTGAGGCAGTTGAGGGTAAAATGAGAAACTCGTTCTGGGAGATGCCTCCCACCGTCATCCATATGTGACTCAGGGGCATCTGTTGGGACCCCTAGAGGTGCCTCTTCAGGGCAATTGTCCCACCCGGGGTTCCTATGCCAGCAGCAGACCGAGAGAGAAGGAATGTTGGTCCTGCAGGAAGGCTGTAGCGGGGATGGGAGCAGCCAGGCCCTCGACCACCCCTTGGGTGACCCGAGGGCTGGGTCTCCAGGGTCCATGGTCTCAGTGCCCAGACAATGCTGGTTCCAGAGACCAGAAAGCCACCCGCTGGGAGGATGGGGGTGGGGGTTCTGGCCTCCAACAGCTGTAGAACCCCCACAGCCTGCGGTGGGCATGGCTGGAGGCAACTTGGGAACTGAAAGACCTGACAAGTTCCAGCTCCCTCTAAGTCAGTGGTTCTCAACCTTCCTAATGCCGCGACCCTTTAATACAGTTCCTCCTGTTGTGGTGACCCCCAATTTCATTGTTACAAATTGAACATAATTAAAGCATAGTGATTAATCACAAAAACAATATGTAATTATATGTGTTTTCTGATGGTCTTAGGTGACCCCTGTGAAAGGGGCGTTCGACCCCAAAGGGGTCGCAACCCACAGGTTGAGAACCGCTGTAAGTGCACCTGATGGGAGATGCAAATTTTACATCCCAACACAACGCACACACATAAGTGCATTTATAAAGTTAAAACACAAGTTTATGGAACCATATTACTCTCACAATGTGTGATGTCTTTATTCTATTCAACAATTATTATTTTTCTTAAATATATTTTTATTGACTTCAGAGAGGAAGGGAGAGGGAGAGATAGAAACATCACTGCTGAGAGAGAATCATTGATTGGGTGCCTCCTGCATGCCCCCTACTGAGGACCGAACCCGCAAAGCAAGCCAGGCATGTGCCCTGTGCCCTTGACCGGAATCGAACCTGGGACCCTTCAGTCCACTGGCCAAGGCTCTATCCACTGAGCCAAACCGGCTAGGGCTCAACAATTATTCTATCCTATTATATTCTGCCCTACTCTGGGAGATAGAGGAGGAAAGGGGCTGTGGGAGGGGGTGGGTCGCCCACAATCACCTCACAATACTTTTTGAGGGAGAGTTTCTTCTGAGACCAACTGCAGATGCTCTGCTTGTTCCCCCAGGTGTCTCCCCCAAGGGCCCTGGGCTCAAAGCCCTATTCACCCAGTATCCTCCTGGGAAAAAACAGACTTGGCAGAACCTGGCAAACCTTGGAGAAAGTCCCTCCGTCAAAGCCCCTGGTTTTACAGGGAGGAAAGTGCAGCTCAGGGCTGCCGTTGCTGGACCTCTGTCACGTCCACATTCAATCCCTTCCTCCTGGGCTCCCTGGCCATGGGCTCTGTGGCACGAAGAGTCTTAAGTACTAAGCCTTTGGTGCTGTGGAGGTGGCAGCACTGAGGGGACCCCAGAATCTGGGGCCCAGGGTCTCCAGGTCCCAGGCACGTGACTGAACAGGTGAGACCCCCACTGCCCGGTGGGAGGAGCAGGGGTTTGGAGTCAGACCTGAGAGCAGTTCTACTTTGCCAAGTGCTCACGACTGTGTGCTCACGGGTAAGCCACTTCTCTGAGCATCAGCTCCTTGTCTTTAAAATGGGGATGATGGTTTCTATTCTGCAGGGTTGGTGTTAGCAAAAATGTTTACAAATGTCTGGCACATCGTAGGAATTTAACAGATAACACTGTTACGATTGTTGTTATTAGTAATTGCGATGATACTACAGAGAAGGTCTCAGAACAGCACTCCAAGTGAGGGTTATTATTACTCACATTCGGGGGAGGTTTGTCTGCCATTGTCTTCATCCTCACAAACATCTGGGGGAGGAAACAAATCATAAAGGTAATAAATAAATGGCTTTAAAAGGAAACACAGAGCAAACACACACACACACACACACACACACACACCAGAAAAACCACTCCAAACATACAGGCCCTGGACAGACGTTCAGTGTGAGTACAGCGATATTTTAAGTGATGGCTGCATTCTTAGAAAATGAGCCGAATGGTGCGGTGGCTCCAGTACCAGCCAAGGTCTGGCAGCATGTTGGGAAGATACTTCCCAGTTCATGTACCAGAATGAGCGTAAAGCATCTTGGTGGACAAGGGCAAGAAGGATGGGAAAGGTGGGCCATGAAGACTCACGCCGGTCAGGACTGGGGTGGCTGCTCTTCCCTCAGCGGGCGATCTTTGTAGCACGGAGCACCTACCTCCAAACTGGTGTGGGGAACTTAGGTGTAGTTTTAGCACTTAATGTTTAGAATCCTACTCTTTTAGTTTGCTTAAACTACTCAATGAAATTTGTTAACAAGTGAACCCATTAGTGAGTTGAAATGTTTTTGGGAAATGACCAACCTTGGTGATGAAACTATGGCTTTTCCCTTGCTGTCCACTAGATGGCACAAAGGGACCACTGTAGCTCCAGCGAGTTCACCAGCAGCTCCTACCCCACAGGGGAAACAATTTTTCTTTTCTTTCAAACTAGCTTTTTCTCTATTCCTTACAATTTGCGATGGCTTTTAAAGGACCATCTCTATCACATAAGCTGACATACATCATTTTCACGTGGGGGATGGGGTGGTGGTGGTGGAGAGCTGCCTTAAAGTAGTGCCCAAGCCCCTGGAGGAACAAGTGTGGGGAACTAGTTTCGAAAGATAATATGCTAACAAAATGCCCAAGTCATCTCATTTAATCCTCTCAGGAAGACTGTCCAGCATTACCTCCGTTTTATAAAATAAATGATGAAAAGACCTTAAGCACAAAGAGGTTAAGTAATTCACCCAAAGAGATGGAGCTGGCTTTGAGCTGGGTCTGTAAGCCTTCAGTGCTCGAACCCTTAACTGTTGTTCTGTGCTTCTCACCGAGCTCCTTCTTGGCCATCTAGGGGTTAACGCAAGGGGTCACTTCCTGCCTAACCCATCCCAGGAGCTCTCCAGAGTTCACAAAGGAGCTCTCTCTAGGATCTTTCCATGGGTACTAGGCTGGACGAATATCGTTTGCTTGGTGGCCCAGAGTGTAAACTTGGACATCTAGGCCAGTCTATACTAGTATCTGAAGCTTCCATTTCCTTTGCAAACCTGTCTTTGGCCCAAAGGAAGGGAATCACTCCTAAGCATTCAATCAATAGTTCTCAGATTTCACATATTCTTGCAGCCTCCTCCCCACCCTCCTTCCCTCCCACCTTCTTTCCCTTCCTTTCATGCATTTTCTGTTGCTCAAGTCTCTGCCAGCTTCTAGGGAAGTCTGAGCCGGCTGTCTTAGTCTTTCAGAGCTACTAAGAACTGGAGTCAAGGAAATGTTACAACTGGGAAACCACCTCTAGCTCAACAACCAGATGCTCTCAAATGTCTGGGTTGGAGTAAGCCCATAGTGGGGTGGGGTGGGGGGGGGAGGACAAGCTGATGTCTCTAGTTGAGTCTAGTCAAAGCCTTGCCCATTTCCTCAGAGATTTGATGGGAATTTTTCAGTAAAACTAAAATACAAAGCTCCCCCTCCCCCCAATGTGTATGGCTCCAATTTTTTTTAAAATATGCATTTTTATAGACAAAATGTCTGAGGTGAAATATTTACAGTGGTTATCTAGGTTATGTCTGATTTGCATTTCTGTATATTTTAAACGTTTGATAATCTACATATATATTCTTTTTATAAGTAGGAAAGGAAACTTAAAATAGTTAAAACCAATTGGTCAAGCATCTAAAATAACCTGCAATCTCACCAGAAATGACTGTTTGCTAGAACTTATTTTCTTCATCATCAGAGTGCATGAAATAATTTTGAATAACAATAAGATAATAATAAAAATAATGAAAGTAACTACATTATCTAGATATGAAAGGAATTCCCACAGGTATCAGCAAACAACCCTTAAGTGCTACACTAGAGGGTTCTAGGTATTAAAGCAGTTCTTGGTTCCACCAATACCCTGAGGGACCAGATAAGAGACCCACAATTAGGCCTGCACCCTGCAGGGGAGGGTGGAGACTTAAAAGGGTTATAGACAGGCTCTTCCTCTGATACCTTTGGGGCAGAATGGTTATTCAAATGTTATGTATCCTTCAGTGGCCAAGGCTTTGCAAATCGGGGACAAAAACTGAATTCAGAATTCAGAATTTTCAGCACAATTCAAGCTAGTCAAATACTCCTACTTAATTCTCTTTCGTTCCCCAGTAGCACCAGCAATAGCATGTTCATCTGTTCTGTGACTGTTCCTCATGACGTTGCTTGGGTTCTCAGGAGAATTCCCACCTACAGCCTTCCCAGGCTTATTGCTACTGGCAGGAGGAATCCTGGCACCATGTCCTCAGAGAAAGCAGTTGTCACCCTGGAGGGAATAATTGTACTGATCATCATGAGGGTGTCGGCTGTTACTAGAGGAAGGTGTCTGGCATCTGGTGTCTGGTGACTCACCAGGACATTTCACAACCCTCTTATGTCATCACTTGTAACTGTAAATGGGAAAATGAAAGAGAACAATGGCCAGACAAGAGTCTGGGGCGCCCACTACACATATCACTAGTAGAATTGCCAGAGAAGAAGGAGGGGGATGTAGAATCCAAGGACCAACAGCAGCAGCAGGTGGGAGGCAGAGATTTAAGTAGGACTCTTACTCTGCCCCCTGGTGAAAATATCCTTCTTGGGAACCACTCCCTCTAGAGCAGCGGTTCTCAACCTGTGGGTCTCGACCCCTTTGGGGGGTCGAACGACCCTTTCACAGGGGTCACCTAAGACCATCGTAAAACACATATATAATTACATATTGTTTTTGTGATTAATCACTATGCTTTAATTATGTTCAATTTGTAACAATGAAAATACATCCTGCATATCAGATATTTACATGACGATTCATAACAGTAGCAAAATTACAGTTATGAAGTAGCAATGAAAATAATTTTATGGTTGGGGGTCACCACAACATGAGGAACTGTATTAAAGGGTCGCGGCATTAGGAAGGTTGAGAACCACTGCTCTAGATCCACTGAGACTAAGATTGCAGGGACAGGGAGGACAAATTTCCCATGTGGATATTTGACAGGAGTGTGATAATGAATAAGGTCACAACTTATCTGACCTCTTGGCTCCCAGATTCATATATTCTGCCTCCTGGGGGCCTGGTGCCATTGGTTTAAGGTTAGCACCCCCACCCCGCAGTGTCATGCCCAATGCTGCTGCTCATCCTCGCTTTCCAAAGGCTACTCCATGGCTCTGTCAGGCTGGCCGCTTCTGAGCGGGGTGGTGGGTCGATTCTGTGATGGATGCACATGATGAGTCTCTCCATCAAAGCAATGTTCTATGGTTGATCAGACACCACACAAGTCCCTACAGTGATGCTCACTGAGGCACTGTGGGCAGGAAAGCACACGTGTCAACCCCACTCAGGATGAATCGCTGTACTTTCCAGCCTAGAACGGGTCTCATGAAATCAACTCATGGGATGGTATCCAACTGGGGCTCAGCTTAGATCTCCATGCTGGTGGTTGGACAGTCAACAGCGGAATTGCTACATCGGTCTGGATGGCAGGGAGCCCATGCTGCTGGACCCGTGCACAGCCTCCCATTCTGCTGCCAAGACTTCTCCACTTAGGAGCCCACTGTGTGGGCACTGGGTGCTGAGGGAGAAGCTGGCTGGCACTTGCTGGCCAAGCCATCCAGTGCCCTTGGTTGTTTGGCACCTTTTCTGCAATGGATATTCTCTGGTGGGCATTCATGCATGACTCAAAGATCCTCACATTTTGAGCTTATGTCCATACGTCCATGGGTCTCTTCCCAGTCAGATCACGTTGTAATTTGATGTTAGCTATTGTTCTGAGGGAGGTCAGGAGTTTTCTGCATAATCTTGAGGGGCGAGGGGAGGAGAAGGGTCTATCTTCCAACAAGGGAGAGTGGGCCACATCGGCCAGCCCAGGGGAGCAGGGACATGTACCCACACTCCTCATTCCAGGTTTTAGAGGCCCCTGTCTTTCCTACCAGGGCCTGCCTTACCTGCTCATCTGTTGGCACCAGGAGCCCAATCTGGTCAGCAGCAGACTTGCCTTGGCTGGGAATTCATCCTTCTCTCAAGTACTGTGCTTTAGGAGATAAGGGGCTGAACATGGACAAAGAGGTCCTCCACTGTGCTTTTCAGTTGGTGATTAATCTGAGCCTGTCACTCTATTCTGTGCACCAGTGGTGCTTAGCAATAGCAGCCCAACTCCACAGTCCTGACAGTTGATATTTCCCCCAAACCTCTCAGACACTGCACCAGCTGGCACATCCCTGTCCACCTACTTCCGATCCCAGGTCACCACAGGTGAAGGTCTTAGCAAATGGACTGCTGCAGCCGGCCAGGAACCAGGGCTCTCCATAGCACTCATGATGGGGTGGCCAGCAAGTAACCCAACACCAGAATCCTATCCTTTCTAAGACCTTGACTGGTGCTAACAGTCTTAGGTCAGGTTTCTCAGAAGCAGATTATGCAAGCAAGTTATAGAGAAAGGGCTTTTACTAGTAGATGAAACTGTGAGGCAATGAGGGCAAAGACAGAGGAGGGAGGAAGCCAGTTACAGGCGTGGGTTCAGTTGACGTCTAACATCAGCCTGATGCCCCGGGAAACCCTGGGGCAGGGATGGTACCACACATGTCCCATCTTGAGCAGACGAGTCAGTCAGTCATTGGTGGTGCCAGTTATTGCTCTAGAAGAGGTCAGGAAAGGAGGCGGGACACACCCCTCACAGGAGGCCATCACCGCTGAGGAAGTGTCTGGTGTCGGGGTTCTGGGGCAATTCTCAGAATGCCACAGCGGTGAGCTGTTAGCAGCTAACCGCACAGCAGCTGAACGGCGGGTGCCCCCGCCTGATAAAAAGAATTGGGCAAGGTGTCAACAGCCTCTACTGTACCACTGTGCGTGGGCTTTCTTTTTTTAAAGAAAAAAATTTAATAGATTTTAGTTTTAGGTTTACAGAAAATTTGAGCAGAAAGTACAGATAATTCCCATATAAACCATCTCCATTCTCTCCTCACACAGCTTCTCCTATATTAACATCTTGTGCCCAGCCCGTGTGGCTCAGTGGTTGAGCTTTGACCCATACACAAAGAGGTCACCGGTTCAATTCCCAGTCAGAGCACATGCCCGGGTTGCAGGCTCTATCCCCAATGGAGGGCATGCAGGAGGCAGTATGTTTCTCTCTCATCACCGTTTCTATCTCTCTCTAAAAATCATTAAAAACACATTTTTTAAAAAACCATTTTGCATTAAGGTGATACATTTGTTACAATTGGTAAACCAATACTGATGCATGTTAACTGAAGTCCATAGCTTACATTAGGGTTTATTCTTTGTGCCTATAGTTACGGGTTATGACAAATGCATAGTGTCATGTGTTCATCATTATGTCATGTAAATAGTTTCATTGCCCTAAAAATCTCCTTGCTCCATCTATCTATTCATGCCCCCACCCCCAAACGTCTGGTAACCACTGATCTTTTCACTGTTTTTTATACTTTTGCCTTTTCCAGAATGTCATATAGATGAAATCATACAGTATATAGTCTTTAAAAACTGACTTCTTTTACTTAGCAATATACATTTAAGTTTCCTTATGTCTTTGGTGACTTGACAGCTCATTTCTTTCCGTTGCTGAATAATATCTCATTGTATGGATGTACTCTAGTTTGCTACTCATTTGAGTAAATACCAAGGAGTGAGATGGTTGGACCATATGGCAAAACTCTCTTTAGCTTTTGCAAGACACTGCCAAACTGACTGTACCATTTTGCATGCCCACCAGCAGTGAATGAGAGTTCCTGTTGCTCCATATCCTCACCAGCGTTTGTGAATAATTTCAGTGAATGGTACTACTTTTCACAACATAACTGAGTTTTTTTGAGGTTTGGTCAATCTCCTGACGAGCTGACGGTTTTTATGAACCTAACCAGCGGAAGCATCGCCAAAGCTCATGTTGACGTAATAGTCATCCCACAGTTATTTTTCTGTCTTCTGCACCCAGCCTGCTTTCCTAGCACTGAAAGTGTGTGCATGCATGTGTGCGCACACACAGCTACACGCAGACATATGGACACATCTGGACAAATCCACATCCTTATGTTTGGGATGAAGGAGAAGTTTAACCCTATCAATTTGCTCATATCTGCAGATTGGTAGATTGTGCCATGTTGGCCCTCTGTCCTCAAGCGAAGGGTCTTTAAAGCTCTCTTTAAGGGATTCTTGGCACATGGAAAAGAAGGAGCTAAATGCCTCAAGAACAAAACATACTGTATGACCAGGTAAGGCTGTGGCTCAATTTTCTAACAGTTTTTGATAATCGGAAGAGTCTTCTGTTACATAAATAACCTATAGGTTGAGAATGGAATTCTGAGTATATACTTCACTCATCTGCAGGGAATTTCTCCCCACCTCCGCCCCCCCCCCCCCCCCCCGAGAGAGGAGTCCAATACCAGGAGTCGGTCTTCCTTCATTTCAAGGTTTTCAAAATAGAAAAGGAAGCTGGGATGTGGCTTGATCTGAGACAGGATTGAGGGGTAAAGCCAATTATTTAGGAGATAAAAATATGATTTTACCTTTTTTTAAAAATAAAGTTTTCACAAGTCAATACAAAGTATCCCTGGAAAACAAAACAAAAATTTCACACTGAGGCAGGATAGTGAGAAGCTAGGAAAATTCTTTGGCAAGTGGAATGGGGAAACTGAGACAGATGACTAAACAGACTGGCCAAGTAATTTACAGTCAGATAATAAATCTCAAGGTCTTATCTTCCGTAACCAAGGACACTTAGGAGCAAATGGTTTACACATTCCAGGCTGTGCTGGGACACACCTGCCTCGGTCCCTCTTTAGTGACATTGTTGTTGTTTTTTATACTCATCGGAGGATATGTTTATTGATTTTTTTCTCTTTTCAGAGAGAGAGGAAGGAAGAGAGAGGGAGGAGAGACAGCGATGTGAGAGAGAAACATTGGTCTGTTGCTTCCCGTACACTCCCCAAGCGGGGATCGAACTGGCAACCTAGGTATATGCCCTGACTGAGAACCAAACCTACAGTCTTTTAGGTAGATGGACAGCGCTCCAACCAACCGAGCTACCTGGCTGGGGCACTCAGGGACGTTCTTAAGATGAAACTGACGAGAGAATGGTCCTGACCCCTCTCTACGCTCATCTTGATGATTCAGCATATTGAAGGACACACCTGGAAAGCTGTGAATATTCCACTGAGACCCTCCCGAGACCTCCTTTAAAATTCCTGCCTTTAGAAAACAGATTAAAACCCCTCACAATACAGGAGGGCAGGGCATGCTCTCCTTGAACACCCATCCCCCCCTTTTCTCAGGCCTGTACTTTTGCTTTCCTAAAAATATATATATTTGTATTGATTTCAGAGAGGAGGAGAGAGGGAGAGAGACTGAAACATCAATGATGGGAGAAAATCACTGATCGGCTGCCTCCTGCATGCCCCGCTGAGCCCACAACCTGGGCATGTGCCCCTACTATGACCTCCTAGTTCAGTGATGGCGAACTTATGACACGCGAACTCATTTTTTTGGTTGATTTTTCTGTGTTAAGTGGCATTTAAATATATAAAATAAATATCAAAAATGTAAGTCTTTGTTT
This sequence comes from Myotis lucifugus, assembly GCF_000147115.1. Classification (NCBI taxonomy): domain Eukaryota; kingdom Metazoa; phylum Chordata; class Mammalia; order Chiroptera; family Vespertilionidae; genus Myotis; species Myotis lucifugus. The sequence continues at coordinate 11,436,226 of NW_005871062.1, read as the reverse complement.
TACTATGGTTGCAAATATCAAAAAATTTCTATATGTGACACGGCACCAGAGTTAAGTTAGGGTTTTTCAAAATGCTGACACGCCAGGATCAAAAGGTTCGCCATCACTGTCCTAGTTCATAGGTCGATGCTCAATCACTGAGCCATGCCAGCTAGGCCTCCACTGTCTTGCCTTTGCTTAGAGAACTGCCCATGAACACTGAACACTGGAAAGAATAACACATGCATTCCTCCTGTACTAGCTGGTGTGAGGCTGGCTCACCAGGTTCTCCTGGTCTCAAGGGCCTCCTTCATCCTCCTCCTTCACTTGAGTCTGAGACCTGCCCTGGCTGTATGGCACCCAACAGGGGAATGGTCAAGGGACACCACTTGCTGGATGCCACAGTTAACATCTGACTGGCTGCAAGTCTTAAAGTGGGAGAATCCCCTTTCATCCTCTGAAGAGCTGTTTGGTTGGCTCACAATAGTTCCCTCTTTCTCCCTCCCCTGTCCTGAAATGCCAACTATTATAGTAACCTTTGGGGGTTAGATTAGCTCAACAAATAAACACTTACTGGACACTGGAGGTCAGAGATGGGTAAAATGTACCTTCAGCTAAATTTCATCAGAGTAGTTTGCTAGCCTGATGTGATTATTCAGCACCTATACAAGTGCCAGGCCTTTGTATACCATGAGGCCTGAGGGAAGCTCAAACTAATAAGACAACTTCCATGCCCTAGAAGAAAAATTCATGTTCTGGTGGAGAGGGAAAAAATCCACATTACCCTATCTACACTAATAAAAGAGAAACATGGTAATTAGCGTACGACCACTACCCTTTCCATTGGCTAATCAGCATATGCTTATGCAAATTAACTGTCAGCCAAGATGGCGGCCGGCAGCCAGGCAGCTGGAAGCGAACATGAGGTTTGCTTGCTCCAGTGACTGCAGACTCCAACGTTCCCGGCCTGACTTGCCGGCCTCTGAGTTGCAACTCTAAGAAACTATGTTGCAAATATAGAAGCTAAACAAAACCCCAGAAACCAGCTTTCAGCCTGCCGGGATCTCAGAGCTGAAGTTATATATTGTTTCGATTATAGAACGGCAAACAAACCAGATACGAAGCCTCAGAGCTAGAGCCAGAGCTAAAGCTGGCCCAGAATAAAATAAAAAAAGAGAAAAAAAAGGAGCGGTTGGGAGCTTCAGTCAACAACTGCCAGCCTGAAAGCAGCCCTCAGCCCCTCACCCAGACTGGCCAGGCACCCCAGTGGGGACCCCCACCCTGAAGGGTGTGTGACCAGCTGCAAACAGCCATCATTCCCTCATCCAGGCTGGCCAGGCACCCCAGTGGGGACCCCCACCCTGATCCAGGACACCCTTCAGGGCAAACCAGCCGGCCCCCAGGCCTCTATCCTATATAGTAAAAGGGTAATATGCCTCCCAGCACCAGGATCAGCGGAGCCGCGAGGCTGCTTGGCACCAGATCAGCGTGACAGGGGGCAGCGCCCAAACCCCCTGATCGCCCTGCAGCTCTGTGTGTGACAGGGGGCGGGGCCACAACCTCCCTATCCGCCCTGCTCTGTTTGTGACAGGGAAGGCACCC
>NW_005871062.1:11427368-11434489 GCF_000147115.1 Myotis lucifugus | reverse complement strand
TGTGCATGACAGGGGGAGCTTCCCCAACCCCTTGATTGGCCCTGCTCTGTGCATGACAGGGGGTGGCGCTGCAACCTCCCCATCGACCCTGCCTTGAGTGTGACAGGGGGCGGTGCCCCAACCCCCCAATCGGCCCCACCCTGAGCGTGACTGAGGGTGGCATCGCAACCTCCCAATCCGCCCTGCTCTGTGCATGACAGGGGGCGGCGCCCCAACTCCCCAATCAGCCCTGCTCTGAGCCCGACCAGGGGCTGCACCTAGGGATTGGGCCTGCCCTCTGCCACCCAGGAGCAGGCCTAAGCCAGCAGGTCGTTATCTCCTGAGGGGTCCCAGACTGCAAGAGGGCACAGGCCGGGCTGAGGGACCGCCCCCCCCCCCCGAGTGCACAAATTTTTGTGCACCGGGCCTCTAGTCTAATAATAGACAAACATGGTAATTAACTGTAACTTCGCTACCCTTCCCATGGGCTAATCAGGGTGATATGCAAATTAACCGCCAACAAAGATGGCGGTTAATTTGCATATGTAGGCGCAATGCTGGGAGGCGAAAGGGGAAGAAACCGCCTGCCACGCGGTGATCGGAAACCCAAGTGGCAGCTAAGAGCCTGGTGGCAGGGCAAAAGTGGCCCTGGGGCTCAAATGGAAGGAGGCGATGGTGAGGCTCCGCCCCCTGTGCAGCCAGGCCATCCTTGCTGGGCTCAGGCAGAAAGTGGCGAAGGGGGGGCCCCCGCCCCGTGTGTAGCCCGCTCCATGTGCGGCCAGGCCATTGGCGTGAGCTCAGGCGGAACAAGGGGATAGCAGGGGTCCCCGCCCCGTGTGCAGCCCGCTCCATGTGCAGCCCTTCCTGAGTGCAGCCCCAGCCATCCGCACGGGGCTCAGAGGGAACATGGCGATGGCGGCGGCCCTGCCCGCTGTGCGCCCAGGCCATGGGCGTTGGGCTTAGGAGGCTCCACCAGCAAAGCGGGCCTGTGGATTGGGAATGGGCACAAGGAAGACCTCCTGGTCCTTCCCCTCAGCCAGCAGGCTCCTATCAATCTTCAGTTTCTACTGAAAGCAATGTGGCGCCTCCACTGTGCACCCTCCCAGGACTCGCAGGCTCTGGAGTGGAGACTTCAACAAGGACTTCAGCGCCTGCTCAGGGGAATAACCGCCACCTCCCTACTCCACAGCTGCTTCTGTGTCTGCAAGAAACTGCACATGCTCCTCCCTGTGACATGGGCGGGGCCAGAGCCTGAGTGAGGGGTTCCACCATAGCATAGCAGCTGGACCAGTGCAGGAATGGAGGGAGGGAGGGCGGGGAAGGAGCAAGGGGGAAGCCCTGGTTCCCTGCTCCGCCTCCCACAGGCATGGCCCTTGCTGCTGATATGATAAAAGGAGTTGTGTTTTTCTAACTCTGTCTGGGTAAAGGAAACAAGTGTCTGTTGACTTCTGATCTTACTCTCAGAGCTGCCAGTTAATCCCTCTGGATGCATCATATCCAACCTCCAAAGGATCCGAGGGGCAGGATCAACCTTCGTTCCACAGTTGAGGAAATTGACCAATAAACACATGTGTCTCATGCCTCAGTGTTAACTACCACAGAAATCTCTGGGTAATGACTCAGATTCTATATCTAAGGGTATATTTTCTTCTGTTTTCATGTTTAATTCAGCCCCAAGAATCAAATAATACAATAAAGAATAAAATTAGTTCAGAGGGCTCAGCATTGTATTCCCAGGGCCTTTGGTCCCACACAAACCGCAGAGCTCAGTTATCCTGAGATGAAAGGAAAGGAAAGAGAAACATGAAAGGTTTCCCAGCTCAGTCACAGAGACATCTCATAACCACATATTAAGGACACGACATTAACTTAGGGGTGGAAAGGACACAAATGGAATAGAATATGGAGCCACTTGGAGTGAGCAGGCCAGCAGGGGGGCAGTTGGAGGCAAGCAGGCCAGCAGCAGGTGGGGGCAGTTAGGGGCAAGCAGGCCGGCAGGGGGGGTAGTTGGGGTGAGCACACTGGTACAGGGGGCAGTTGGGGCTGATCAGGCTGGCGGGGGGGGGGGGGGGGCAAGTAGGCTGGCGGCGGGGGGAAGTTGAGGGCAAGCAGGCTGGCAGGCAGAGTGGTTAGGGGCAATCAGGCAGGCAGGCAGGTGAGTGGTTAGGAGCCAGCAGTCCCAGATTGTGAGAGGGATGTCCGACTGCCAGTTTAGGCCCGATCCCTGTAAACCAGCAGTAGGATATCTTTCCAGAGGTCCCAGATTGGAGAGGGTGCAGGCCGGAGCTGAGGAACACTCTCCCCAGCCCCCGAGTGCACAAATTTTTGTGCACCGGGCCACTAGTCTATAATAATAAAAGCATAATATGCTAATTAGACCGGACAGCCGAACGACCTTCCGGACGAAGCAGCGGTTAGGGGTGATCAGGCAGGCAGGCAGAGTGGTTAGGGGTGATCAGGAAGGCAGGCGAGCAGTTAGGGGCAATGAGACAGGCAGGCAGAGTGGTTAGGGGCGATCAGACAGGCGAGCAGTTAGGAACCAGTGGTACTGGATTGCAAGAGGGTGCAGGCCAGGCAAAGGGACCCACCCCTCTCCCCCATGCACCAATTTCGTGCACCAGGCCTCTAGTAAAATTATAGCACAGCATGTTAAATTCTGTACTAGAGTGCTTCATAAGATACAGTGGATACAGAGGGACTCAGCCATCTCCTCATCCCTTCCCACCTCTGTCATCTCTTTGTTTTAGGTCAGAGGTGCCTCCATTAGGGTCAGGCCAACTGAGCTTCTCCCCTGAACTGGATCACAGTTTCCAAGTTCATTTGATAAGTGTTTATGAAATGCCCGCTGCGTTCCTTGCATAGGGAGAGGAATTACAGATGAGAAAGTTTCTAAGTCGGCAGGAGCACCAGCGAGAACTTAACCCGGAAAGAGGTGTGAGTGGGTCTCCCTCCCAGACAAGGAGAAATGAAGAGAGAAAGAGTGGTGATCGGGGGTGAGGGAAGCTGGTATGTTTGGCGACTCTATAAACTAGGAGGCGGGGCAGCCCGGTGAAAGTAGCAGTAGAATTGGAAGTTCTCATTTGAAAGCTCAAGAGAACAGCCAGGAAAAAAGGGTAATTAAGGGATGTTTCAAAATGGAAGGTCTGAGCTCACCTGACAACACAGCAAGCAAGCATTAGGAAAGATGCCCCAGGCTGGCAGTGGGGTTGAAGAACTACCATGTGTGTTTTTTAATTGAAAATCCCTGGTAATAAGTTAAGTGTTGAAAATATCAATAAAAGAAGTCATGTAGAATTAATATGGACTTTTTTAATTGAAAATCCCTGGTAATAAGTTAAGTGTTGAAAATATCAATAAAAGAAGTCATGTAGAATTAATATGGACTATGTACAATATTTGACACTTTTTAAAAAGACCTCAGTACACACCTAGCACTTGCTTCAAACTGCAGATTCCCTTGGCTTGAGATTAAAAAAAAAAAAACCCAGCACTGTCAAATGTAATCCAATTTGATTTGGTTTTACATATGGATTCTATACACACATGTATACTTAGAGAGAATACTATAAGAACACATGAGAGTGTGTAGATCTGCCTTATTTTCCTAGCAATTCACAAACATTTCTGCAGTCCTGGCTGGTTTGACCCTGGCCTCCTCTTCCCCTTTGCTGTCCCTCCTGCGGCATTCCCTGCGAGCCTTGATTCTGGGTCCCTCCTGCTTTCCACAGTTAGCGCCCTTAACGCTGAATTAAGGAATAAACTATGTACCCATTAAGTGCTCACTTTTTCCACCTGAGCCCAAATTATCTGACTGGGTGAGGGAAAGATCAGCTGTTTCAGGGGCAGTGATCAGAATCGCATTCTTTGCTCAGGTGTTGTCCCAGCTACGAGGACAACACCAGGTCTCAGCCTCCAGCGCTCCCCACTGCCTTCACCAGCACACAAGCCAAACTCCTCAGCCTGATACATATTTGCAGCCTGTCTCCCCTCTCCCGACCTTACTTCCTCCACTCTGCCTATGAACCTCTCGGGCAGGGCCGCAGATCCCACTGAAAGATGCTCACTGAGAGGCAGCTCAGTGATTTTCAAAGGTTCCTGGGTCCACCCTTGGCCCCATGTGACTGCCATGAGTTGTCCCGTTGCTAGGATGGGCCTGTGTGGCCTTCATTTCCCAGCCCCGGGCTCTGGCTGTCAGCACCATATCCCACGCATGGCACCCCACGCACTGCACTGTGCTGTCCCATGAAGCTGCCTGCCCCCGAGCCCTTCCCGGGGAGCATGATGTTCCCCTCAGTCTCCCTAGGCCTTCTGGTCACAGGCGGTCAGGCCACAAATGAAGAGGTTGTCCCAAACCACAGAGCCTGCCTCCCTCCTAGAACTGTCCCACTGCTGTGTCCCACCCATCAGGCCACACTCGACTCTTCCCGGCCCAAGTCCTGTCTGACTCCCTCAGGCCCTCTGAGCACAAGGCCCCTGCTGCCTGGCTGTCGCCAGAGGCCTCGTCTCCACATCCTCAGAGGCTGCTGTGTCCTTCCTGTCACCTTAGCGGCCCGTGTGGCTGGGGCCCCTGTATGCCTTGCCCAGAAGGCACAGGGTTATGTATGCCCAGCAATCCCTGGGTTAAAGGTGGTGTAGAGCAGTGCAGGAATGAACTGGGGTGACAATGTTGTATGTGTCAGGGCTTCGTACAGTGCTGGACAGCCATACAGTCCTGGTATTCCTAATCTTAGAACCTTCCAACCTCCCTCCCCTGTTCCCTGATGCCCCCGAGTCTGTGTTCTGTCCCTGGAGTCTTGTCTTTTCTCAGGGACCAGCCCAAGGCCCCGCTCCTGCTCACACACAGGGTGCAAGGGCCCCTGCGAATTCCTAGAGCTCTCGCTGACTCACAGTAACATTGCAACCAACCCTGCTCGGTGAGCCAGGCTCAGAAGACCTGGTTCTGCTGCTGAAGTAGGAATAAACTATGTACCCATTAAGTGCTCACTTTTTCCACCTGAGCCCAAAGGTTTCTCTCTCTCTCTCCCTCTCCCTTCCTCTCTGAAATCAATTATATATATTGATTTTCCTTTAAAAATGCCAATGATCTGATTTGAAGACTTATTAGAAAGCTACAGCCAATCAAGATAGTAATCAAGGTATTGCTGTCAAGATAGACAAGTAGATCCATGGAACCAAACAGAGCATCCAGAAATAGGTGCACTTATACAAAGTCCATTGGAGAAATGGTAATGTAACAACTGGCCTTAAATAAGCAAAAACTGAACTTTAATCCACACTTCACACCATACACCAACAACACAACAAAACCTCAAAATGGATCAGAGACTTAAATGTAAATCTTAAACTATAAAACTTCTAAGAGAAAACATAGGAGAAAATCTTTGTGACCATTAGACAGAGATTTCTTAGGCACAACATCAAAAGTATGATCCACACATTTTTTAAAACTGGATTTCATCAAAATTAAATTTTTTGTTCTTCAAAAGGCACTCCTAAGAGAACAAAAAGATAAGCCACACACTGAAAAAATAATATTTGCAAAACAAATATCTACTAAGGACTTGTGTCTAAGAAATAAAAAAAAATCCTCTCAAAACTCAATATTAAGAAAATAATGAGCAAAGATTCAAATAGACTCTTCACCAAAGGAGATATTTGGATGGCAAAGAAGCACACAGAAAGATGCTCAGCCATTAGCCACTCGGAAAAAGCAAATTAAAACTCCAATGACAAACCACTACACATCTATTAGAAAGCTTAAAAAGACTGACAATACCAAGTGCTGGTGAGGATGTGGGGAGCAAGTGAAACTCCCATACACTGCTGTGACAATATAAGGAAATAGTTTAGCAATTTCTTAGAAAGTTAAACATGCACCTGCCACATGGCCTAAGCATTTTACCTGAGAGAAATGAAAACATATGTTCACAAAAGATTTGTACTTGAATGATCATAACAGTGTTATTCAAAATAGCTCCCCACAGTGGAAACAGACCAAATGTTCATTAACAGGTAAATGGATAAAGAAATTGGGGTATATCCAAATAAGGGTATGCTACACAGTAATGTACTATTGTTACACTAAACAGCATGAATGAATCTTAAAATAAGTATGCTGAGTGAAAGAAACCTTCCCAATAAAGCACATGTTATATGATTCTCTTTATGGAATTCTAGAAAATTCAAACTAATCTATAGTGACAGAAAAATCAGTGATCACCTGAAAAGCAGTGGGAGGTGAGAAAGGGGCAGGAGAAAGATAATAAAAAAGAAGCATGAGTTCGGCCAGTGGTGCTCAGTGGTTGAGCATCAATCTATGAATCAGGAGGTCACAGTTTCAATTCCTGGTCAGGGCACATGCCTGGGTTGTGGCCTCAATCCCCAGTAGGGGGTGTGCAGGAGGCAGCCGATCTTTCTCATCATTTATTATATAGGATAGAGGCCTGGTGCACGGGTGGGGGTCAGCTGATGAAGGGTGTCCCGGATCAGGGTGGGGGTCCCGCTAGGGTGCCTGGCCAGCCTGGGTGAGGGGCTGATGGCTGTTTGCAGGCTGGTCAAGCCCCCCAGTGGGGACCCTCACCCATGGGGGTGTGGCCAGCCTGGATGAGGAGCTGATGACTGTTTGCAGGCTGGCCACAGCCCCTTCAGGGTTGGGGGGTCCCGCTGGTGTGCCTGGCCAGCCTGGGTGAGGGGCCGAGGGCCGTTTTCAGGCTGGCCACACCCCCTTCAGGGTGGGGGTCCCCACTGGAGTGCCTGGCCAGCCTGGGTGAGGGGCTGAGGGCTGTTTGCAGGCTGATCAAGCCCCCCAGTGGGGACCCTCACCCCATGAGGGTGCCTGGCCAGCTTGGGTGAGGGGCTGAGGGCCATTTTCAGGCTGGCCACACCCCTTCAGGGTGGGGGTCCCCACTGGGGTGCCTGGCCAGCTTGGGTGAGGGGCTGAGGGCCGTTTTCAGGCTGGCCATGCCACGGGCTAGAAGTAGGTATCTGCTGGGATTTATTTATCTTCTATAATTGAAACTTTGTTGCCTTGGTCAGGCTCCCAGCTCCTCCTTGAGCGGAAGACACGCTGGCTGGAAGCAGGTATCTGGGATTTATTTACCTTCTATGATTGAAACTTTGTAGCCTTGAGCAGAGCTCAGGGC
>NW_005871062.1:11425564-11426633 GCF_000147115.1 Myotis lucifugus | reverse complement strand
TTTCATATTATATAATTGTCCTCACCGAGTGCTAGAACCACATGGCCAGTATAAATGATAGGAAATAGATTTTCCATATGAGATCCACATTTCTTAACCCCAGCAACATTACCTAAAGGAAATATTAAGACTCAATTGATGAAACTTGCGGATTGTTCTACAAAATATCCCTGCTGTAATGAGGGTATATTGAAAAAATAAAAAGTGACAGGGTGAAGCCCACTCAGAGATGACTTCTAATTATGAAAAGGACTACAGCAAGTGACATTTGTGAAAATGGTGCAAAACAATATTATATTCTTCCAAAAACGCCACATGAAAGCACGGAAAAAACTGGCAAAAGAAGCCAGAAACTGTATTTTCGGAACACTGGGAATTAAACAAAGGCTGGCAGCATTCCGGACAGCATTGATTTAAGAGAAATGGCTGCATTTCAGCGTGAACGGTGAGCTGCGTGGTATTTTAGTTGCCCTGTCCCATTCTGCACCCAACTCTTGGTGACAGCCTTGGACACCAAGGACCTGCAATCTGTCTTGAGCTTTAGCAATCGTGAGGAGATTTAGCAGGATGATGAGGTTTAGCAATCATGATGAGGTTTAGCAATCTGGCCGTCACCGGAGGGGCAGCATAGGATGGTAGCTCCTTCAAAGTCTCATCCCAGAGAACCGTCATTATTCATTTGTCTGGGGGTTCCTTGCAATACCCTCATTGCAAATTTGTTTTATTAGGTCCGATTCAAAGCTTGGCCCGTGTAAAAAGCCTTTCCCTGCCGGAGGCCGGTCCATCCTTGCTGCTTGACGCAGTCGCTGCAGGAAAGAGGCATCTGCACAGCATGTGTTTCAGTGGACCTGGCGTATGTAGCATACTGTTTTTAATATGTTTGCTCCCTTTAGCGCCATGTGTTTTAACCAAGGTCACCTCTCCGAGAAAGGTTGTTTCCCCAGGTGGGGATCTTTCCCTGAGGTTAGGGAGGGATACACCCTTATTAGTGCCAGGCGGTAATTAAGCTACATGGTCTTTACTCCCTGATGAGATGAGAACACCTTACCCTTGTATAGAAATTGACAGG
>NW_005871062.1:11381435-11425464 GCF_000147115.1 Myotis lucifugus | reverse complement strand
ACAGAGTACCATATGGCCCTGCATATATACCCCAGGGAATGATGACATAGGATCACACAATAACTTGTACACAAGTTTCCATAGCAGCATTACGCACAATATCCAAAAAGTGAAAACAACTCAACTATCCGTCAACAGGTGAATGGATAAACAAATATGGTATGTCCATCCAATACACTATTATCCACCTGTGAAAAAAGTGAAGCACTTATTCATGCTACAACAGGGATGGACACTGAGAAAATTAGGCTGAATGAAACTGGACAGAAAGTGCCACATTTTATATGATTCCATTTATATAAAATGTCCAGAATAAAAATGTACATAGAGACAGGAGGTAAATCAGTGGTTGTCAGGGGCTGGTGGGAGGAGATGGGAAACGGGTGTTAATGGTACATGGTTTTATGGCGGGGGGGGGGGAGGGTGACAATATTCTGGATTTGTCAGGCGGCGATGGTTGCACAACCTCATGAATAGACTAAACCCCAATGATTTGTACACTTTAACAGAGTGAATTGTATATTAATTATATTTCAATTTTTTTAAAAAAAGCAGTACAGCTTCTGAAGTCGTATTGGCCATTTAAATTTCCATGAAAATTTTCTGGGGTGGCTTTGAGCTATTGGGTTGAGAAAGTTAATCTTGGCAATTACGTATGTGGGGGAACACAACTACAAGGGCCACACACACACACCACACACACACACACACACACACACAACCACAAAAAATGCATACCATCTAAAGCAAGCCCTTTACCTTCCAGGTACTCAAAAGTGTGGCCACAGTTATTTTCCTGGCAAACCATTTTCTTTAAAACTATCTCCAATCTGCACACCCGCCACAAGGTTGGACACAGTATAACTCTCCAGACTGAAGCCAGCAAGGGTAACCCTACCTTTATTATTGTTTTGTTGTTCCATCAATAATTTACTTATTTCCGAAAACCAACAATCTCTGATTTCCTTCGAAGCTGCCTGCAATTACAGATAAGAAAACACTGTGCGTATCAGATCAGCTGGAGGATGAACTGCACAGCGCGTCCATCCTCTGGGGGACCGTAGGAACAATGAGATAGAAAACACTTGTCCAGCCACGGGCGCCCCTCCGGGGAAGACCCGAGCTTTACCTGCAGGATGTATTTCTCAAGTCCATTTCGGTCGACAAGTTCAAACTTTCTGTTGCTCCCCCTTTCAAGTTGGTGAATTGAAAGTGTCGTCCACTGTTACAAAGAAAGAAGAAAAATGTCCAAACCATCGTTTTCTGATTTCGGAACGGTCACTGTCAGCTACCCTAATCCTTTCTACCCCTGATGTCTCTCTTCTTCCATCTTCCTTCCAAGTGTTTTGCTGTCTTCTCTTAACGGCTCCAAGGAGCATAAAACACAGCCTGGCACAGAGCCATCTGCCTCGTCTGTTTCAGAGGATAACAGACTATATCTTCCTATCAGTAGAGCTGTAGCCTCAATCTTTAAGCAAAGACCATCTCTTCCGTAACACAGGCTCTACTCACCAATCTCTCACTCCTGTGCCCGGAGGAAATAGGCCCCTTCCCTCTACTTAGCACGAAATCCCCTCTACGCCAGCTCTGCCCTGTCTGCTGACTGATTCGCAGCCCTGACTCTGGAGGGAGACGGGGGTGTGGATTCTTGCTCTGTTGTGTAGCATTTGGCAAGTGAGCCCCACCCCTCTGTGCTACAGTCTCCTGTCTGTAACATTAGATCGCCGTGTTTCTCTCCATAGGCTGTGCAGACGCCCACGTGGGACAGGAGCCCTTTACCTTCATAGACTTCTTAAAGCTGTAATGAGGGGCCGGGCCCTGGTCACTGGGCTCCATCCGTATCTTGCAGAACACGATTCCCCTTTCAAACAGATAGAGCTGCCTCTGGCTGGGCTTAAAGCGAATGAAACCCGTCACCTTGGAGCGCTCCTTGTGCACTGTCCAGACGCTGAACGCGCCGTGCCTCAGCAGCCTGCCCAGTTCTCCGATGTCCTCCTTTAAGGATCACAGACACACACAAAGCGGAGCTGCTCAATGACTCGCCAGGGAAAGAACTCTGAGGGGTCTGTTTTCAAAGGAGAAATCGTGCTTATTCGAGGTCCACGATCTTAGAAGTGCCACCCGGGCTAACCTGCCACTAAATCAAAACCTTGATTTGATTTAGTGAAGCAGCCTTGTAAGCTTCACTGAGCATGAGGACACCCCTCAGTTACATCAGGAAATAGCTCAGCCGCCCAAGGGAATACACAGACAGCACGTGGGAAATACTGGAACTAAAGATCCTGGGACTCTGACGTTTTGTCTTCTAATTCAGTTTAGCTGGCAGAATTCCATGTCCTCGTCTTTGTTTCTGAGCCACGACGCTACTTAACAAGGGCAAGAGACTAACATGGGAATTGTGCTCAGAAGAGACAACATTTTTTGCTGCATCGTGGATCTCGGGTAATCCACGTGCCCCATCTGCTTCATGTCTATGAGAACCTGGGATCATGAGATTTGTTCTGAAAGGAGAAAGCTTAATGCGACCGAAAGCAGGGGTGGGGAGCCTTTTCTCTGCCAAGGGCCAGTTGGATATTTATAACACCATTCGAGGGCCATACAAAATTATCAGCTTAAAAATTAGCCTGCTATCTTTGGTCAGACATTTAATTAGCTCAGCCCTAATGCCTTGGCAGGGCTGATTTCTCAGGCCTTATATGGCCCGTGGGCTGGACTTCCCCCACCCCTGCAGATAGAAAATAACTGAGGAAATTAGGGCAAAAAAAAAATTTAAAGAAAACCCACGCAATAAAGCCATGTACCAATAAAGCCATGTACCCTTGCTGACCTCCCAGCGGACAGCACAGAGGGACGCACAGCGAGTTATACGAATCATTATGTCCCAAGACATACCCAAGCCAGTTGTTCAGGAAACGCACGGATTCCCGTTAATGAGACATGAGAGAAATTTCTCCCATGAGTCCTCATACAGGGTCACTGAGTCAAATGCTGAGCACACCCTCAAACACATCCCAGAATAGATGGATGAATGGATTTTAGGTAAAGTGGTTTCTAAGTACACATCTGGCAAAGGTGGAACATCACTTCATAGGCACAGCTGTGAAAGCAATTCCAAAAGAGGCCAGAACAATGGGGGTGTGAACGAGCCCAGGTGTGCTCTTTCTAATGACCTGTTGAGGGCAGGGCCGAGTTAATAAGGTGTCTGCCAAGGCCTTGGCCAAAGAAGCAGCCTTGGACAGCGATGCTTCTGTCCTTATTCACCTCTGCACTTTCCTCCTCACCCCACCTGCAGCCACAGCCGTTTGCATGTTGGGAGGCAACCAAACAAAGGATGTGAGGCCAGTGAGGTGCCAGCCCCTGACCACAGGGGCCTCATGTGAAAAAGATGCCAGACAGTCAACCTGATCCTTGTCTCAGCTGAAGAGACCTGAGGAGGAGGCAGTGAGCAGCAGGGATTGCAGCTGTGAGATGCTCTATCAGAGGGCAGGTGGTAGAATGAATGATAAGGAAGCAGAGCATGAAGATGAGTCACTGGAAACTATGAGGAAGAAAAAAAGACATGGACAGACCCAGTCGCTGCCTGGTGAGAAGAGAGGCAGAGCACATAGGTGAGAACCCCAACTCCCTTCCAGGCCAAGGCCCCAGAACTGATGGGGAGCCTGCAGTTGCCCAGGTCCCACCTCTGGGAGCTCGGCGCTGCCACTGTCCCGACTCTACCTGAGGTTCTCAGTCAACTTTTCCAGTGAACCCATCATCACAGGAAGTCACTGGGGCCGATTGCTGGTTGTGAGTCTGGCTGAAATGGACGAGCTGCATATCCTCCAGGTCGTCTTGCATAAACTTTGTCAGAACCGTGCCCCTGACAGGATTAAACAGTCAGGATGCCTGTCTGTGTGGAGGCCACCACTGCCAAGAGGAACAGGCAAGGAGATTCCTCAGAGCGGGACCAAGGATGACCGGGCCATCTTTTCAACCATGTATATCCTTTCTTTCCAATCAGACTGTAGTTGGTCCCAAAGCCAGAGACCACGTGCACAACCTCTTACAGATATTGGTCCCTTAGAAAGTATTTAATCATTTATTGGCATTTAGTGAGGGGGCGGGGGCAGGGGACATGACGCTGAGTGCTCAGCACTACGATGAGCGAGTTAATGCAGTGAATAGCATCTCCTCCAAAACTCATGTCCACCTGGGACCTCAGAACGTGACAGTATTGAAAATAGGATCTCAGATGTAATTAGTTAAAATTTGGTCATACTGGATTAGGGTCGACCCTAACCTAAAGGCTGGTGTCCTTATGAGAAGAAGAAATAGAGACAAGGAGACGCACACATATAGAAGACAGTCATGCGAAGACAGGGACAGGAATTGGAGTGATGTCGCTGAAAGCCAAGGAATGCCACGCATCGCCAGAAACAGGAGCAAGGAGGAAGAGCCTTCAGAGAGAACGTAGCTGTGCAATACCTTGATTCTGGATTTCTAACTCCCAGCACTGTGAGAAAATAAATGTCTGTGGTTTTAAGCCACCTAATATGTGGCATGTTGTCATGGCAGCTCCAGGAAATGAATATACCCCCAACCAGTTTTTCCCACCAGTGACGTAATGGTGTGGCCCTCACTTTGGTGTGTTGAAGAATCTAATGGATCTGAACTCAGAGATAGAATAGGGGCTACCCTCCACTCAAATGAGCAAGTCAACAGTCCTCCTCCGTATGGGAAATGATGGCAAAAATAAACTAGTAAATGCTACCATTTTCATGTGTGGACAGTTTGTAGGTAAGAGCTCTGATATGTGAATTTCACATGTGACCACATGGTCCAAAAGAAGAATCTGGCTGAGAGAGAATCTAGGGAAGCCAGCCTCCAGAAAGAGACGGGGTACCTAGGTGCTCGCTCTCGGCTGTGACAGAGCTATACGCTTCTTGCACAAAGAAGCAGGAAACATCTGGATAAGGGAATCAGCACAAAGCCTGGTCCAGAAATGAAAAGCAGAAGCTGTGGGACGGAGAAGCCGAGATTACAATCGCCAGAAGCAAAGGGGTTCCTTCCTTCCCAGTCTGATCAAGGACCCAAATAAGTCACCACTGGGGCCCTGTATTCAGCACCTACCAGGCACCAGGCAAGGTGCTAGGTGCCTTAAACATGATTTAATCTTCAATGACTCCACTTAGAGGTGTCGTGAGGGTGGGAAGATGGGCAAGGCAATTCCATTGAGTCATTAAGATTGTTTACTCAGCCTTATTTCTGTGGCCAACATATGGTAAGGAAAGTGGAAAGTATCATAAAAACAAAATACCTGGGCCTAGCCCACAATAAACTTGCAATAAAAATACTTCCTTTAATAAATTATAAACTTTGTTCCAGAAAATTAAAATGTTTTATTCAACCTTTACTATTCAACTTTGAAACTTGTTCCTGGCAAGTCAGGATTTAAAAGGACTCTAAAAGTTCTTCTATTTTATACATTGGATTGAAGAGGGGAAACTTTTTTTAGCAAATAGAGGGAAGTAAATTAAATCTCAGTGTTCCATAAAACAACCTTTCTTTAAAAAATAATTTTAAAAAAGTTTTTGTGATTCAATTAAGCCAAGAATTGAGTATACACAAAGAGAAAATGTAACTATCAGAAGGGATTTTTTTTCTAGTTGCTTTAATTATGAAGTCACCCACTCAAGTTCAATTTCTTTCCTTTACAAAACCAGGTTAATATTGGGTGTCCAGTAGAGAAACGAAGAGGTTAAGCTGGATTTATTCACCCGTACAACACATGATGGCAAACACCTTGTGATAAAGTTCCACAAAGCGGAGGCCAAGACTCTCAGTTTCATTGGATCTGAGTTAGCAGTAGGTGAGTTGTTAGTAAACTCTAAACAGAACCAGATGAAGAATATGTGGAGACGGTGGTATCCTGGCGAGGGAGTGAAGATCCAAGACACGGTGCAAGCTGATGACCGTGTGATACTCGGCGAGTTAACTCTTCTTTCCATGGATCTGTTGCCGAAGCAGAAAGTTGAAAATTCCAATGCCTGCTCTATCATTCAACAGAATTATACAAAACTGTCACGATAAATTAACTATGTACAAGGTGTAAAGCAAGTTAGCCTTAGCAAAAAAAGAAACCACAGAGTGTACTGATATGTCAAAGGTGCCATTCTGAGGACACATGGGGGCAAAAAAGATGTTTTGCACTTGCTGTGAAATCTCCAAAATTCTATAAACTGGTTCACTTGATTTGCACACAAGCCGTTTGGAGGACAATTAAAGTAGATTGCAATCTACGCACGTTTCATTCACTCTTTTCTCATAACTTCCTCCTCTCATGTTACTTATATTCAGAGGAACAGCTGGGAGTTTCCTGCCCGGTGTGACATTCATTTGATTCAGGCAAATATGGGTATTTCATAGGGGCGGCTGACACATGTTCAAAGGTAAAAAGGAAACAACAGAAAGATGTCCCCAAATGATTAAACAAATTGCTTCCTTGACTTTAGCTGAAGAAGGACAAATTAATACAAAGGAAATCACCCCGTGTGGTTCATGAGCAGCCGCCTGAGTCGAGCGTCAGCAGTAAAGAGAGTGCGCAGGAGTCCCAGGGACAGAAACAGCATCCCTGCCTGGGTCGCAGCAAACCCAGGGGCTGTTTCTGAAATGCTGGCCAGAGAAATACCAGGAAGGAATGAAAAGGATCACAATTTTTGCCCCTACTTAATTTGCATGGTTTGATTTATGACAAGGAAAGATAAGAAAGGTCATTTCATCTGCCCAGACCTCAATAAAAACAGGTAAAAATGAACAGGGGGAAAAAAAAAAAAAGAAGAAGGAACGTATCTGAAATGCAGAATGCTTGGTCCCTGTGCAGTAAGCATAGCCTCCCAAAGAGGTCCAGGCCCTAATCCCTGGAACCTGAGAGTAGGTCAGGATACATGCCGAATGTTTCAGATGGAATCAGAGTTGTTCGTCAGCTCACGTTGAGATGGAGAGATTATCATGGACTACCTGGGTGGGTCTGATGGAATCCCAGAGTCTTTAAAAAGTCAAAGAGAAGCAGAAGGAAGGGTCGGAGGGATGCAATCAATGTGAGAACTCAACGAATGCGATGTTGCTGCTTGGAAGTGAGGCAGTGGCCATGAGCCAAGAAATGTGGGTGATTTTTGTTGTTGTTTTTTAAGATGGAAAAGACAAGGAACAGATTCTCTCCTAGAGTCTCCTAAAAGGAAGGCAGACACTTTGATTTTGGCCCCTGGTGAGACTGTTGTAGTTCTGCCCCGTGGACCTATAAGCTAAGAAATTGGTGCTGTTCTAAGCTATCAGACTCATGGTGACTTGTCACTGACAATGATAGAAAACTAATATTCCTGAGCTAAAATCTAGAGCACTTCACAGTGACTGTGAATATTAGTTATGTTCCAGATGAATATTACTTATGTTCCAGTCCCAGGCGAGCACACAGCATAAAGGACGGTTTGCCTGGAATGCCCAGGACGCGCCTGCTCAGGATTGACACGAATGCCAGAGCTGAAATGGCTCAACTTCCCAGCATTGCCTCTCTTGGTCTTTTCCTTCAACCCCTTGGATTAAGGCAAGTATCATATAAGCTTGTTGGGCCTCTTCTGGGACCTGGGATGTAAAATGGGGTGAGACTTTCACTTAGCACCCGTTTTCAAAGTAATTTTCATGGAGAAAATTTGATCAAGAAGGAGAACCTTTTAAATGTTAATAGTGCCAGGAGTCAAAATGAATGACCCTTTTAGCCATTTCCCCTGCCCATATATATTCTGGCCCCTGAGTTCCTGGTTTTTCCAGAGCACAGGTCAGGCTCAACATTCTGGACCACGAGGAACACAAGATTCCTGAAAACCCTGAGGGGCTGCTGGGAATCTCCGAGCACAGGTGTGTTGACGGATGTAGGCTACTTTCCCAGAGTCAGATTCCTCTACCATACATCGTTTCTCCTACTTGGCCCCAGCATCTCCTACCTTGTTTACACTGTGCCTGCTTCTCAAGGGAAACCTCCCAACCACTGTTATGGGACATAACATACCGGGCATCCAGTGACAGCGGCCAGGTCCACGGCCAGTTCACAGGAGTGGATCAACTCCTCTATCATGGCCAAAGCCTGCTGCAGTTCCGCCAAGAACGCGGGATCCTTGGTCCTCTTTGGCCCGTCCTGTGGAAACCAAATGCCGTGTAGGGAATCAAAAGGACCGAGATAAGGAGCCACGGACCCAGCCAGCACGAAGTGTCTGAGACGGTGGGGACACCCATCTGCTCTCTGGCTCGCAGAGAATGGTGGCTAACGGTATTTGCTGGTTTGCCAAAAACCACACTTCTGTAGATTGTACTAATGAAGAATGAAGCTCATAAAATCATGGGCATTATACTCCTGCTCTGTAAGAAACATACTGAGATTTTTTTGAAGCATGAAAAAAAAAAACCACCCCAAAACACGGCCCCTTTAAATTGACTGCCTTCTCCTTTATACTCCTACCCCTGCGGCCTACGGAAAAGTACAATTCATATTCCTATATTGAATGTGAAAGTCTTATTCCTATGGGTAAAGTTATGCTTAAAACCTTCCCAGAGGAGAACAGTTTTAAACTCCCGGAGAGACAAAGACTGGGCTGCCAGTGCAGGCTGACTAATGATTTACCTGTAAACGCTGTAAGGGTTGCATTTCCGTAGCTCTGCCCTTCCTCCTCTCACACGCAACTGCCTTGGAAGTTACCAGGGAGGTCTGCACCTCCCAAACATGAAGGCTCGGCATTAAGCGGAAAAGCCTGAACTGCTAATTCAGGAAACCAACGCTTCCATTGTTAGCACTGTGACACGGAGGACATACGAGGGATGGTTCTTACAGCTTGAAAGGCTTTCGCTTAGGTTTTCAGTATTTGATTCCCCACTACTTACATAGCATATTTATGTCCTCTAGTAAGTGCAAACAAAAAGATTTTGGTTTCTTCCATTTTTTTCAAACACATCAATTTCTACAACAAAGAACTGATAGCTGTTTGCTGCCCCCATAGAGCCCCACCTCTTTTTGCCCCCTACTGCATGATGTCAGCGAAGGGTTGTGTATTTCCGTAACCTCTGCAGAAGCAGCAGGAAGTAGCATTGTTGGATCAGAGACATGAGTGACAGGGCTGATGAATGGAGAAGATCATGCTGCCTCCACTGAATGACCTGCCTCCTTCGTAATAAATATGCTCTGGTTCGGGTGAAAGACAGCAGACTCTCACCTGACCTTACAATAACATCAGCAAAGGGTTAAAAGTTCTTACACTAGGCATCATCCTCTTTACTCAACATGTAAAACTCAACTTTACAGACTCAACTTCCCCTGTACTTTCTCCTTCTTAGTCTTGCTTTGGTAATGTGGGGCTCAGAAAAAGCCTTACAAACATTACTAAGCCCCTCTCCCTCAGGCCAGCTCCCCTAGCTCCACTGTAAAATCATTACCTGTGTCTTGAGCTTCTAATTTCAAGGGGTCCCCCACACACATTCTGAGCAGAGAAGGCATGCAAATAACTTTGACACACATGCCTCGGGTTTCTCTTGTTAAAACTGGAGTATTTAATAGGAAATTTATAAGAAAGGCCACTGCTAAGCCACAAATTTCTTCCTAATCAGGTTGGCTACCATTTCCTTCAAGGGAACCTTGGCTGTCTCTCTTAGAAAACACACACACACACACACACACACACACACACACACACACACACACATTTGGAGAGGAATGGGACACAATGCATACAAATTAGATAAACAAAGAAAGAAATATAAATCATTCATAATCCTACCGTGCAGGAAAACCACAGTAGAGATTTTACCACATTTACTTTCAGTCTTTTATGTATGCATTTTACACATTCCTGTTTGTATTCCTGTTAAAACATTTTTGTGTGAAAGGAAGAAAATACAATACCATTTATCCTGCTACAAATCTCCACTTTGAAATTGCCTTTAATTATTTTGTTTCTTCCTGACTATGAATTACGAAATACATACAATTTTACAAAACTTAAACAATCGAGATCTTAAGCAAGGAAAACAAAATCGCCATAAATCCTCCCACCCTGGGCAAACACCATTAACAGTAAGATAAAACAATATTTAGCATCCAGTACCTTAGCCGCACCTCCTTCTAGGCCTCCTGGGTCTATCTCCAAATCCTCAGGAGACTCAAAATCCAGCAGACCCTGCAGTAACCCAAAAGCCTTATTGAAAATCAAAAAGTAGAATGCCAACTAAATGTACTGTGCAATCTCCAGACAAAAGCTAAAGTAACTGAGAATGTATGCAAATTTGTCTGTCTGTCACGAGTAAGAGGGAAAGGATGAATTATCTATCTGGCACAGTGTTCTTTGCACAAATAAAATCATATTAGCCACATTCTTATGTAGCCTGCTTTTTCTCACTCAACAGCATATCATGAATGTTTATTTTCTCATGACATTATATACTTTTAAAAACATGGTTTTGATTGTGTCAGCATTGTGTCCTATACATAAATCATAATTGATTCATCTTTTCTATTGTTAAATATTTTGGTTCTGTCATTTTTCCTAAAGATAACTTCCTAGAAGTGGAATTATCAATCTTAAGAGTTTTGATGCATATTTCCAAGTTCCTTAGAGAAGGACTATGTTCCCGCCAGCCACTTAGAAAACCTGGCTCACCAGCCATTTAATCAAAATGTTCAACCAATTGAATTAACAGGTCAATCCTACCTCACTGCTTTTTAGTTTGAATTTCTCAGATAATTAGTGAGGTAGAACTTTCAAAAAATGTTTACTACTAAACATTTCTTCTTCTTTTGTAAAATGCCTATGTCCTTCCTTCATTTATTATTTTTTAATTTAATTTTATTGTTTAAAGTATTTACATATGTACAAATAGTACATATGTCTCCTTTTTACATTTTTATTATTAATTTCTTTTTTATTGAGGTATACCTGACACATAAAATTGTTAGATATGTAAAGTGTACATCATGATGATTTGATATATGTATACATTGTGAAAGGATTCCCCCATCTAGTTAATTAACACATCCATCTCATTTCACATAGTTATCATTTATGTGTGAGAGAGAACAGTTAAGTCTATTCTGTTAGCAAATTTCAATTATATAATACAGTGTTATCAAACTTTATGTTTTACATCAGAGCCTCAAATCCTATTCATCTTATAGCTGAAAGTTTGTAACATTTACCAACCTCTCCCCATTAATTATTTCTTTAAATAGTAGCCTATTTAAAATTTTAAAAGAAGAAAAATGAATTTTGCTCTTATGATATGAGTTAGTTTATACAAGAAATCAGCATGAGTATCTATCCTAGAATAGCTTTGTAATAAGCAAAACTTATAGTAAACAAATATTGCAACCATTTTGCAAACCATATCTTAATTCAACAAAATCCAGGGAAGAAAAATTCTCTACATTAAATTTGGTAGTTTCCAGTCCTGGCCAGTGTTGCTCAATGATTAGAGCATCATCCCACACACTGAAAGGTTGTGGGTTTAATTCCCTGTTAGGGCACATACACAGGTTTCGGGTTGGATCCCCGGTCGGGGTGTGTATGGGAGGCAACCGATTGCTGTTTCTCTCTCTTTCCCCCTCTCCCTTCCTCTCTGGAATTAATGAAAATAAAAATGTCCTCGGGTGAAGATTAAAAAAAAAAATTGGGGGCGGGGAAAAAAGGAGACATATGTAATATCCTTTGTAATACTTTAAGCAACAAAACAATTTAAAAGAATTGGTAGTTTCCCTCAGTCACTCAGCCTGTTTGACAGAAATCATGAGTTCAAGGAAAGTGAGTTCCTGTTGCTGATATCAATGTATGCTGATAATAATATAGTAATATTGTTTCATTACTTACCTTGACTCATTAGACATTATGTACTAAAAAAGCTCTTGGTAATGAATATTACTTTTTATAACATCTCAGATAAGATAGTAAGCATTTCATAGATATTCCTTTTTTACTTTTTTGTTATTCATTTCTATGAGCTCATTATTAAGTATGCTGACCATTGGTCACATCTCTTGCTAATATATATTTTCCCCATTTTTTCATGTGTCTGTCCTTATGGTATAATCCGTCCTTCCTTCCCCTTTCTTTTATGCTTGGAACAGCTCTTCCACACCAGGATTCTACAATCCTTTCAAAGCCGCGAGGCAGTCTGCCCAACATCCATGCTTTCAAAGAAGCTGCAGAATGAGCTCAGTTCCTCAGGACGGAGACAACCACAAAGGTCCTCCTTTCGTCATAGGCCTGCCAGCGGTTTAAACGTGCGTTCCCGGGCATCCAGCAGGCCTCTCCACGGGAAAAACTGGCCGGCCCTGAGTCGCCTCCTATGGTTTTGCACAGACCCCCAAGGAAGATTTTATAATGATTCCGTCTCTTGTTTCCTCAATAAAGATAACAAAATCTTCTAAGTATTTTTAACATGTATTCCCTCTTTTAATGTTTCCAAAAAGCACACCAGGCAAGTACCATTACTACTTTTTTTTTTTTTTTTTTAAACAGGGGAGGTGCCTGAGACTGAGAGCAGGAACCTGCCTGAGTCCACACAGCTGTCAGAGCCTGGATCCACACCCAGGATGTCTGGCTCCCGACTCTGTGCTTCTGGTCACTGTGCCCCAACGTCCTCTGCAAATGGAACTTAGCTATCGTGTCAGCATCGTTTCAGAGGGAAAACTGGAGCCCTCAGTCCCGGATGCAGCCAGGCCAGGGGGTGAAGCCCCCCTCTTCCCGAGCCTCCCTTAGGTCCCGCCCCCTCCTCGCTGGGCCCAGTGGTAGGACTTCATGACCAGAGTAAGGATGGGACAGTCAGAGGCATGCGGGGCCCTAAGAGGATGCTGTATCGTTACTCGCTCACAGATGCTACTCATGTTGGGAGGCAGTGAGCCATCATCCTCACTCCCACACTGGCGTGGCATCTCCAGGTATGAAACAGCGCTACCTGTCACCGAGCTTCCGGGGGCTCAGCGCTGGGCGAGCTCTCTGCAGGCATCACTCACTGCTTTCCCCAGCGAGGAGGTGGTTCTGGCATCCTCATTCACTATGAGAAGACCTAGGCCTAAGAGGTCCAGTAATCCCAGTTGGTAGCAACAAAGCCAGGGGAGCCGAGGCTGGGGCTGTCGAGGCAAAGATGAAAGAGCTAACTTTTCCCGAGAGCGGAATATGGACACGAGCTTAACCTCCGTGAGCCTGTTTCTTCGTACTCCAGAGCCTGTCTGACAAATCTGATTGCGGGATTAAGTAAAAAATATGTGTGGGGAGGCTCCCAGGTCCCTTTTAACTCTCTGATTCCTTGGTCTTACCCCTCACTGAGGAGGGCCGCGTGAGACTTGGAGGACAGACAAAGCTCCAAGGGCAGAAATTTTACCTCAGAAGACAAAGTCACAACTGTCCATGTGACCACCTTAGTGCATTCATCTGTGTTCCCAACACAGAAAAGCACGGTCTCATTGGCTTTACCTTCAACAGCATCTGGTAGTTTGTCAGTCTCTGGCTTGGGCCTCTGAGATACTTGAAAAGAGGGAGACTGTGATCCAACTGGCGCTGGCACACCTTTCAGAAACAAACAGAAACAACATCAAACAAAACAAACAACAGGCCAGAGAACAACGGTGGCGAGCCGGGCTCTTCATGGACGAGAGGGGCAGGGGTGTTGACCAGTTTCCTAAGGCTACTGAGTTGTTCAGTCCTTCAGCAACAGCGAGTGAAGTAAAAGGAAGGGGGAAGGGGACGACTTGGCTAGTGTTTTTATAGGCAACCAGGGAAGCAGGGCCACTTATTTCTTTTAGAAGGCAAGCCCCTAGAAGACAGCGGGGCATTTCAGGTCCTTCTACACAGGAGGCAGCCTGTCTCTGAGTCTGGGCGAGGTGGGGTCCATTGAGGTCATTTGAGTCTGTCGGATACATGATGGCTTATGATATCATTCAAGAGAGTCCCAGAGTCTAATCTTTTGGACTTAATTCCGTTTTCAAAACCACCTTAGAAGAGGACTCTGGTTTCCGCACCAGGCTCCTCGCAGACCTGCTCACAGAGACCCAGGGCAGCATCCAAACTTCCAATGTACGACTTCAACATAGAAGAGACTTTTAATAAACATACATCCCAGTGCCAAATTCCTCTGCCCAGTTCATACTTTTGGTAGCTTTAAAAATTTGGTGCATAATGAAAAAAATGAATTGACCAACAAAATAAGACCCGGCCCTGACCGGTTTGGCTCAGTGGATAGAGCGTTGGCCTGAGGACTGAAGGGTCCCGGGTTCGATTCCAGTCAGGGGCATGTATCTTGGTTGCGGGCACATCCCCAGTAGGGGGTGTGCAGGAGGCAGCTGATCTTTCTAACTCTCTATCCTCCTCCCTTCCTCTCTGTAAAAACTCAATAAAAAAATAAATAAATTTTTTTAAAAAGACCCAGAGCATGGAAGCATGGAACAGATTGAGGTACCTTGATGTGAGGTTGGGGGACCAAGAAGAAAGAAACCAAAGAACTTATATACTTATATGCATAGCCCATGGACATGGGCAATAGGGTAGTGAAGACCTGGGGGTGGGGTGGATAGGGGCTGGAAGATGGGGGGTAAAGAGGGAGAAAATGGGAGATATCTGTAATACTATCAACAATAAAAACATATTAAAAAATTTTTGATGCACATAAACATTATTCAGAGAAAACAATTTGTGGGAGAGCTTGTAATCTCAACGTTACCCCAAAGTAGGCGCAGTCTTGACATTCTTGCCAGATTGCCTGAGCTCGGGGCAGATTCTTATGGTATTTAAAATATATCTGAAGATCTTCTTTCTGAGTGGGAAAAAAATTCAACACATTAATCAGGTGGTATTATCAGTAAGTGGATAGGATACTACAGTTTATTTATTCATCCAAGTCTTTCAATGTGTGAGAAGCTGGGGATGCAGTCAGTGGCCTTGCGATGGAGGATGGAGTGAGTGTGTGATGGAGGGGATGGGGGCCACAAACAACCATACGTACTAAATACAGATTGGAACTAAGTGCTGTGGGAGCAGTTACAGGACATTCATGAACAGGAGTCGGTCTTGATCTATGCTGTTCCTCCTCTGCTTTTTATGCAAAACACCAATGTCTCCCCTAAATAGTTCTTTCCCCGCAAAAAAGGTGTTTACTGAATGGTAAAACGGAACACCCTCTCCTATTTACCATAATCATAACTCCAGTTCCAGGAAAAAAAACCAGAGAAACAACAGAGAGAAACACCCCAGCAGGAAAATGTGGCCATTCAGACAAAACCACACAGATCTAAGTCATGTGGGCAAGCCCCAAAGTGGCAAGCTCTGCCTCAGTCATCGCCTTCACCTGCAGCACAAGATTCAAGAAGAAAAAGGTACTCAACTGTCTCAGAGCTAGAGGCCAACAGCGATCCGAGTGCGTGCGCGACCTTGAGAGCATGCGGAGGACACACATCTGCCAGTATCCCAGATGGAAAGGACACCCTAAGCCAGTGAAGCCAGCTGCAGCTTTGCTCCATCAGGAGAGCCTGGTCCATGGGCGCTGTGCTTGGCCCAGAGCCACGCCGCTCTGGCAGAAAGGCCCACGTGGTTTCTTCCTTTCAGATTTAGCCCTCTCTTCCTACTAAAGGCCAGTTCGTGATGTCCTTCACATGCACGTGGGTTCTCTTCCCCTCACTGTGCCAACGCTGTCTCTTCTACTTCTAAACACAGGGCTCTGGTGAATGAGTTCCATTTCTGTATCTCTTCCCCTCTCCCGATGGATTGTAAGTGGTCTTTTCACTACAAGAACTATAGCAACTCTGTCTTTTGTACTCTCTCCAGAAAAAATTGCACGCACACACACACACATTTAGTAAGAGAAGTGGCCCTTGAGAAATGTTGTTCAGACTGATTAAGGAACTAGAATAAGAATTCAAAGCTTCACAATAATATATTCATTATGCATTCACTCAACAACTGTCTACTGAGTGTTTTTGGAGTGCTGGCACTCTGCTGAGTGCATCTGTTAAACTCAGTGGCTCCCAAAGCATAGTAGACTAGATGTGGGACACATTTCTGCCATCCTGAAGGCCAGACTTATAAAACATTACAATTTGATTCAGGCATCTCATCTACAAGCAGTCTGTCAGAGCACAAAGACATTGGCTGCTAGCTCCTAAAACAGTGATGGCGAACCTTTTGAACTCAGCGTGTCAGCATTTTGAAAAACCCTAACTTAACTCTGGTGTCGTGTCACATATAGAAATTTTTTGATATTTGCAACCACAGTGAAACAAAGACTTATATTTTTGATATTTATTTTATATATTTAAATGCCATTTAACAAAGAAAAATCAATCAAAAAAATGAGTTCGCATGTCATCTCTGACACGCATGTCATAGGTTCACCATCACTCAGACTCACAAAAATAAAAATAAAAACAAGGAAGAAATGGAAAAGAATGGCTGAGAGAGAAGAAATGGGAAAGATTTAGGAAGCTGAGGGCAGCAGGATCATCTGCAGTCCTCCTACGGGGAGGGGAACGCGTGGGTGCCAGCACCCAGGGAGCACCACTGACCCAAACAACCTATTTATTGCCCAGAGCAGGGGTGGAGAAGTCCGAGTGGGAAGAGGGCTGTGTGGTTGGAAGGGGAGGTCGCAGACGTATGTGGTTGTAGAACAGGAAATTCACAAATCGGATGCTATACGTCAGAGAGGCCGTAGAGTTAACATTTTCTAACCACCCTCTACGCTATAAAACATCACATGGAAGTCAATACATTTTCAGGGATTTTCAGTTTAACATCAGTCCTACTTCTCTTGAGAGTACTAACACAACTAGTGAGGAATGTCAGTGTGATTCTGGTCCTAAAAGAGTTAGGTTAGTCATGCAGAGTTATTCAGGATCAGCTGCTTTGGGTTGCCTGGGGGCCAGTCTTTCATTTCACTGGCCTTTGCCGGAAGCCAGGCTTATAAGGCCCCCACCCATGAGTGAGCTCAAACTGGACATGTCTCACACCGCGTGCCCTTGTGCAAGGGACTTCTGCTTTGCCTTCCAAAGGCAGATGTGTTTTCAGACCATTGGCGTTGCCATTAGCCCTTGCCACCTACACAGCAAATTAAGGGCTGACTTGAATCACAAGGTTATTCTGATTGTTTGGGAACGCAGACTTACTCTCTTGAGAAAGCAACGAGCCAGAAGTTCAGGATTCTCAGTGCACTTTTCCAATTCTTTCAGAAAAGTCCTGGGGGTGGGGGGGTGGAGTATAATAATGCTTTTAAAATGACATTTACATGCATTACATTTTTTTAAAAGTAAAGTCATATAAGGTTTTAAGAGGTGCCTAGATAAACATTGTTTCCTGAACTTTATTGCTCTTGATTCATCTTCAACACACTGACTTGGAAGAAAAAAAGTGTATTCTGTGACAAGGGTAGGATCCCCTGAAACAACCACATTAAATTCCCTGATCATTCTAAGCACGAGCCACTGCAGACGGGATGCACGATGCTTCCTGCCACCCATTAAGGTTAATAAGAACGGATGCTGTTGCTGCTGCCACCACTGCTATCCCCCGAGCTTCCTATGAGCGAGGCAGAAGCCGAGTGCTTCACAAACAATATCTCATTTAATCTTCCACCAAACCTTGCAAGATAGGGTTTCATAAACCCGAGGTTAAGAGAGGCTACATAGCTTCCCAGGGAAAGTATTGGAAATGAGATTTCCATTTCGGTTTTGACAACAGACCAATAGACATAAGATGTGGTTAGGAAACAACCAAGGTTCCTTTCCCTCCCGGCAATTAGGTGTGTGATTTTGGAGTCAGTCTAGTGAGTAAAGTGAGGTTTACTCATCTGCAAAATGCAAGGGTTGGAAAACGATTTCCAAAGTCCCTTTGTCCTCTATTTCTCTAGAACGCGACATTTAAAGTGCCCTGGGCTAAAAGGACGACTTGTTTGACCGGTTAGCATTTTCTAACACCCTAGTTCCCAGCACTACCCTTCGATAATAGGCATGGTCATTGTTGTATTCCCCAAGCAGAATAGGGTCTGACGCCCAACAGGTGCTCAATAAATGCTGATGCATAAATAGATACATTTGCAAAAGAATGCAAGCATAAATACAACATTGATGCCTGACAGCTAGTTCAGCCTTCATTAATGTCTTTTCCCTCTTCCCCCAGGGATCTGGCTGCACTTCTCCCCTCCTTC
Organism: Myotis lucifugus; assembly: GCF_000147115.1. Taxonomy (NCBI): domain Eukaryota; kingdom Metazoa; phylum Chordata; class Mammalia; order Chiroptera; family Vespertilionidae; genus Myotis; species Myotis lucifugus. The sequence continues at coordinate 11,407,266 of NW_005871062.1, read as the reverse complement.
ACATCCCATCCCAGCCCACTGACTCTGGACTACTTGCTTAAGCCTGACAATATCTAAGTACTTTCATGGCCAAATTCCATCAGTCTGATTTCCAGCCTTCTCTGACTTTCCATTTTTCCTGGTAATTTGAATTATTATGTACCTGTTGTGAAATTCGTAGAGTTCTCTAATATTCCCAAAGAGAAAGTCCTTGTTATTCTGAAGGACGTCTGGAATCAGATGCTTTAGCCAAATATAATCCATTGGAGTGATATATCCCTGCAGAGGTGCAAACAAGGTAGGTTTCACAGATAGAACATATGAGAGATGATCTGAATTAGCTACTCCAGGGAATACAACTTTAATAAAATAATTGGGGAATATGGAACACATATCTCCTGAAAGCCATTCATCAGATTCTTTTGATACTATTTTCCTCATCGGTCCATCTTCAGAAGAAGATGGTTTATTGGGAATGATAATAAAAAGGCATTTTAATAGGAAGAGCAAATATATTTTTAAAAACTTACCTATCATTTTATGACCTGTTGCAATTACTACTATTTTATTATATTTCCTGCATGACTTTTAAAAAGCTTATTTTATATGGTTATAATCACCATACATAAATAAATTGTATTGTTTTGCCATATACATTTTAGAGTCTGCTTATACATTTCTACACATACGGTTTTTAATGTAATCTTTTAAGCATTTTTCAGTGTTGCTACAAATTATTCAAAATAATTATTTGTAACAGTTGAATAATATTTCATTATTATTTAACTGCTACAAAATAATTAGCATGTAGCCCTGACTGGTTTGGCACAGTGGATAGAGCGTCAGCCTACAGACTGAGGGGTTCCAGGTTCGATTCCGGTCAAGGGCATGTACCTTGGTTGCAGGCACATCCCCAGTGGGGGGTGGGGGGGTGGGGGGGTGGAGGGGTGTGTGCAGGAAGCAGCTGTTTCTAACTCTCTATCCCTCTCCTTTCCTCTCTGTAAAAAATCAATAAAGTATATTTTAAAAAATAATTAGCATGTATATTAGACTTGATTAACCATTTCTTCCCTTTTTAATTGGATATTTGGCTTTCTGATACTTTGTGGTAAAAAATTATATTATAATTTTGTACATATAATTTATTCCTCAAGATTATGCCCTTAGGAAAATACACATTTTACTAGTAAGAAAAATGTGCTACTTCAAACAATGAGAAACAATACTCTCTTATTAAATTATCAAAAACATGTCATTGACCATCTCCATTTTTTGGCAAGCATGTGGTGAACCTAGTTGAGCAGTACCAGAATCAGTATGAAGTGGCACAATCCTTTAGAAGGTATTTAGTTACATGGATCAATAGTCGTAAGAATGTGTTTATTCCAGCTGGAAAAACACTTGCAATATTATAGACCTAAAACCTAGGGGGGAATTCCAGAGACACATGGCAACTATTTTGGTTCTCTGTGTAACAAAATTTCTTCAATTTGAACACGTGTTTAACATCCCCCTCCCCAATCTACTTACATCAATTATGCTCTTCATTTCTTTTATATAAACCTCTTCGGTCTCAAGCAAGTCACGTATAAGGCACCTGAATCACAGCAGCAGGTGGGCAGATGAAAGAGAAGGAGGAGGAACAATTCTTTAGGATTCTTTTAGAATAATGCTCATCAGTAGTTCCTCTTAGTGGCTCACTTACTTAGTCAATTCATTCTCTTCTATGGACTACCCATGGCCAACAGCTCACAAAACCACACTCTGATCAGACTGATGTTAGAGGAAATGGCAAGGTTGGAGGACTCAAAACCCATGTGTGCAGCTGGCGAGTGACTTGTCCTTGGTGGGCTACAGTGTGGGGGTCAAGAGGGCAGATGGTGGAGTAGGAAATGCCTGGTTTGGATCCTTAGTCAGGAGAGTTTGCCTGAGCCCTGTGTTGTACGTGTGGTTTATCTCTAGCTTTCTGCTGTTTCATCGCTCCCTTGGATCTGTGACCCACTTGGGTGTATTATGTGCACAGGGTTAGACAGATGCCAGTTATGCCCCCTTCTTCTGGCATTCGATGTTTCAGGGGATTGATTTCCTCAGCCAGATGACTGGAGCTCCATCTGCTTCCCTTGAGGAAAGCAGGTGGGGAGTGAGGTCAGCAAAATTCTAAGATGATCTGCAAGATACCTGGCCCCTGCTATACACAGACCTTCTCCCAGTCAGTCAATCAAACACTAATTTAGGTGCTGTTGTGATGCGATTTTGCCATTCTGATTTGTTCCAGATCAGCTGACCTTAGGATAGGTAAATGACCCGGGCGGGCCTGTCCTCACCCCATGATATCTCTAGATCTGGGTCTAAAAATAGAGAGATTGGAAGCATGAGGAGGTGACATAAGGGAGATTCTACTTTGCTGGCTTTGGAGGGGACATGTGGCCAGGAGCACAGGCGGCTGGGTGTGGCCTCCAGCTGATTGATAGCATGGAAACAGAGACTTCAGTCCGATGATTGCAAGGAACTGAGTTGCAAATACAATGGCGTGAACTAGGATACTGAGTGCAGCCAGCCAATGGCTTGATTTTAATCTGTGGGACCTGGGCAAAAAGCCAGTCATGCTGCACCCGGACTCCTGTCCCAGCGAAACTGTGAGCTGAGCTGCTAAGTTTCTGGCCATTTTTTATGCAGCGATAGAAAACTAATAGAGGCAGGCTAGACTCCCACATCTCTCTCTAGTCTAGACAGACCGCTTTCTCTCTCTTCTCAGGCTGCAAGGCCACACTTTCATTTCAAGGCTTTCTTTCAGGCCTCCAAGTGAGTCAGTCAGTGTTTGTACAGGTGTTCATGTGTGGAGTATGCACACTTATGGTTTCCTGTGAACTGTCGGCGTTATCTATTAAACGGTAACCTAGCCTAGTGAATGGTTTCTTCTCCTTTCATAACATGGACATGGCAAGAGACAAATAAAGAACATGATTTAGGAAATTCACACAAATATACAAATAGCTATTAGTCTTATGTAAAAAAAAAAAGAAAAGCTCAGGGCACATGAACCTAACAAAGACATAGTAAAAAGAAGTCATAATTTTCAACTACGAAAATGGCAGGAATTTCAAATCTCAAAGGAAGACCGATCGGTGAGCATGTGGAAACACTCTCAGACAGTCTTGGCGGGAGTGTAGATCAGTGCGCGATAACTTAGAAATAGCTCATCAGATTGAAAACGCAGCTCCTTGACTCCGTAATTCCGCTTCTAAGAATGTGTATTGTTTGTTACGAGAAGAAAGCACGGTAGCACCAACCAGATTTACGTGGGAAATTACTTAAATGCGCGTCAATCAGTTATGGTGCATACCTATGATGCCATGCCATGCAGTTTGTAAAAGAGCGAAGTCAATTGAAAAATGCTGATCTGACGGTCATTTTAAGTGAATTTAAAAAAAGAAGCAGAAAAGTATGCATAGTGTGCAATTTGTGTAAAAATGATTGTGCACACATACATATATGTAAAACTATATATGCTTAGAAAATTCATACAGAGAAACGTAAGCCACTGTCAACAGCGATTGCTTTGGGAGAGTGGTACTGAAAGCTGCAAAACAGGGAAGGAGAATTTCTTCATTTCACTCTACACTTTTTTACAATATTTGATTAAAAAACTTTAAACATTTACCACTTTTATAACTGCAGGAATGGCTTACATGGCACCTTAAAATTAATGTAACGAGAGGTAATGATATGTAAACCCTATTCAAAGGCTATATATAGATCCTACAATTTACATATTTTAGAGCTCAACAATTATTTTTAAAATGACAATCTTCGTATCTATTTATAAAAGCTTGTTATAAGACAAGACTGATGAAGGATAGTCACTGACAGAGGATATGATTTCACGGAGAAAGACTACCAACAAAGTTACTTTAAGATCGTACTTAGCAAACAGTCACTGAATAGGAGGTTTCTTCGCTTTCTATAAGTCATCCTGAAATGATTGTCAGAAGGAAACATAGGCCTTGATACCAACCTATTCCTTTGAGCTCTGACATCAAGTAGAACCACAGCAACAGTGAAGCATTCATAGAAAACCAGAGCACAGCCAGCCTCTATGCCCTCATGAAGCACTGGGCTTAAGCAACTTGGCAAGTCTGTTTAAGGATGAATTGATGGTTAAATGAAGTCCAAAGGTAGAAATAACTAGGTGGTGAGCAGAAATCCAAGTTATTACCCGACAGTTACTGTTGTAATGTACCCCTCGAATCACAGAAGGATGCCTCAAGAAGTCGAATTAAAGAGTCACATTTATTGCAATCCGGGACTATGAGGGGGCATTTCGCTCTCCCAGATCTCATAGTGCCCTCCCCAGCCCCAACATCAGATTTATATAGGCCAAGATCACAAAGGTATTGATTACATCCCAGGGTTTGGAATGAGGAACCTGGTTCGCAAAAAAGCAGTTTACAGAAGCAGAATTAAGCATGTTATCTAAATTACAGTTTTGGGTCTCCGGAACACTGAGTCAACAGGGACACGTTAACTGGAGCCCTCTGACCTTGGGATAATTGCGCTGTCCTTCCCAGGTAAAGGAAAGTGTGCTTTCTAAGACCAGTATGACCACAACCAATATTCACATTACAATCAATAGGGTATTTAATCGAATGGGATAATTTATATAATTCAGAAAATTAAAATAACTTTTCTATTATTTTAGCAAGCAAACAAGTACAGAAACCAAACAGCAGGGTTAAAGTTAAAGTTAAACTATAGTTTCTACCTGAGATGATTGCTACCATACTTCATTATGTAAGAACTTAGAGACCCTTCCTTAGGAGTTTTTAAGAATTTGACACAAAAAACATATTCACAACTTGGAAGAAAAAAAAAAATCCCTTGTCAGGTTATATCCCAGGTTATAGTTTCATCCAGCTACTTCATTTTATTCTTTTTTTATTTTTTATTTTTTTATTGATTTCAGAGAGGAAGGGAGAGGGAGAGAAAGAGATAGAAACATCAATGATGAGAGAGAATTATTGATTGGCTGCCTCCTGTACACCCCACACTAGGGATCAAGCCCACAACCTGGGCCTGTGCCCTGACCGGGAATTGAACTGTGATCTCCACCTGGTTCATAGGTTGATGCTCAACCACTGAGCCATGCTGGCTGGGCCACTACTTCTTTTTACTTGTGTGAGTGCAACGGATAAAACTCCAATGATAACAAGTCCCCTGAACACTGGCCATCTACATTTCGGTTCAAATTAAAAATAACAATAACCCTCGGGTCACTGTTAGCCATTCTTTTTCCTTTCCTCTCCTTTGTTTTCCTTTCAAATAAGGATAGAATGGGAGAAATTTTATGATTCTACCTGATGATTGCCTGCTTTATTATTCCAAAGCACATATCTTTGTTCATAGAAAAAGACTCTCAAGCATTGAACACCCAAAGTCACCAAGTATACATATGTAGATGAAGAACAGAAAACGCTGGGAGTTCTCAAGTAATTTAAAAACCTTTAAACACCTCCAGCAATTATGTCCTGATGGATATCTACCCAGAGGTGGGGCTGACCTGCACATTTGGGCTCTTTGTTTTACATTTAAAAGGGGATCTGTCCCCACCTCCCACCCTGGGCATTAGGGAAAGAATGGAGGCATGATTGTTTGTTTTATGCTACCTTCAAATATGGTACCAGAGCTTTGGCTATCTGGTTCCATTCCACATGACACCTTATGTTTGTCCCAGATGATACCATAACCAAGGGGCACGAATGGAACCTTTTAAAATAATAAATGCAATCTTATTTGGTAAGCAAGATCGTTGAAGTACCTACATGTTAGGATTTCCTGGTAAGTTTCTCTTTGTCCATGCATCCTAATCTTTCCCCCTTTTAACCTAGCTCCTTATCCTCCCTGCCTCCTACTGGCCTTCCTCAATGTCCTGGCTCTCTAATAGAAGAGTATCCTTTTGGGAACCAGTTTGTCAAAAGTATATTTTTGCTCATTAATTGTAAACACAATTTATCACCAATTTTCATTTATACCCAATACTAGAGGCCCGGTATACAAAATTCGTGCAGCGGGGTGGGAGGTTCCTCAGCCCGGCCTGCATCCTCTTGAAATCTGGGACCCCTCAAGGGATTTCCAACTGGCAGTCAGACATCCCTCTCGCAAACCGGGACTGCTGGCTCCTAACCGCTTGCCTGCCTGCCTGCCTGCCTGATTGCCCCTAACTGCCTCTGCCTCGGCCCCTGCCACCACGGCTTCATCTGGAAGGATGTCCAGAATGATGTCCGGAAGGTCTTTCGGCTGTCTGGTCTAATTAGCATATTACGCTCTTATTATTATAGATGATAGATCACATTACACACATCAGCAAGTATTAGAGATTTTCACTTTTTACCATCTTTGCCAAATTTGGAAGTTTTGTTCTTCTCAAATTCTAGAACATCTGACATAATGGATGTTTACCTTCTGAAACCTTTCTCTTCCTTTGGTTTCTTTTTAGTACTCAATCTTTATTCACCTCTCTGTTGCTTCCTTGCTTCATCTGCCTCCTGTCTAATGTTGCTGCTCCCCAAAGGTCTGAACTCAGGTTTCCAGGCTTCCTTCCTTCCTCTTCCCTCATGCTTTTGGCTCCTTATCTTCCTCCTAGACCTTTGGCCACACACAAGTCCATGTTGCAAGCCACATTTCACCTGGCTGCCTCCCAGACACCTCATTCACCTCACGTTTGAAATAGAACTCATTAGATAGCAAGAGCATGCCCATCAGTAGATCTGCCATTTTCCCAAGGTCCCCAAAACAGTTGTCGTTTCAAACTCCATCCTTCCATTATCGCGTATATTCCATCTGTCACCAAGCCTCATCATTTCCTCTCTCAGCATGCTTCTTCTCTACTTCCGGTGCTGCCAGTGGAGCAAACTCGCCATTCCTCTTATCTTAAAAACTCTGGTGCACTCCTAGCATCTCATCCTTGCCTCTGAGAACTCGTCCTCATCATTCTATTTTGCAACCACCAGTCTATGTTTGCCCTTTCCCAAAGCTCCATTTCCATCACGCTCTCATTCTCCCTCTTTAAAGGCTTAAAATGGCTCTCAAGTGCCCACAACTGCCAACAGTCCCTCCAGGATTTCAAGACTTTCCATTCACAAGATAAGACTCTTGCACTAAAGGTAAATCCAGACCTACAGGCTCCGAATGGGGAGTGGTGGATGGGAGTGACAGGTGGAATCTGTAACTTTACAAGCACCCCAGATGATTCTAGTACAGATGTTCTGCTATTCAACTGAGTAATGCTGATCTGATCCACTCCTTTTAGCCACCTTTCCTCCTTTAGTTATTGCTGTGTTATCATTATTTTACACTCCCTTCAAAATTCTAATCATTTTTGAAAACTCAGTTTCAATCCTCCTTCTACCATGAAAACTCTTTTTAACAGCTTCAGATGAATTTAGACCTACAATCTCAACCTTGTTTCCCAGGCAAAAGTAATTAGATCCAAACACTTATTGGCTCTCTACTGTGACCCAGGCACCATAAATAGGCACTTGGGTTAGAGAAATGTACCATAATCCCAGGCCTCAGTCAGTTCATAGTCTAGTGACAAAGACAAGAAACCAATGACTCCAGGACAGTGTGATAAGATACCAGAGAGTAGAGAGCAAGCAGGTACAGAGAAGAGTGCAAGGAGAAGGGGACTGAACCTGGCTGGAGAGGTCTCAGAGAAGGGGAATCTGAACCGTCCTCAGTAAGAGGTGAGGACTTGGCCAGGAAGACAGGAAGAACTCCATGTGTAGGAGTCCTGGCTACACAGGGGCCTTGTGGGAACCAGGCTGCTGGGACAGGGTCTGCAGGGGGAGCATGAGGGCAGGGGGAGCCCGGATGGAGGAGATACTGTCATGCCAGGCTACCGTGCAGACTTGATGCAGGAGCCCAGGGGAAGGTGTAGGAGGTTGATTTGGCCAGCAGGGCAGGTGTCTCTCCAAGAGCCTGTTTCATTAAGCACAGAATAGGTTCAGACTTAGTCTTCATCCCTCTTCTATTTCAATAAATTCCCCAAACTGCACATGGTAACAACAAAGAACACTTTATGTGGGCCAGCAATTTTCACCTGGTGTGCCGCAAGAATTTTGAAAACATGCAATACCTGACTATTTAGTCAGGGGCACTGACCTTTTTTCCCCTTAGATTGTCAAATAAAAAAATGACAACAGTCAATAAAACAATAGTCAACTGGTATGAATGCCTTGTCTTGGACCATAAATATATGTCATATATATTGTATTGGTCACGTCGAATAATAAGATTGTGTCTAATTGGTTCATTTTTGGTACCAGAAATCCTCATATACAAATATGAATACTGATTTTTTAAATATATATTTTATTGATTTCAGAAAAGAAGGGAGAGAGAGAGATATAGAAACATCAATGATGAGAGAGACTCATTGATTGGCTGCCACTGGGGATCAAGCCCACAACCTGGACATGTGCCCTTGACTGGAATTGAACCTGGAACCCTTCAGTCTGCAGGCCGACGCTCTATCCCCTGAGCCAAACCAGCTAGGGCAAGATACTGATTTTTTTTAAAGTCACTTTAAAGCAAAGAGAAGGTAATTACTAATATTATTTTGTAAATCAATCAAAATTATACCTATTTTTGTCAGATTGGCAAAAAAGATATTTTTTGGTGTGCTGCAGAATTTTAGTAATTACTTTATGTGTAGCATGAGATGAAAAAGTTTGAAAATCATTGCTCTAGACTCATACAATGATCATGCTGAAGCCAATGATATTTTAAGCATTTATAAAAGGTTTGATGAATATCAACAGTTCCCTGGTTCCTGGAAGGCTAACAGTTTTGCTCAATAGCTGTTCACACTTTTCCACTTTTGTATCTGTTTCTCTATTTTGTCTTACGTTAATTAATTACTCTGATGTAATTACCTCAAATTGTTTTTGGAAGAGGATGGGGTATAAATAAATTATTATTAAAGTTTATCCAGATGGATGCTTGCTCTTCAGTATCACATAATAAAGAATGACAAAGTAATTTCATGCATACTTCATTTTTTAAAAAAGAGGGGTTGATTATAAACACAATCCCATTAATCCTAATTCAAGTTAATAATCCTGCATTTGTGTAACATGTTAGGCATTATAAAGTTTTTTTTAATTGTTGCAAAAATATACATGACACAAAACTTAACCATTGAAACAATTTTTAAGTGTACAATTCAGTGGTACTAAGTACACTCACAATGTGGTGTAACCATTACCAGAACATTTCCATCATCCGAAACTGAAACTCTGTATTCATTCAACACTAACTCCCCATTTCTCCCTGCCCCTAGCCCCTGGTAACCGCTATTCTACTTCCTGCCTCTCAGAATTTGCCTATTCTAGATATTCCAAATAAGTGGAGTGATACAACATTTGTCCTTTTGTGTCTGACTTATTTGACTTAGATAATATTTTCAGGGTTCATTCATGTTGTAGTATGTGTCAAAATTTCATCCTTGTTTAAGGCTATCTTTCATTATTTATATATACCACTGTTGTTTTTACCCACTTGACTGTTGATGGATATTGGGTTGCTTCCACCTTTTGTCTATTGCAAATAATGCTGCTATGATCATTGGTGTGCAAGCCTCTGCTTGAGTCCCTGCTTTCAATTCTTTGGAATATATGCCCCCAAATGGTCTTGCTGGATCACATGGTATTTCTATTTTTAACTTTTTGAGAAACCACCGTACTGTTTTTCAAAGCAGCTGTACCATTTTGTAGTACTACCATCAGTGCACCAGGATTCTAATGTCTCCACAGCCTCATTAAAACTTATTATTTTCCCATTTTTAAATAATAGCCAGCCTGTTGGGTGTGAAGTAAGGTGTCTTCTTCAATGTGTTTGTTATATTCCTTGAGCCATCCAACACCTGATAAAGAGCTCGTCCAGGACAGATGTCCTGTCTTACTCATCCTTGTCCCGTGACTTCCAAGCAGGTAAACTCCCAATAAATGTATGGGATGGATGAATGATAGATTTCAGGAACAGACAGACGCCAATTCTGAGAGTAATAGTAGGTACTAATTGTTATTCTCATTTCACAGAGGAGGAAATTAAGACTCACAGCAGTAAGCGATTTGATTGAGATCAAGCTGCTGGCTAGGCATGGCCAGCAAGACTTCTCTAGCTTTAAAACCAGCGGCGGGGGAACTGATATGCCAAGGGTGAATGTCAGTCCACTAACTGACATAAGCGACAGTAAGGACACAAGTGGGGCGGTGGGGAAAACTGGCTCAGGCCATGTGTGTTCATGTTTAGGATTCAGGGAATTGGGCTGAAGTCTCAGAGCCATGGTCCAGAGGCACATCTTCCATCCAAACATAACAAGATGTCATGTGAGAGATTGCTGGTACACCAAGGAAATTCATGGAGTACTGCTGAGAGGAAAACCATTATCTGTTCAGTTCATAGGAAAGGGTACTATTGGTACTAACTCCATCAGGAGTCTCCAAATTACTCAGTAATCTTCCGTAAAGAAAAGAAATTGTGAAATAGTTAATAAGCTTCCACTTCATGCAAATAAAAAGAAGTCTATTGAAGAAAAAAAAAAGGAAAGCCCCAAAGACAGAAAAATGTATAAAAATAGTCAAAAATAAAAAACCTTGGGAAGAGACACACTGCTTCCTCTGCCCTGTATATCTCTTTTTTTCCTAGACCTATTTGTATCCTTATCTCCCCTGCCAATAGCTTATTATTCTATTAATTCCTTTCCTCCCAAGAGGTTTGTTTACTTTCTATAATAGAACATATCTCTCAGAAATATTGCTCTCTCTCTCTCCAGCATTCCTTAACCCTGTATCTGCAGGTTCAAATAGCAAAATGTTTAATATTTGGTTTTATGTCCTTAGGTCATCAGATCAATCAAGACTGAGTCATGAAATATATTGTTTCAGATCAAATAATGTATTAAGGACTTTAGAGTTGCCTTTTTAGAGGGACTGTTACATGAAACAAAAATCTCAGTACAGTAAAACTATTTCTCACTCTGAACTAATGATGGTCCGCTTATCTCTATATATAAAAGCCTAAGTGACCATCTGATTGTTCGACCATCCGACTGATAGCTATGATGTACAATGACCACCAGGGGGCAGATGCTCAGTGCAGGAGCTGCCAAGCTGAGGTGACTTGGCAGCTGCGGTTCTCCAGTGACGCACTTGGAACCAGAGAGGAGGGAGCCTGATTTGGGGTGTGTCACCTGAGAATCGCCCTCTCGCAATCCGGGAACCCTTGGGGGATGTAGGAGAGCCGGTTTTGCCCAATCCCTGGAGGCCAGGCTGAGGGACCCCACTGGTGCATGAATCTGTGCACCAGGCCTCTAGTTTTATTTTATTTTATTTTATTTTATTTTATTTATATATATATTTTATTGGTTTTTTTACAGAGAGGAAGGGAGTGGGATAGAGAGTTAGAAACATCGATGAGAGAGAAACATCGATCAGCTGCTTCCTGCACACTCCCTACTGGGTATGTGCCCACAACCAAGGTACATGTCCTTGACCGGAATTGAACCTGGGACCCTTGAGTCTGCAGGCCGACCCTCTATCCATTGAGCCAAACCGGTTAGGTCCAGGCCTCCAGCTTTAAATAATTAACTCAATATAAATCCCAGGCAGGCCTATGAACAATTAGAAATTTTTAACTATTAAGAAAAGGAAAACAGAGAATTCTATTTCAGTTGTCCTTAAAATACCAGCACAACCAAACTTAAGTGTAAAACACAAATGGTTGCATCTGGGCCAGGCCTGCAGCCTCCATGTCACAGTCAACACGATTTCCTGGGCACCCGCTATAATGTTCTTGTTTTCTCAGTACCGCCCCATCACAGGACCCAAATCATTGTACTCAGTTTAGAGAGCTGGCAAGGCTGATACCAACTGTCTGAAAATATAAGCGTTAGTCAGACAACATTCAAGATTGTCCCTACACAGATGTCCTCATTCACTCAAGTTGGATGTGCCCTCCTGAGTAGGAGGCAGGAGATGGAGTTAGAGGCAGTCCCCGGTAACTTTCCCAGAACCCTGACGGCCCTGGGAGTGTGAGGTGTGTGTCTGATCTGCAGGTGGGGAGGGGAGAGAAATGCTGGCAGAACCACTGTCAGGGAGTGGGTCCAGGCCACTGCCACTGGGGCTGTCTGGGCATTTGCAGCCTGGAGGGAGACCTGTGCCACCTCACTCCACCCCAGTCCTCTCTCCCACCCCTCCCCCAGCGAGGCCGCTCCATCCACAGCACAGCTCTACTAGACCAAGGAGGGTCCCAGCCTCCAGGACCTGCCTCTCTGAGGCTGCCCCTGTCCGTGCGGGGCCCCTGCTGAGGTTAGATGGGCACAAAGAGAGGCCCTATGTGTGATGGAGGAGATGATGGGTGCAGCAGGCCCCTGCCCCGTGCAGAGGAGAAGAGAAAGGAAGGCAGTGGGTTCTGAGAATGGCCTGCGGTGAGTGCCTCTGTGTCCTGGGCTCCCTGCATCTTCCCGTTCCAGGTGTACCTCCTGTGGCTTCATCCAGCGGCCAAGCCCTGGAATGGAGGGAGGATGTGGAATGTGCCAAACCACAGCAGCAGAGGCAAGACTGTGGGGGAGCGAATGCCTCAGTGTGAGCTCTGGGGCCTGCTGGCATCAGGGAGGAGCACACTGGGGCCATTGTCCTGCAGACGGGGCTTCCTGGAAAGAAAGTTTGAATATGTGATGGATGTGGGGAGCGTTCAGCACACACATTTAACTCAACCAACGGTCAATACATGCGGATCCACTCTGTGCAGAGCCTGTGGGGGATCCTTTGTGGGAACTGGAGATGCGTGGACGTGGGCTCCCCCCTCAAGAGGTCTGAGGCCTCTCAAAAGAGTAGGGAACAGCCCTAACTGGTTTGGCTCAGTGGATAGAGCGTCGGCCTGCAGACTGAAAGGTCCCAGGTTCGATTCCGGTCAAGGGCATGTACCTTGGTTGCGGGTGCATCCCCAGTAGGAGGTGTGCAGGAGGCAGCTGATCGTTGTTTCTCTCTCATCGATGTTTCTAACTCTCTATCCCTCTCTCTTCCTCTCTGTAAAAAATTCAATAAAATATATATATTTTTTATAGTGTTTTCCTTTCTTTCTTCTTTTTTTTTATTAAATCTTTATTGTTCAGATTATTACATTTGTTCTTTTTCCCCCCCATAACTCCCCTCCTTCCAGCTCCCACCCCTCCCTCCGCCCTCACTCCCCACCCACTGTGTTCATCCATAGGTGCACGATTTTTGTCCAGTCTCTTCCCGCATCTCCCACACCCCTTTTCCCCCCAAGAATAGTCAGTCCATTCCCTTTCTATGTCCCTGATTCTATTATAATCACCAGTTCATTCTGTACATCAGGTTATTTATTCACTTGATTCTTAGATTCATTTGTTGATAGATGCATATTTGTTGTTCATAATTTGTATCTTTACCTTTTTCTTCTTCTTCCTCTTCTTAAAGGATACCTTTCAGCATTTCATATAATACTGGTTTGGAGGTGATGAACTCCTTTAGTTTTTCCTTATCTGTGAAGCTCTTTATCTGACCTTCAATTCTGAATGATAGCTTTGCTGGATAAAGTAATCTTGGTTGTAGGTTCTTGGTATTCAGCACTTTGAATATTTCTTGCCATTCCCTTCTGGCCTGCAAAGTTTCTGTTGAGAAATCAGCTGACAGTCGTATGGGTATTCCCTTGTAGGTAATTGAGCCTCTTTCTCTTGCTGCTTTTAAGATTTTCTCTTTGTCTTTTGCTCTTGGCATTTTAATGATGATGTGTCTTGGTGTGGTCCTCTTTGGATTCCTTTTGTTTGGGGTTCTCTGCGCTTCTTGGACCTGTAAGTCCATTTCTTTCACCAGGTGGGGGAAGTTTTCTGCCATTATTTCTTGAAATAGGTTTTCAATATCTTGCTGTCTCTCATCTTCTGGCACTCCAATGACTCTGATATTAGACCGCTTAAAGCTGTCCCTGAGGCTCCTTACACTATCTTCACACTTTCGGATTCTTTTTTCATTTTGCTTTTCCAATTGGGTGTTTTTTGTCGAATCTTTGGTTTGATTCTTGAGTTCCTCTGGTCTGCTATTGGGTATAATATTCTTTATTTCAGTCCGTGTATGCTTACTTTCTAATTTCTTTATTGTAGCATCGAGGGTCTCATTAGTTTTCGTGAGGTCTGCACAAATTTATGGCAAGCCCTCAAAATTGCGATTCTTAGCTCCATATCCTCCATTTCTGTCATGTTTTTTTGTCTCCGCATCTTTTATGCTTTCTTGGTGCACCCCCTTGTGGTCTCTGTGCGCAGTCTTGTTCTAGCCAAGCCTTAATTGTTGTAGTTAACACTAGAGGGATTTGACCACCAGGCCGACTGGCTGTGCTAATCTAGCTGTGGGAAAACTTCAGTCAAATGGCTCTGTGCAGGGCTTGGGCAGGGCGGGTCCCATGGGATCAACAGGGCGGAGGAGGGAGCAGTTATGGCTGCTCTCAGTCAGTCCCCAGGGGCTCTGCCTCTCTGTCCCAGCAACAGCTGCAAACCTCGGAGGGACCGTAGCCAGACAGTCCTGCTTCTCCCGTTTGAGTCTGGGTCCCTAGAGACTCGCCCGGATCTGGAGCCTGAGTCTGAGGCTCCCTCCGGATTGAAACAGACAACCACGCCCTCAGCCACCAACCCGCGCTGCGCGCACTCCGCACCTTAGTATTTTACTTCAGCACTGCGCCTCCTCTGATTCTCGGTTCCTCCTAGTTGTAGAACTTCCATTCAGCCAGCCTTCCTGTGGTTCTGGATGATGTCCGTTCCGTCTTTTAGTTGTATTTTTGAAGTGGTTGTTAGAGGCAGCAAACTCCGGCGGTAACCTATGCCGCCATCTTGGTTTCCCAAAATATATATTTTTAAAAAAGGAGTAGGGAACAGATCTGCAGACAATTTACACAGCGACACAGTGCCAACTGTTACTGACACGCAATGCCTTGGGCTGGCCCTGCTGGTGAGAAGAAGAGGATTCTGGCCCTTGGGACAGTCAAGTTCCATCCAGTCAGCGTTTCACAAACACGTGTTTGGTTCATGCATTTTAGACGTCTCAAGCTTAGGGCTTGTGTGACACATGTAAGTGCAGACATTCACGTGTGGAGCTCAGAATCTATAGAAAAATAAGTCAGGGATAAAGGCCGCGGACGAGACCACCAGGGAGCAGGTGTGGGGAGGAAAGCCCAGCCAGAAGGACTGTGGGTGGAGTGGCTGGCGGGCAGCACAGGAGCAGGCAGCCAGAGATGGTGCATTATGTGAAGGGGCGATGCTGTATTAACAGAGACGTGACACACAGCAGGTCCTTCTGCAGCCATGAAGATGGGGCACAACATGAACGCGCCTCTGCCAGCTCACCAGTGAGAGGCTCTTTCTGCAGCCGAGGTGGCATGAGGGTGACACCGTCTACCCAGCCCGAGGATTGCCGAGCTCGGCCCTTCACGCACTAATTGTTATTGCAGTCAGTCCTCACTGCACCCTTCCAGGCAGGAACGGCCTGTGGTGTAGAGAAGGTGGGTCACTTGCCCAGATCCTGTGGCCAGCAGGAAGGAGGTCAGGATTCCAGCCCATCCCTGTTAGCTCAAGCTTTGCATGAACACTCAGCAGTTTTAGAACACAGCCTGTGGTGTGTCTGAGTAGGACAGGGCCTGTACAGGGTCTGTGAGGACATCTGCCTAAGAGAATCCAGAAGGTGCAAATTACCCAAAGCAGTCAAGCCTGGCTCTGTCCACACACTTCAGTGGTGTTAGGTGCTAAGCGGATCAGCTATGAAAACTGCTTCTCCATTATTTCAGCGACGCATGCTTCTTTCTCGGGTCTCTTGCTCCCACCATCTCCTAGGTTCTCTTGTACTTGGGGTTCAAGTCTTCTTTCCCAACAAGTTGTGAGACATGCCCTTCTGCCTTATTCTCTGGTCCTGTCTCCCACATCTGCTTCTCCTCTGCTCTTTCTCTGCCCTATCTTATTCTTGCTAAATCTAACATGCAAATTGCAATTCCTCTCATTTTTTCCAGTACATTCTGCTGTTCTCTAGTGCTCTGTGAAGCAAATTCCTGATCATAGTGGTTTTCGTTCACCAGCAGCGACTGTGGATAAAGAGGGCAAGGCGACCCTGTCTTCCTTCCTTGAGATGGTTAAATCAGCATCACCACTATCATCTAGTCTTGTTTCTAATTAATTTCAATTTTTCATGCATTTCCTCCCAGTTAAATAAATTGAGGGCTCCGTTCTTAGCCATCAAGCCTATCATTCTCTTTCTCCCCCTCTGAGGTGGGATGGGGAGCCAGCCTGGGATAGGAAATCCTCCCACATGAACAAAGGAGCCTTCCAGACTGTTGCCCTCTTCCCTGTGTGGGCACCCCAGCAGACGTTCTGGGCTACTCTATTCATTCTCATCTCTCATCCACCCCCTCTTTCCACGCCGCCCCCTCCCCCCCGCC
The DNA here is from genome assembly GCF_000147115.1 of Myotis lucifugus. Lineage (NCBI taxonomy): Eukaryota > Metazoa > Chordata > Mammalia > Chiroptera > Vespertilionidae > Myotis > Myotis lucifugus. The sequence goes on along the minus strand of NW_005871062.1, from coordinate 11,390,793 downwards.
CCCAACAAAAGCCACACACATCCTCTCATCGATCTCCTGACTTACACTGGAAATGATTTACCTGCCTGGGGCATCTAGTTCCATATGAGATGATATGAATATGTGATTTGCATGTATATATCAATGTTCTGGTCACTTTGTATTTCTTGTGAAACAGTCCTCTGGGTTTGTGCATGTGGAATGCTCTGCGGCTGACACATGGACCTATGTGAGCCTCGCTCCACATGGCCTGAACGGAATATAAAGGTAACTGAACATTTGCCCATAGGTATGGCATACACATATGACAGATGGGAAGAATGTATGTGAAATTAGTCAGGATTTTATTTTGCATAGGCAAAGAAGGGAGGTGATTTGCATAGCATGAACAATGAGTCAGTTTCCTTATGGGTCCCTGTCAGTGACCCCCTTACAAATCACATTATATAAATATTTCTGTCTGTGTTCTGACATACATATGGCACTATAACCTCTGAGTGGATAATAGCAGTTCTGAGGCATTCTCTCTATGGGATATATATATATATATATATATATATATATATATATATATAAAATTGGATGACTCAAAATAAGCTAAAGGGCTTACAGAAAGCAGTTATAAACCATCTGGAAAATTTAATTTGAAATAACAGGTACAATACTGTAATTACAATTTCAAACTCGGATTCAGTAATGTACTTTGAACCCATTACCTGTCTTATTCCTTTTACAATAAGAAACGCAAAGCTTTTAATTTACTTGATGTGGATTAATCTTTTTTTTCTCATGTTCAGAAATATGTACAATTACAAAATCGTTCAAAGTATTAATGACAATGTTAAATGATGATGTTTGCTAAGTGATAATGCTTGTTCTATAAGACGGCTGGAACATCTGAGGAATAAGAAACCAAACACATAAAGGATTTAGTTACCCTCTCCTTCAGTGGAAATTTACATTCTTCTGATTTTTGTCTAGAGGTGCGCATTAAGTACTGTGAGCAAGAAAAGCAGCTCCAAGACATACATGTGGATTCTGGCTCACAGTCGATCATCTGAGGACATGTCCTCAATTAACTAACGAGGCGCCGGGCAGCACTTCCCGGAGTGGCCTTGCACCCATTGGGACTGGATCCGGTGGGACCTACCCATCGACAGCAGCACATCATCACCACCACGCGGGTGGTGGCGGAGGGGCAAGCAGGCTGGGCTTCGCAATGACCCACGACGCCAAGAGGTGCAGGAAACTCGCGCCCGCAGACCGCGCCGTGGGAGAGCCTCCCGGGCGCTGCGCCCCCGCCCTCCGCCCGCGCCCCTGATTGGGTCCGCTCTCATCTGCCCACTCCACTCGGCTCCCCGAGGAGGAAGCCAGCGAGTCCGGCCCAGGCCTTGCCCCGGATCAAGCGGGCACGTTTTGTTTCTGAGGCCAAAAGGCCTTTGCTGCGATGTCGGGAGGACAGCCGACCGCCGACTTGGGAGTTTAAGGAGCCGGGCTCGGAGTTGGTAAGTTGTGCTGGAGGCGCTCTTTGAAATTCAGCTGGGCTTGGAAGGAAGCTCCTTGGGGGCGGGGGCGATTCCCCTCCCTGCCTTGCATTTTTTAAAACGAACCGCTGGGGTGAAGCTTTAGTTTTCCGTGGCGTTTCCTTCTTTTGTCACGGAGGCTCCTGGCATCAGCGGTGCGCCGGGAGCTCTTTCTGTCCCGGCTCGCGCTGGGAACAGTTGCTCTGAACAAGGAAATAAAATGATGGGGCAGCGGCTGAGGCAGCTCAGCCGAAACTTGCCTCCCAGAGAGGAGTAGCCGCCGCTCGCTCCGAACGAATGGCTTGCTAGTCTAACAGATTGTATCTCCTCGTGGAACTGTATTGAGACCAGTCGCTCCAGGGTAATTAACTAGAGATCGACGGTACGATTTTTAAAAATTGCTCTACAGCCGACGGCGTCCGACATGGGGTGACCCTCCCACCCCGCCACGGGGGGAAAAGGGGGTCCTCCCGCGCTGACCACTGAATGGGGGAAGCGCCAGCGCGCTTCTGGGAAACCTCAACTCCCTGATGAGTTGTTCTTTGTGCCCGGGAAGCGGAGACCGAGAGCAGCTCCAGGTCCGCCGTCCCGGCTCGGGCCGCCCAGCCTGCGCCCCGCCCCTGCGCGGCCCCGCCGCGCCCGCCGCGCCGCCGCAGGGAGCAGCCCGGGACCAAGGAAAGGAGGTTCGCAGTCTCTTCTGTCCGCCCCGGACCTGACGAGGTTTCTTAGGGCGGGAGGGGAAGGTGGCGAGGAGGTGAGGGCGCGCACGTTCGGGAGGGCGGCTGCAGGACTCCAGGTTGGAGTGCGCGCCGGGTCGGGCGCGCGGCTGGGCGTCGGGAAGCGGGAGCGGCCCCGCGCGCCACGGGGTCGGGCCGGGGCCGCGGGAAGCGCGGCGGGGAAGGGGGGCGCGTTTCCTCCCGAGCGCCTTTGTTCGCTGCTGCTTGGGGCGGGCGCCGACCACCGGGACCCCGGGCCGAGCCGCCGCCCCGGCGCTGCCGGCGCAGTGAGGCTGGGGGGCGCGGAGCTCCGCTGGGGGGTAAGTTTCCTGGGGGGTCTGGCGGGTTCCCCTACCCGAGGGAGCTCCGGCGAGGCGCCCGCCGCGCCCCGCTGCTGAGACCCGCCCGAGCGCGGGAGACCCGAGGCCTCCGATTTCGGCGGGGGTCCCCCAACCTTGCGCTGCCCCGAGGCTGCGGGGGTGAATTCGGGTAGGAAGCTTGCGTCGCGGTGGAAACTAGGAACCGCCAGACTGAGGAAGCTTGCGTGGCTGGGGAAATGGAGACGAGGAAGTGGGCCGGCTGGGGGGAGTGGGGAAGGAGACCTCTTCCTAGCGGGAAGGTCTCTGCCACTCTGTGGTTTTTTTGTTTTGTTTTTTTACTCTGCTGAATTTTATTTTGCACCCCAAAGTGACATACCATATAGGTGGACGTAGCAACTTTTCCTCTGACTCTGACTACACACCCTATCTTTTTGCTTTCCCCGTGCTGGTTTTCATAGATTATAGATCATGTTGAAGAGACACCTACGTTGAAGTTACACAGTGGTGGGTGGGGGCTTGTGGCTCATATTTAGGGTAATTCTCTGATGAAAGGACAGCTATTAGAATTGGACTTGGTCCTCTGTGTCTTTATTTTGGGAAACGTTGCCTGGTCCCGATGGGGGAGGGGAGAGAGATGTGAGAAGTTGACACTGACCCAGAAAAGGATGGCTGAAGGTAGTTGTATGAAGCAGTGGCGCTGAAAAGGTCCCATCCCGAACTTCCTGAAAGGGGACTGGTGATGAGCAGTTAAGGTTTTACTTTCTCAAAACAAACTTATGGTAGATTTTATATCTTGTCGCAGGGCATGGGGCGCTGCTTTTTGGGGGTCAACTCTTTTATTTTAAAGCAAGATACACTCAATATCTAAAATATTTCCTGTATATACTGAAAATGAGCCTTCTCTCCCCCGCTCCTTCTCTCTCCTGCTCCTTCTCTCTCCCGCCCTTTCCCCTGTCCCACAGACTTCTCCTTGAGTATTTACTGAGCACCCTCCGAGGGTGAGGCTGACTCTAACCCACATGAGTCCTCTGGGGGCTCACCCTGACACCTTAACATAGGGATGAGTCCTATGACAGGGGAAGGTCAAGCCAAGCGCAGAGAAACTGTTCTCCAGGAAGTGAGAAATGAGAGATGATTACAGACAGTAGTCTGGGGAGGGCCTGGGTTGGAGCAGGGGTTGAGTGGAGGGGGGCAAAAAAGGAAGAAAATGAGAGACATCTGTCATACCGTCAACAACAACAACAACAAATGTGAAAAAGAAGAAAGAGGCATACATGATATTGGACATAGTGCTTTGCCCCCTCCCCACAAAAAAAAAAAATCTCAAAAGGTGAAGAATTTTCAAAATAAAGTGTAGGCTATAGCAAATAAACTTTATATTTCACTAAAGTGGAGATCGAGTTTCCCTTTTATAAAAGACTGATTCAAATGATGAGACTGTAGGAAAAGAAAATAACTTTCTCTCAAATATAGCACAGGTTGAATCATAACTCATGGGTTTTGAAATGGGTCATCTTTTAAAATGGGTCACTTTGGCTAGAATCATTGCACTTGGTGACTTTCAAATTGTAAAAGTAGAGTTCTTTCTGAGGATCAGCTGCACTAGAATCTACGTAACAAAACAGGACATGGTAGTAGAAAGAAACCGGGAGAAATTCAGAAAGAACAGTGTAACTCTAGACCAGTGGTTCTCAACCTTCCTAATGCCGCGACCTTTTAATACAGTTTCTCATGTTGTGGTGACCCCCAATTTCATTGTTACAAATTGTAATTAAAGCATAGTGATTAATCACAAAAACAACATGTAATTATATATGTGTTTTCCGATGGTCTTAGGCGACCCCTGTGAAAGGGTCGATCGACCCCCAAAGGGGTCGCGACCCACAGGTTGAGAACCGCTGATCTAGCCGATCACAGTATGTATACACAGGGTGAGGCAAAAGTAGGTTTACAATTGTTTGTATAAAAAATAATAAAATACTTAATAAATAATAATACAAGACTAAACTCTGTTTCTTGTATTTACAACTGTAAACCTACTTCTGTCCCACCTCGTACATAGGTATAAATATCTTATCATGTTTAAAGATAAGAAAATTGGTCTAGTGCAGCCGTGGGCAAACTACGGCCTGCGGGCCGGATCCGGCCGTTTGAAATGAATAAAACTAAAAAAAAAAAAGACCGTACCCTTTTATGTAATGATGTTTACTTTGAATTTATATTAGTTCACACAAACACTCCATCCATGCTTTTGTTCTGGCCCTCCGGTCCAGTTTAAGAACCCATTGTGGCCCTCGAGTCAAAAAGTTTGCCCACCCCTGGTCTAGTGAGATGACCAAACTTTTTTTTAAATCCTCACCTGAGGATATGTTTTTATTGATTTTAAAGAGAGAATGGGAGAGAGAAACATGGACTGGTGGCCTCCAATAGGCGCCCCAACTGTATGCACCGAACTACGTATCCTGACCAGGGATCGAACCTGCAACCTAGGTATGTGGCCTGACCGGGAATCGAACCTGCAGCCTTTTTGTTGTACAGGTTGATGCTTCAACCAACTAAGCCACCCAGCCAGGGCAAGATAATCACACTCTGAATAAACAAAAGTGATTTTTTACATTTTAATGCCGGAAATTCAGAGGCTGACTTTGAATTTACGATTATCGTCCATAGTGAAGGCTTTGACACTCTCAGAAGCCAGTTTTCTACAGAAAGGAATGAATGTTCTACCAAGTCTGCAGGTAATAAGCTTCCCAGTTCAAAATACTATTACATAGCTTAAGATCCACCTAAGATTTCACATTTTATTCCTTTCCTCTAATTCTTTCTACAACTTTCTGATAGTTCTCTAGACAAAGTACGTTAAAAGGTTGACTGAAATCAGGTTTCCTCCATAATGTACAGGGTCTTATAACCTTTGGCTTTGCCATCATCATTAAAATGTATTTTTTAAGGGCTTGTGGAAACCATATTGTTCTTTCCTGTCAAGGACAATAGAAGACCGTGGTTAGATGTTAGTAGTAAGTGCCCTTAGCAATCAGATCAGTATTTTAAAAAACTCATATCTAGTGAATATTTTGCTAGAAGAATATTAGGAGTTTATCTCATCATTTTTAAAGGAAAATAATCCCAAAGACTATCAGCTATCTGCTGTCTATACCATCACAGTAAAGACCCATGAACAATTTCTAGAGAAAGGAAATTAGCGTACACCTGATCTGCACCATTTTTTGGCAATAAATTATCTCAAAGGATCTTCAGAAAACACTGTGTGGTATACGGTTTGGAGACAAGTCAAGATCATGTGACCAGTAAGTGGAAGCACCACTTTTGTTCATATTCTGAAACTCTTGGTTGCTTCACTCTCTTGCCTCCATCAGGTGGAGTCCAGGCTGCACCAGAACGTTTACTCGCTCTGGTAATGGATACACGCTGGAAGCATCACTGAAGCCTTCCCGGCATCCCACCTACCACACAGTAAGTGAGGAAATTAATATTTGTTGAATTAATTAACTGTAGGCATTATCTACTTCCAGGGCTGCCCAGCATAATGCCTGAAGCAGGGTAGGTGCTTAATAAGTGGTAATTAACTTATTATAATAAGTGTTGACTAGCTGAGACAGAACTGTATTATATATACACATTGCGTTTTACACCATTATTTTTGTACTCTGTAGTCCTTCAATCAAATGTTGTTTCCCAAATATAATGTCCAGAACAGGGCATATGAACTGCCTTCGGACAACAGGCTTATATGTATAGTTTATATAATAGGTTTATAATGGGTTAGATTGTCAACTTATTTCTAAATCACTAGCTTTTGTATCAGAATTTGACCTCAGCTTTGTATGACTCGTTCATTTCATCCAATACTTATTCAGCAAATACTTGCTTAAATCATGCCCTCTGAGTCCTATACTTTTTCTCCTTCCCTCCTTCTCACCTCTTTTTTTTTTTTAAGCCTCCTTTGCCACTTTGGCTCCCCTCCCTTAAATACCCTAATCTTTTTTTGTGGAGGAAAGGCTTTATACACCCACAAAGGACATGGACTCACCAGGTCCCTGGGTGCTCTGGAATCAAGAAAAGGAAGGAGGAAAAGTAGAGATGGAGGGTCAGGAAAGGGGTATGTTACAAAGGAAGTGAGAACAAGCTCGGACAAGATGCAGGCGGGAGGGAGCAAAACATAAGTGACTCCAAACTTCACACAGTGAAGCAGATTCTTTGCCTTCTTGGGCCGCTTCTCTTGGCCCTGCCCCACCTGCTCCCCTGCCCTCCCATCCTGATGGGAGCTCCTGGAAGGGCAGCCTTGCCAGGGCCGGGAAGGAAGGGCAGGAGAGGAGCTCAGGGAGGGACCAGGGCCTCAGCTAGAATTTATGAGGTTACGTGGTGAACCCCAAGTCTCGGGACTTCAGTTTCTTCTTCAGCAAAATGGGGAGATGATTTCTCCCTCATAGGTTGTTGTGAGAGGTAAAGGGTTCGTACATGTGTAAGGCATTCCGAACGTGCCCGCTGTACAGTAAACACACCCATGTTAGCGACTGTTGCTAGAGTGGGCAACGGAGAAGTTTGCTCCTTAAGTGGGCAAGCACAAAACAAGAACTGTGTTTAAAAGAGCAAACAGCCCTGTCAACCAGCAGCTATGCTCAAGAATGAATACAGAAGGCCAAGCTTAGAAAGGCAAATGTTTGACCTTTACGAGGCCTACTTTATAGTTCAGCTTCTTTGTTTGTTTCAAATTATGTATACTCAGACTCGTTACTGGAAATTTTTAGTGACTTTTAATATAACTCCTGGAATATAATACTATCTGCTCTGTAGTCCTGTGTTACCAGTTTCCTTAGCACCTGTCTTTACTTAGGTCCTGTCTTTGTTTGTTTGTTCACTTGGTATTTCCCTGTCTTTATTTTTCCCATAACCAGCAAACAGAAATCTATACCTTTGTGTGACTTATAAAGAAGCATATAACTGAGTTTACATGGATGAGGCTTATTACTGGATTCACATGGTTGGTTTTATAACCTCGCTCTTTCTCTGTCCCACATCCATGCTTGCTGTGTTGGCATTGAACGACTTTCGACCAACACTGAATCAAGAATTAACTCTTTAAATGTATTCTTTGTGGAGGGATAACAACTCCAAATAACTTCTAATCTTTGTCCAAGGTTTGAGCAAAAGTTTCATAGCTACTTACAGCCACAAAAACACCTAAAGATAACTGTTGGGACTAATATTATTAGAGACTAATATTAGAAAAATATTAGAATTTTTTACAGGCCTTATGTTAAAAACAATTAATTATTTTATTGCTGAGAGAGAGAGAGAGACTAACATTGATCAGTTGCCTCCTGCACGCGCCCTGATTGGGGATCAAACCCACAACCTGGGTATGGGCATCAACCCGGAATCGAACCCACCACCTTGTGTACGGATGATGCTCTAACCAACTCAGCCACACCAGCCAGGGCAACACCCAATTTGATTAAATAATAAAATAAAAGTGAGAGAATATGTGAGTTGTGTATTCAAATTTCAGATTGCTTCCTTCCTTCTTGAGCAAATAAAATAGGTAAAGAGTACTAAACAGAAACCAGTTGTGTTTCTCAGCACAAGTTACTACAACTAATGTGATAAGAAAAATCTATGGGAATCAAATTATAGCCTTTCCAGTAAATTCAGGGCTTTTTATTCCTGAGTTCTTTTAACATGGCAGTTTGGCTCCTAAGGATTGGTCCTAGCTATGTTTAACAGGGAGGAGAGGATCAGACAAGCCAGGTAAAAATTCTTGAAATGTAAAACAAAATGTAAAGGTGGGACAGAAAATATCATCATTTTTCCTTTTGTGTTATGCCCGGACAGGAAACAAAAATTGTGTTTCACTGGGACTTTGGCATAAAAGTTTAAATGTAAAAGGTACATAGTACTTGGGCTTTTTAAGAAAAATTGCAGCTTTCTGGAGGAGCATCATTAGTTCAAAATCATACTTGCATCACTTCAATGATCCTGGCCCTGACCTTCAGTATATGCCTCAGGGAATGGAGGGGGCAGGAGCCTGGGAATCCGAGACACACATGGGAATGAGAAGCTGACAATGTGTGACTCTTCTCCTATCTCAGTGAGGCAGGAAGTAAACGCATCAGCTAAGAGTGAGGAAGACAGACCTCAGAGAGGGGAGACTTAGCATGGCTGGTGAAGAGACTGGGAGAGGGAGAAGGTCGGGACAAGTGAAGGACAGTCACACAGCACGGAGTGCCCTGCCCACAGCTGGGTGTGGCCATTGGCAGGGATGCTGCCTGCGGGTGTCACACCTTCCCCAGCAGCCTGGCGGGTGTTGTAGGAGCAGAGAAGACGGGGGTGACCTGAGGTCTGGGGCTGTTGGGGTGGCAGGACGGGAACCGAGGAGAGGAGGGCGAAGGTGCCAGATGGTTCCTCATCCAAGGCAGGGAGGTGGGTCAGGAGCTCGCTGGGTGGGGTGAGGGGGTTGGGGGCAGGGAGAGGTGGGCAGAGTGTTCTAGATGAATATATAGAGGTGGTGGTTGAAGATGAGTGTACTGGAGAGTATGTGTACTTGAGTTTAGAATTTAGAGGGAATGAAGTTCCAAGCGAAGCCATGTAAAGAAAGTGTGTAGCGGGGAGGAAATGTGAACACAGTGGTGCATACATCATAAAATAAGGCTTCCTTAAGCTTCTGAGTGTCTTCTTTATGCTCAGAGCGCCCACCGCATCTTCAGTCCCGCGTGCCTCCATCTCATGACCTGCGGGACTTCTCTACCCGCTGTGTCCGCCAGCACCTCACACTCAATACAAATCTAAAACCGAACACGTC
>NW_005871062.1:11332022-11380921 GCF_000147115.1 Myotis lucifugus | reverse complement strand
GTGTCCTGGTCTCCAGCCCTCTGCGTCCATCCCGCATGCCACTGCCAGATCAATCCGAATATTAAGTCAATTATCAGCTACACACAGACAGTTATCAGCAAGAAAGTCCTGTGTGTGGCTTCACTTGGAACTTCATTTCCTCTAAATTCTAAATTCTGCTACACATACTCTCCAGGACACTCATCTTCACCACAACCTCATGCCTTTGCCAGATCAAGAGAATATTAAGGAATCTGTTCCTTCTCAATCTGAATATTGCGAAAAGCTTAATTAATTTTGACAAGGGAGCTAGTAATAAAAATACAATCTCCTGGGACTTCCTGCTGCCCTATTATTATCAAGGTTCTGCATATGCAGGCCCCAACCTCCCTGCTTTCACATTCATCCCTGTTTCTCCAATATTGGCCACACTGCGATTCTTTCCTGTCTTTCTTTTCAAACATTTTTTAAAATATATTTTTTATTGGTTTCAGAGAAGAAGGGAGAGGGAGAAAGAGAGAAATATCAATGATGAGCGAGAATCGTTGATCGGCTCCTCCTGCACGCCCCACACTGGGGATTGAGCCTGCAACCTGGGCATGTGCCCTTGACTAGAATCAAACCCGGGACCCTTCAGTCTGCAGGGTGATGCTCTATCCACTGAGCCAAACCAGCTAGGGCGATTCTTTCCTTTCTTGCCTGAAATAGACTGCCTCCCTTCCTGCAGCTACCTACCTCCTGCTCGTCCTCAGGCCCTCTGACCAGTGTCACTATCTCTCCTCCCGGGAACAGTCTGACTATGCCTGGAGCTGGTGCCGCCCAAAGTTGGGCTGACACATGGTCTGTACCTTCTGTGGCGCGTTGATTGTCACCCCTGGGAGCTGTGCTTTCATGTGGGCACCATGAGTCTTGTCTCAACCAGATTGTAGATGCTCTCAGACTAGAGACTATAAAATACTACTTCACGATTCCCACTGGGCCTGGCACAACTATTTCCACAGCGAGGACTCAGATACTTGTAGGATTCATTGAAACACTGGACACCGAGATTGTTGAACTTAAAGTGCACACCTCACCATCTTGATTAAAACTTTAAAATGTATAGCAGGTTTGCATGGTATTTTAGGATCACAAAAGGAGACTCAACAAAGAAATGAATTGATGGCCTGGGTGAAGCAGGACAAAATCGGGGGTCGTTTAGGGAAACTGGTAGCCTGTACGTGCACTAACTGGGTTTTTCCAGCAACGTTTAGGAGCTGTGCCCGCAGTTAAGAGTAATTGAGGGGCACAGCTCCCAGACTAAAAGGTATTTGGGGTGGGGTCTGCCACCTTCTCTTCTGATGCTCCTACTTCTGTTCTTTCTTCCTCTGACTACTCCTGTCTATTAGGGAAGAGAATATTATTAAGGATATCTGTTCCTTCTCCATCCCAACAGAAGCAAACCCAAGTTGCATCCTGAATATTTGCATATTTTCCTTTAAGCAGTTCTTTGCCCTGTGCTCTCTAAGGTCTGTCCTGTTTCCCATTTCCAGCAGGCTCTGAGTCACCTGTAACTTCTCTATGCCCTCATTAACCATACATTGAGATCACCTCCCATTTGCAGATGAAGTCACCAAGTCAGATGCAGTGAGGGGTGCCCGAGGTTACACGATAAATCTGGCCCCAAAGCAGGGTAGCCCTGGAGTTTCCAGCCTGTGGATTGGTCACTGCACCAGCTGTGGGCACACAAAGGAAGCTGCACCCACAGCATTCTGTGTGGTCGTGCTGAGCTTTGCAAGCATTGTCGGGATGGCTTTGTTTCCTGGAAGGCCCTGCGTGTTCTTTTCTCCAGGCCGGGCAGGTCTGTGGGCTTCTGCTCGGTTCCCTTTCCTGCAGGTTGAATACGGAAGCTAGAAGACGTGCTCTGGAAAAGCTGTAAGACTGCGAGTCAGAAGAGTGGGGGGCAATTGCATGTGCATGGTCTCCGTTCGCAAAGCCAGAGTTGGGGGCACCATGGTCTCGTTGTAATTAATGAATTTAGATCCCGGAGGTGCTCTTGCTTTTGGTTGGGAAAGGCCGCCTGGTGACTATGTTCAGTTTGGAGGAGTTCAGGTGTTCTTTTGTTAGAAGAAGCTGGGTACTCTAAAAGAGTAGTTTACCTTTCTCAAATCTTCCCCTCATCCCATCAGGACTATCCCTGGCATGTATTTCTGATTGATATAAATGGTGGGTAAACAATTCAAGCCCGTGCAGGTGAAGTAATCTTGTTTTAGGGCTTTACTTGCGGTCCAGAACCTAAATAAGCAGCATGAGTCATTAGCTTCGTGACAGGTTCTTTGTCATTTTTCATAAAACTGTTCTGACTCTTTGAGGTCAGTTGGGAGCAGTTGAAGAACTATGGGAAATTAAGGTAAATACTTATGTGGTGCGAGGATGGGAGATAAAATAAATGTTATGGGCTGGCTGCTAGGTTGTAGTGACGTTAGCAGCAGCAACGCACCCACTGGATGAGTAATAGATCGCAGTTCATTGGAGAGATACCAGGGCAACTGAGAGTCAAGTGTACGTGAGGACGCTGAGGAGTTAGGCTTGTGGGCAGATTGTCTAGCAAGAAGGTCAGACTTGTGAACCACTGTGAATGTGGGCCGAGGCAGCTAGCCCTGGAACGTACTAAGCACAGCTGCTCAGATATGGGAAGCTAGTCTGTGCCTGTGGTTCCGAAGTTCACTCCTTTGTTACCTTTCCAGGGTCTTTAGGAATAGACACTGCAGGTTAGATTCAACTGAGAATTTTCTCTGAATTCTTTTCTCCCTGCCCCCACCCCCCCCCAAAATGTATTTTTATTGATTTCAGAGAGGAAGGGAGAGGGAGATGAAAGCATCAATGATGAGAGAGACTCAATGATCAGCTGCCTCCTGCACGCCCCCTACTGGAGATCAAGCCCACAACCTGGCATGTGCCCTTGATCGCAGTTGAACCTGGGACCGGGTGCTCTATCCACTGAGCCAAACCGGCTAGGGCTTTTCTCAGAATTCTTGAACACATGCTGTCTTAAAAATCTGCAGATAAGAAATCTCTGTTATTTTGTGGTAAGCCTCCAATTCCTTCAGTGTGTCTGAGGCAAGCTTTATTGAATCTGTACTATTATGAACTTGCTTTCATCATTCATCTATTTTGCCTTGAACTGTATAGTTACTTTCATCCTGACTCTATTTCAAATCAATATAGTCTTGGATGGACCCATTTGAGAGATTTAAACTTTAAGTATATACGATGATAGCCATTTTAGAGGGCTTTATTTATTTATTTTTTTAAAGTTGAGGAGAGAAAAGGGTCTCTGTATTCTGAATGGGAAGAAAGCAGAGAGTGCTTCTTTCTTTTTCCCTCTACTCCCCTTTAAAAAAATAGACAGCTGTATGTCTCTCTAAGTGCTTGCTGCCTAGTTATCCTATCCAGGTTAGTCCAGTTATATTTAGTTTGTAAGGAATTATGAGTAGTTTATTTCTTTTCGGCAACCCATTCACTTGGCATCTTTTCTCGTCCCACCTCTAATAGGCTACACTTAACTTCCGCAGAAGGAAGTACATGGGATACCTGCTCGAAGCCAGCCACCGAACTCGATGAAGGATGCCGGCGTGGGAACATATTGATGTGCCAGTGTCCTCATTCTATAGTGTGTTCCATTCTTTTGCAAGCTCAGCAAAAATGGTCTTCAAAGAAAACATTTTGTGACATAAGAAGCTCCTTTTACATTTGTAACCACCAGCCTGTCTTAAGATGAACATCGGTTCTACAGAGTACGAAGTTCTGAGATCTCGAAGAAGCACATGCCCATTTAACACGGAGCCTAACTAAGAACGGACGTCAGAATGTTTGTTAGTGGCAGAAGAGTGAAAAAATGGCAGTTTGTCCAGTTATTTGCCACTTGTTTCATACTGAGCCTCATGTTTTTTTGGGAACCATTTAATAACCACATTGTGAGCCATATGAAATCCTACTCTTACAGATACCTCATAAACAGCTACGACTTTGTGAATGAGAGCCTGTCTCTTAAGCGCAGCGAGGATGGGGCTCCTCGCTACCAGTACTGGATTAACCACAAGGAGAAGTGCCAAGCACAGGATGTCCTCCTTTTACTGTTTGTAAAGACTGCTCCTGAAAACTACGACCGACGTTCTACAATCAGGAAAACGTGGGGCAATGAGAAGTATGTTCGGTCTCAACTTAATGCCAACATCAAAACTCTGTTTGCCTTAGGAACACCTTCGAACCCACTGACGAGAGAAAAACTGCAAAGGAAATTGGTTTGGGAAGACCAAATGTACAATGATATAATTCAGCAAGACTTTGCCGATTCTTTCTACAATCTGACTCTTAAATTACGTATGCAGTTCAGTTGGGCAAATACCTTTTGTCCACATGCTAAATTCCTTATGACTGCTGATGATGACATATTTATTCACATGCCAAACCTTATTGAATACCTCCAAAGTTTAGAACAGATGGGTGTTCAAGACTTTTGGATTGGTCGTGTTCACCGTGGTGCCCCTCCCGTTAGAAACAAACACAGCAAATACTATGTCTCCTATGAAATGTACCAGTGGCCAGCTTACCCTGACTACACTGCTGGGGCTGCTTACGTGATCTCTAGTGATGTAGCTGCCAAAGTCTATGAGGCCTCACAGACACTCAACTCTAGTCTTTACATTGATGATGTGTTCATGGGCCTCTGTGCCAATAAAATGGGGATAGTACCACAAGACCATGTGTTTTTCTCTGGGGAAGGGAAAACTCCTTATCATCCCTGCATCTACAATAAAATGATGACATCTCATGGACATGTTCAAGATCTTCAGGTCCTTTGGGAGGATGCCACAGACCCTAAAGTGAAAACAGTTGCAAATGGTTTTTTTGGCCAGGTATACTGCAGGATAATGAAAATAGTTCTCCTTTGCAAGTTGACCTATGTGGACACATATCCCTGTTGGGCTGCCTTTGTCTAATAGTACTTGAATGTTGTATGTTTCCACTGTCACTGAGCCAAACCTGGACGAAAAACCTTTAAATGTTTGTCTATACCTTAAGTGAAAGATGAATCTGAACAAAACAAAGAAATATTTTGAAAGTGTAGTCTCAGAATTTTTCTTTGATTGTAGAAGCTATTCAGTATAACTTATCTACTTCATTGCCTAAATCCATTTCAAGGAATTTATATTTAGAAAAGGTTTGTGAAAACAAAACTAAAGGGAAATTCAAGTTCTCAATGCCACACATGTATCTGCAGCATAAAGAAGTTATTAAGGAACCATAGTGTTAGAATAACTGCATTGGAAAGTACCAACCAAGTGTAGAGTGTACCATTTCAAAGAAAGGAATATGTTGTTAAACTAGGTATACAAGTTAATTTTTATTAAAGAGCACTTGATGGAAATGGTGGGGGCAGCGGAGGATTGGCATAAGAGAAAGTACTGCATCTGGTAAAGGCAAGCCTCATATTTTTCAGAGAAGATTTAGGAAAATGTATAGCAGGTCCTCAAATAACCTGGTTTTGTCAAGCATCATTTTGTTACAGCATTGATGAGATTTTGTAGGAACTTGACTCTTGTTTATATCAATTAGCCTATTGTAAAAATTTTTCATTATACATTGTTCCACTGCAGTTCCAACTTACCGATAATGTTAAATGAGGACTTCCTGTACACAATTTCTTTATAAACAGCCAAATCACTATTGTCACATCCATGTAGATAGTATTGGGGCCATTTAAAACATATTTATGTCTTTTCTTTTTCCAAAGTTTAATGTAAAATTGGAGAAGTCATTAGCTCTGCCCTAACTGGTACTCTCTATATATTTATCATTAGAAAATGACATAAAACATGTCAGCTTGCTACCCATAGGGTCCTTCTGTAGGAAGAAATCATTGTTTATTTAAATAAGCTGATATTAATTTTAACTCAATGAATTTTTCAACTGGTTCTTAAATATTCAATATCGGTCTGTTTTTAAGGTAGTTATTTGAATGTAGTTTGCATAGAGGCATAATATAATGAAGACTTCAAATGGAAAGGTAGAACATTAAAAACTTCTTTTCTCTATAAATTATAAAATAAAATTCTTAATATCTAAACTATTGTAATGGTTACTAAAATTAGTCTACTCCTCCCCAACAGGTCTCATAAACCACAGTATTTTGTACCAGTTTCAGATTTTAAAATTGAGAGTATTAAACATCACACCAAAACTACAGTATCTTCAAAAAATCGATTTCATCAAAACAACCATTAGACGTATCTCTGACTTTTAAGTATTTCAAACTTGAAGTCAGAATGAAAGTTGTCAGAATGAGATTGAAAGCATTTGTAAAGCCATATGTCCCTTATAATCAAGGAGATGTGGCTGAGATAGAATAGAGGGAGTTTCATTTCTTTTACAAAGCAGGGTAGAAAGGTGGCCACGGTGCTAACAGCTTCCCCTCACTGCAGAAAGAACGGGGTGATGCCTGTTATTAGGGGGATCATCTGAAAGCCAAAATAGCGACTTCAGCAAAAGTAGTTGTACTGATTATAGAACCTTTGTCTGCAGAGGTGCTTGTTAGGGAAAACGAAGAGTCTCTCATTTAGATGATGTTTGAAACATGGAAAACAAAAGAATCCTCAGTAAACACAACTAGATGATGGCATATACAATTATTTTTTGCAGGTAGCTTTTTAATGTTTACAGAAATCTTTTTCTCTATTTTGAACATTGAGGCTTGTTTATTTTGACTGCTGAGATAATTCAGAATTCTTAACTAATGTCAAAACTACAGTGTCAACCATTGTAGTTTATAGTTCCCTTCAGAGTAGATTCGGGGTTTTTAGATTACAGCTTGAAATTTCTGACCAATTTAAAAAACTGGAGAGAATAAAAGCACAGTGTGACAAAGCAGACGTATAATTAATTTTCATTAGTTGCGTCTTTATATAACAGCTTGCCTTTTGGCCATACACACCCTGTGTAGCTATACTTGTAACTGTCTAAATTTTTCATTGGTTGGAAATATCAGCGTCTCCCTGGCCATTGAAACGATCTCGTTTGTTTACAGCAGTACTTCTGTGAAACAGTTATTTATTTGTGAAAGAGCTCTCCTCAACTGTGTTCATCTTTTTCCTTTTTGCTGAGAATAGAACAGATTTAAATTTGCAGGAAATATGAAGGCCCTTCCTTTTTGAATAAGAAGGAAGTTTCCAGATGCTTCTTTCATCAGACTTAAAGTACTGAGAAGACTATTTGTAAATACAATATAAGGATTCCCGCCTTTTAAAAAGGAAGGTACAACTTTGGTGCTCCAATGCAGGGCTGTCTGAAAACTCATAAACGAAGGGAAAATAAACAATCAGCCTGGACGGTCACTTGGGTAGAAGACGGTTGTACACAGTGTTATTGCTAAAAACGTTTTACCTCTTGGTTGGTTCGCATCTTTTTTTCTTTCATATTATTAATTTGATACCAAAATGTTAAATATTTATATTATTTGAATTTTGCTTATATGTTAAAATAATTAGTGTGTTTTTTTTAAAAAAAAATCTGTGATTTACAATAAACAACTTGAAAATTGTCAGCAGATGTGTATTTTCACAAGGGTTTTTAAACTCCTGTGTGAACACCATTTGTTTATATCTAATCAGCTTTTTCTTTTTAATGTCAGGGGCCTATGGTACACAGTCTTGCTCCAGCTTGCTGCTGTGCCTAGGATAGATGTGTCCTCTGCACACTGGAGCCCCCAAAATGCTCCTTTTGTTTGTTAAATGACTGAGGTTGGAATGTCTGAGGGAGGGAATTCCAGATTGTTTATGATGGGCTAAAGTAACATGTAGCCATAGTGTCTTAAGACACCATTTGAAATGGTCATATTTTCCTTTTATTTGATACTAGAGGCCTGGTGCACGAAATTTGTGCACTTGGGGGTGGGGAGGGGAGTCCCTCAGCCCAGATTGCGAGAGGGTGCGGGCCAGGCTGAGGGACCCCACCAGTGCAAGATACGGGCTGGGGAGGGATGCGGAAGGTTGGCCAGCCGGGGAAGGACCATGGGAGGGCTCCAGGGAGTGTCTGGCCCATCTCGCTCAGTCCCGATTGGCCGACCCTAGCAGCAAGCTAACCTACCGATCAGAGCGTCTGCCCCCTGGTGGTCAGGGCATGTCATAGCCAGTGGTTGAGCAGCCTTAGCATATCATTAGCATATTACGCTTTGATTGGTTGAGTGGACGACCGGACACTTAGCATATTAGGCTTTTATTATATAGGATCCTTAGCCACCTCAAAGTAGATTAAAATTTAGCCCTGGTCTTGTAATGCCAGGAATGTTCTCAGGTTCCTCTTGGAGTGTTTGGTGCTTCAGCATATTTATACATAGTATGTTCTCATCTGCTTTTCACCCGATTCCTGCTCACTTCTTAGAATATGCTGTGAGTCATTCTATATATTTTTTTTAAAACTTGAAAGTTATCTGAATTATTTGGTCGTAGTAGAACTTTTTACTTGCAAGGCATGGTTGAGGTGTTTGTACTCTGGACTCAAATGATGATCACTTGGAAGAATTAATGAACTTGACCTATATGTGGGACTTCAGTTGAACTCCATAGCTGCAATGAGAATCAGACCAGAGAACTCTTGATATGCACGGTGATCCATTCCGCTGTAACAATCAGAAAGGATAGGTGCTCCCTGGCTGTTTCTCTGCAGTCACCACATGGTGCAGTGAAACAAGCCTCAGCCACAGCTTTCCCTCTGGTAATCCTCTGCTCCAGACCTCCAAGGCTCCTTACTGCCTCCAGCATCAAGTCTAGTCTCTTCTACCTGCTCCCCAAGGCCTTATGTAATGTTCCTTTCCTTCTTCATTCCCTATAGCTTTATTTTTTCCATTGCCACTCTTATCCATCACAAATCTCATTCATGACACATGGGTAAGTTCATTTCCTTTGCCAAAAACACTGTTTCTCCTGTAGCTACTGAAATCTTGGCAACTCAAAGTTAACTGTTCTATAAAGCATCTCCTACCCTCCCCCTCAAATATCTACACTAATAAAAGAGAAACATGCAAATTGGTGTCACTCTGCTACATCCACCAGCCAATCAGAGCAACTATGCAAATTAACCCAACAAAGATGGTGGAAGAGGCTTGGCTTCTCCCCTGCGGCCAGACCAAAGGCCAGGGTCCTGGGTGCCGGAGGAAAATCGGTGCCAACAGCCAGGGGAAGGGAGGCCTATTGTGCGAATCTTCGTGCAAAGGGCTTCTAGTATACTTGTAAATGTACACTTATCACATATATTACTATTACCTACTATTTGTTTCATGTGTTTTTTTCCAACTAAAACTGAAGGTAGGGACTGCACAGTGCTCAAAAATCATTATTTTTTTTTAATCATTATTTTCAAATATAATAAAGTGATGTCATTTTGGCAAGCCATCCAGATATGAAAAGAAGATTAATTACTAAAACCCTAATGGACATTATCTGACATAACATTTCACCTATACTACTTAAAAGTTTATAATTTATTTGGTGAAATCTGAATGCTTACCATATACCAAGCATATTGTATCTATCAACTTCAGCCCCAACAAATTTGTATTAGTTATGCATAAATATGCAAATGTATAAAATCAAAAGTGAATCAGAAAATATAAACTGTTGCAGCAAAGATTAGTGATTTTAAGGTATTCAAAGCTGGTGGTAAAAACAGGCTTATAAATTCTGTCTTATGTTTAATCCACTAGCTATTTTTGCCTTTTCTCGAAGTTCTTTTGCAAGAATCAAAGGTATTTTTGTTTCACTAAATGCTGTAACTTTTCCTTTATAGTTCTCATTAGAAGTATGATTTAATGGTCTACTGTAAATTAATACAACAATTCACTTAATTAGACCTATTTAATTAGTCAAATTCATTTACTAAATTAATAGTTCAATTAAAGGGCCTATTTAACTAATACTTTTATAAAGATAATATTTATAATTCTAAAAGTAAAATTATAATGATAAAAGTATGTAGGTTGTAGTAATAGTTAGAAAAGTCCCAAAAGATATACCATCACTTGAAAAAACAAGAGAACTAAACACACTTTCAGATATGCTGAGTTCAGCCATTTACTTAGACTCAAAGATACATTTCCATCAGTAAGAGCCTACCTGTTTCCTCTAGTGCACCTTAAAGTGAAAGAATATCAAGTAGTCTAATTAAATTAATACTGGCTTTAATCAAAAAGCACGTTCCTAAAGATGTTTGTTCATTCATTCTACAGGCACTTTTTTAGAGGCATGTTAAGAGCTAAACATGACAGACCCTGGGAATAAAAACAACTCACAAGTCAGTAAGTCAAATGGTGTGAGTATAAACAATGTGATGAGTGCTAGAACAGAGGTAATGATGGGGATTCTAAATAGAGAGAGGATTTTAAAAAAATCAATTTCCCCTTCTGCTTTTGGTCTTCTCCACTGAACTGCTGAGCATTCACATGAATTACCAACACCTTTCGGTACGCCAAAAATAGCATTAAGTTCGTATAAATTGTGTCTTTTGGGGACCTATTGCCTTTAAGTAGGTTTAAATCAATAATTCAGTTAATAGCAACAATAGTTTGCATTTACTATTTTCTTGATAATTCATTTTTTAAACACTGAGTATCCTTGGAAATGTGGTTTATGAGATGTCATTTTCAGTTCTTGTTGCTTTTATGAGATCCATGGGTTTTGTTCTCAGGTAGATAAATGAAGATTAGTATATAGAATAACTGTGATTTTATCTGGGAAAGATAAGTGATGAGATTTAAAACAGAGGATATTCTACCCTGTCCCCCTACCCCAACGGGTTAAAATGACTTCTCTAAAGGGATCTGCAATCTTACCTGTCGGGGGAAAGATTTTCAGGACTGTCGGGCTGCTCCTGCTCAAGGTTCTCCCCATCATGACTGCATTCAAGTATTTCTTCATTCTGAAGTGAAAGAAATTTTGGTAAGATACTCTATGTTATCTGTGGGGGAGCCCTAAATCTATATCTTTCTTTCTCCCAATTTCTTTGTTTGGTATTGATTTTGCTTTTACTTCTCCAGATGAACATCATATCCAGTTTCTCATCTTTTTCTTTCTTGGATCTTCCCCAACCATTCTGTGGATCTGTTACTGTTGGCCCTTCACGATTCCTTTAGGAACATCGAAAACTCATCCTGAAAAGCATGTATTCCTTTTCCTTAATGATGGGCTATTAACATTGTTCTCCTCCCTCTTTCCTGATGATTCACAAAAAAACGGTTCAGAGTCTGAGCTAAAAGATAAAGAGATCATTTGACAAAATATCTTCATTCCTTTTCTTCTCTTTTGGGGTAAGAAATCAAAGTCTGGAGAAGTTGCGACCTGCCTGAGGCCAGAAAGAGCTAGAGGCAGAGATGACGTAAGTCTGGTGGTGTCCACTTTCACAGGCTCGGTATCACCTGTCTGTGCTAGCGCCACCTCCTAAAGCAGCTGGTTCCTCAGGATGTGCAATGTGGCCACCAGTGCAGGCCCAAAGCCAGTTGTGGTCCAAAGCCCTGCCACACAACATGCCAGCTGAGCCCTTGGGCAAGGGCACTGAACATCCTGCCACGGCCCCTCTGCACTGTCTACCTCAGTAAGGCTGTGGCTCTTTTTCAGAACAATAATAGATATTTACTCCTCAAAAAGAGGCAAGACTCCTGTTCAGTTTGATGTCAGGAAAATATAATTTTAACAAGGATGTGAATTGGTATAACATTGGTAGCAATGAGCCTATCATAAAAGTGTTAACAAATAACGAGCAAATAGATAATTAGCTATCATTTGAGTTCTTCTGCCTGCCAGGTTCTGTTTAAATGAATTCTTTTACATGCTATAAAAGAAAGGACAGATTTGGAAAGGGCTCTCTTGCAAAAGAATCGTTCAGGAAAATTTAATGAATAGACATAAACATTCCTGGTAAATTAGAGCTGGAAGTTGAAGAATGAGCTTTCCCCAGACTAAGAAAATGATAGGAAGTCTTGCAAAACAGGTGGGAGTGAGATGCTTCCCAATCTATTGACTGTAAGAAGATAGTCTTCTCCCTGGATTAGCAGCAAAGTTAAGGTTCCCTTAGTATCCACAATGCCAACCACAGGGACAGCAATGAAAAAATGTCCAGTAGATTAAAGAAAATCGTGGGTCTTCCATCTTTTTCATAGATGTCTTCTTGAATCTGGTTTCACATCCAGAAAGGAAGCTAACAAATAAAGGAGTATTTGGGACACTCATTTTGTTAATTAAGCTCTAAAATACAAGGGGAACCTTACATTCCAAGTTTATAGATATATTTTTTCTTTTAAAATAGGATGTCATTTCAATAAGAATCTAAATTTTTCATTTCCTCTATTACATATAGTTGACCAGAGACTAAGATATATTTTTCATTTCGGTTAATATATAGAAGTAAATGCCAATCCCTGGATTCAAACCAATGTAGTTACTTTCACCACACTATCCAAGACAGCTCTTTGTTCACATTTTCTAGATGATGTTGAATTAATTACCATGGCAGTTAATGTTCCATTGCATCCTTTCCTAGTTCTTCCTGAAATGCCTGCTGGACTTTGAGCCCCAGCCTTATTCATCTTTGGATCCTTAACATGAATCCAGGGCCTTCATATAGAGTAACCGCTGCTATTAATGAAACTTCCTCTCACTGTGAAACTGCTGCTGTTGATAAAATGAATTGTGCTCTTTCCAATTCTATTGATCCTTGAAAGTGTGGTGGACTGTAGGGTCTCTTATTTCATGACAACTTAGTGATGGAAAAATAACAGTGACTCAAGGTGTAGATAGGGACTTTGTTACCTTTTACACTAAATGATGACATCCCTCTAATATATATATTTTGTCATGCATGGAATGACCTCATGAGCTTCCCGAAATGCCTGGGCATGGACTTGGTTGTGTCAACCCATGTTCCTGTGGCTACACGTCAGACAGCTGATGTCAGGGTAGAGGAAGAGTCCTCTGCCAACCGTTTGATGGAGAACAACACTGAGTACAATTGAGATGTGATGGGAAGGACCCACAGCAGATCTGAGGACAACGTTAATAAAACCTGCCGTGAGGTTGTTAACTACAGGCATACCTTGGAGATGTTGTGGGTACTGTTCCAGACTATGGCAATAAGGCTAGAATCAACATAAAGTAAGTAATAATCTTTTTGCTGGTGGAGGATCTTGCCTTCAATTTGTAAAAAATGGAACATCTGTGAAGCACAATAAAATGAGGTATGCCTTATACTAAGGTTTTGCTAAGGTTTAGACAGATTAGTGATGTTTTAGTGCAGTGGCTTTCGAATTTCGACCACACTCACAAGAAAAGCGTTTATATCATAACACACACACATTTCCTGGCACAGAGCTCCTAAAACCTTTGGAATTTCCTAAATAAGAGCAATAAAGATTCTTGATAGTCATAAGAAACCCTTTCAACCACACCTGAGTTTATGTTCATGAGGTGATTTCTGGAAAGTCCCTAAGGATAGGGGCTGGTTACCAGTGAAACGAATCACATAATTAGAGGGTTTGAACTTACAAGTCCCCACCACCACCACCACTCCCTCACAGGGAACAGAGAGAGGCTGGAGATTGAATTCAATCACCAATGACCAATGGTTTAATCAATCATGAGTATGCAAAGAAGTCTCCATAAAAACCCAAAGAGAGATTCCTGGTTGGTGAACATGTGGAGATTAGGGTAGAGTGGCTTACTCAGAGAGCATGGAAGTTCTAGCACCTCCCATAGACCTTGCCCTATGCATCTCTTCCATCTGTCGATTCCTGAATTATATCTTTTCATAAGAAACTGATAATCTTGTAAAACGTTCCTTGGAGTTCTACGAGCTGCTCAAGCAAGTTAATCTAACCTGAAGAGGGGGCCCTGGGAACCTCTGATCTATATATAGGTGATTAGACAGAAGCACCAGTGACAGCCTGGACTTCTGACTGGCGTCTAAGGGGGTGAGGGAGGTTTATAGGACTAAAGCTTTAACTGTGGGATCTAATGCTATTTCCAGGTAGACAGTGTCAGAATTGAGTTAATTGTTGGTAGTGTTGGGGAAACACTTGGAGTTGTCCTCAGGGCATCCGAAAGGGAGCATCTTCTCAGCTAACTGGTGCTTTAAAAGGGAACCAACCCATAAACTACCCTATTGGGAGGCCAATCAGGTAGAAAAGCCCATCCCCTTTATGTTCATTTTATTCTGAAGAAAAAAGGTGGCAGGCAGGCTGGCAACTACTGTGGGCCCAACGTCACTCTCCACACCTTCATTTCCACCCCAGCCTCTCTCCCAGTTCAAAGTGACACCAACCCCCATACAGCCCGTCTAGCAGTACCCTTCATATGACTTTCTATGTCTTCCCAACAAGCATATAATCTAATTGTTTTGTTTCCCTATATTTTGAAGAAAGATGTTTTAAAATTGAGAAAACAGGGTAAGTGCCTAGCTTGAAGGAATTTTGAAAAAAAAATTTTTTTTTTATTTCTCTGAAGAATATATATTTTTAAAAGTATTAATCAACATTTTAAAAGTACCCATATTCTTTAATAGCTAATTTCCAGTTGATTATTAAAATGTCTTTTTCTTCCCCAAAGGAGAGATAGCAACATTTGAACGGAATCAAATTAGTTTTCCTTGAAGTTAAATGGTTTCATTTTGTGATTGTAGGGATGCTTGGAAAGCAATTTCAGCTCCAACTCTTTTAAAGTGATGATGTCTCATAATTTAAGATGAAAGTATTACTTATTATCACACTTCTTAAAAGGAGAAGCTATCAGACCTCACTCTGAGGAAAGGTAAAGCAGGTAAGGGGTTGAACCATTTAAGGTAAGAAAGAGCGATCATTCCAAGAAGTGTTTAAGGTTAAGCATTCTCTGGCATTGTAAATTATGAAAACCCAAGAAAATACATACAGTGTTATGACAAGAATCACTGAGAGATTATAGGTCGGCGGGGGGGGGGGGGGGGGGGGGGGGGAGGTGTGCAGGTGAGGATAGTGGGAAAGACAGGAAAGGCGACCTCTCCATCCGGCAGTCCTCTCTGGCCTCAGTCCCATGGTCTCAGAGACACAGTCCAGAGGGGAAAGCACCAGCCTTGGAAGGGCTGGCTCTGCCGCCCCTTCTCCATAGCTGGACCTGCTGGGGAAAAGGGGAAACCTTCTCTTTTTCATTTGTTTATTTTTGAGATTTAGTGGGTTCTGATGTGGAGAAGAGGAAGAACTTTTGAAAAACAAGAACCACTTTGAAAATCTATCCTGGGAGCGGATTCCCAGCCGGCGGGTCTGCCCTGTTTGTTCCCTCTCTCTGACCCTTTCCAGCACATCTGGTCTTGTCCTGTTCTTCACGGATACTGCCGGAAGAAGGCATGGTCTGAAGAGTCCTTTGGATACGAGGGCAGCCTCTTTAAAAATGGCAAGTACCGATTGGGAGGGTTAAGGGGCTGTCTTTCACTCATCACCCACACATTGCTGTGAACCAGCTCATTCAGATTTTCTCCTATCTCTAGTCCAGATCAGCTGCATTGGGTGGGGCTTTCAAAAGGGAGGGGAGGAGAGAAGAAGGTTTTAGGACATTTTATAGACTGAAGCCCTTTGGAGAAGGGCAGGCTTAAGGAGACAGGCTTGAATGGTCTTTATGTTTTGTGGAAATGGGAAATGATTAGAGAGAGATGGGGGAATGGGTCCCACATGCAAACTTTGCCTATTTCAAAATTTCTCCAGGGTCTGATTTACCTATCATCTTAAATTTCCCAGCTAGCACTGCTAGTAATTAGTTCAATGTTTTACCACTTAAACTGGTTTTTATAGGCTGAATGAATATTCTAAACACTATTTGTAGTACTTTGTTTATGGGAGAAATAACTCCTTAAAAAACTGCAAACATTGCAACGTTAGTTTAACAATGATTTGCAAGTCTGTAGTTCTGAATAAATTATCAGAAAGTGAGGAACACATCACAAGGTACCTTTCTCTCATTTCCAAACCAAGAAATGTGAAGGAAATACGTATATCAGAACATTAAAAAGAAGTTCCCCATACGTTGGGAATTTTCTTTGGCTGTTTGAGTTCATGTAATTTTAACCTCAATGCATAAATATCAATGTAATTTAATTTTTATATGTCTGTAAATCTTAGAACCTAAATAAAATCACAAGTTTGGGAAAAGTGTTTTACTAGAGTAATCTTTGGTCCCTAACCTAATTCACAAATGTTTTCCACATAACTTCAAAGCCAATGGGTTGACTCTCATTGCTGTGGGGAGGAGGCCAGCCTCTGGGGCAGAGTTAGCTCAGGTAACAAAAAGAGAGGATGTTGGTTGCTGTTACAGATCTATAAAACTCTACAAATGCTGGACTCAGCCTTTATAAGACCTCACTTTCTACTCTTCCCCCCGAATACTCTATAGTGGCCAACAAATTCATCCAATGAGGAATCTAAGATGAAAACCTCAATGTTATCTTCAATATCTTCCTTTCTTCCCTTATTAAGTCTTTCCCCTTTTCTTCTCTGCCTTGATCTACTTCTTCATTCATCAAACTTCCTCGGACAATGCAGTGTATTCCAGGTGCTGGGGAAAACATCTGGATTACTGGGTATGAGCCCTGTCCATCTCCCTTTTTGATGCTGCCATTAGTAGGCTCTCAACATTCATCTAGACCGTGACAAATGTGGGCAGCTGGTCAGTCTGCCTACCTTCATCTAATCTCCTTTTCATTATCTTACCAGAGCGATCTTTCCAATACATAGGTGCCCTCCCTGGCAACAACCATCCACCAAAACCTTCAGCAACCTGTCTTTGGTCTATAGCTTTCTCAAACCATTCCCAGAATAGCCTATGCCCCTTCCTGGGATGTCCTTCTCCATCTTATCTATCTTTCAAAGTTGTATTTATTCTTTAAAGTTAAGTTCAAATGCCACCTCCTAAAAACATTCCAAATATACTTGTTATGCACCGCCCTTTAATATGTTATATTCCTTTTTCCCAGAAATATATCATTTTGTTTTATAATTATTGGGAATAAGTTGTTTCATCCATGAAACTTATAAGTTTCCTGAGTTTAAGCCCCATGTTAGAATTGTTTCCACATGACCCAGAATTGCTCTGTTATATATTAAATTGAGCTGAATAAGCTACTCTAGTTGGACCTATCAAATATTTCAGTTATGTCAATTTTTTATTGGTCAAAGAGAAAAGCCAACAGTGGTTTTACTATTATTTTCTCTTTTTTAGCTCCTTTAGTGAAAATACATTCTCATAGATTAATAAAATCATGGCCTCCTGCCTTGAATTCTGGATTCTATCTTATCCAAAGAGTTCCATACTCACCTTAATGAGTTCACCTTTATCCCAAGTCCTCATGGCCTATGAATATAGCCTCCAGCCAATGTGACCAAAGGTGGTCCTTGTAGCACCTGCATTCTTGCCACCAAATGTGCAAGTTAAAAATTCAGATTCCTAGACCCTACTCCTGAATCAGAACCACTGAGGATGGGGCCAGAGAACCTGCATTATTAATAAGGGCTGCAGTACATAGGAAACCTTGAGAATCTTCATTCTAGAAATCCTTCAGAGAGCTTGATTGGAGACTGCCTCAAGAATTTGGTGGATTCTCTGAATCTCTTATTAGCTCTAAGAATGACTACAGTTCAAACATCATGGAAGGTGAACACTAAAATGTACTTATAGTTCATATAGATCTCTTGCTGAGAAGTAGAAAGGTAAATAAAAGCTCGTAGGGTTTCAAAGGAATGAGAAAGAAAGGAACTAAATTTGGCCCTAATCTGTTATCACTGGGCAAAAAGGTACATATTTGAGATTAGGAAAAGATATTCAATTTAGAACCTGCATCTGACTTTTCTTCAGCTCCTTTTCATCTTTTACACAGAACATTCTATCTATAAACATTAGACTAAATGGGAAACTAAAATTACTAAGAACCTGCTCAATGCCAGGCATTGTGTGAGGTGCTTGCCATATATTTCTCATTTAATAGACCATCTGTGAGGCTACTTTTTTCATCGCCATTTTGCAGAAGAGGAAATTTAGAGTTTGAGAGATTAGGCAAACTGCTAGGTAAGTAGATTAAGTAAGTAATCAGGTGGATAGGTTAAGTTAGATAGGTAAGTAAACTGCTATTACATAAATGGCTAGTTTCAAATCCCAGTTCCACCATATACTAGCCGCATGACCCTTGGGGAAACTCACTGAACTTCTCAGTCTCAATAGCATCAGGGATAAGACGAGGGACATAGATCATCTCACTCACAAGGTGCTGAGGACTTGCGATGACATGGGGTCCCTACACCGCCCAGCACAATGTCTGGCCCTCAGTCAGTGTCAGCAACCATTCCCTCACCTCTTCCAGCCTCGGCTTTTTTTGTTTTTGTAAATTTTTGCTCAGAGCCCGAAAAGGCCTCTGCTACTTTAAATCATGCTAATAGGTGCCCAGGGGCACTGTTGGCACTCACAGTCAGGAGCACTTCCTTCATCCTGAGGGTTCCCTCAGGAACGAGGAATTCTCATCTGCCTCTGGCTTCTTTCCAGCTCCTCAGAGGCTGTGATGTGATGTGAGCAGCCGGGGAAAGCAGCCCCATGAGTCATGCTTTCAGCTTCCAGCTGGCCGCGGGAAGGACAGGAAGTACTGCATCACCACTGCCAGCAACCACAGCCAGGCTCCACCTTCCCACCGCAGGGCTCTCCCAGAACAGGTCGGCGCATGGCCACGCGGCTGCCAGATGGTCCCCAGAGAGTCTCGGAACTCTGTCACGTTTAATTTGCCAAGTTCCTGTGAACCTGGATGACAAGGATCGCTGACGGAACAGCATTTTTGAATCCGATGATGATAAAATCAGATCGTGATTATGTGGCAGGTAGTGAGTATCAGCGACTCTAGTAGCAATCATGAATGGTTTAGGTTTATAGATAGTGTTTTTTTCTGTGAGCATTTAGTCTTGAGGACAAGGAAGGGCATTTGATGATGTGTGTCCCTCATCTTATCCCTGATGCTGTTGAGACTGAGAAGTTCAGTGAGTTTCCCCAAGGGTCATGCGGCTAGTATATGGTGGAGCTGGGATTTGAAACTAGCCATTTATGTAATAGCAGTTTACTTACCTATCTAACTTAACCTATCCACCTGATTACTTACTTAATCTACTTACCTAGCAGGTTGCCATCACAATGTTATGGTTCGCGCTTCTAGACTGGCTGTAGTTTCCCTTCATCTTTGAGTTCTAGGCTGAAAGCCAAAAAGATGTCAGAATTGTCGCCTGGAGTCCGATGCATGTTCGCTCCGTCTTGGTCATCTGTGTTGGACAGTGGCCACCGAGCACATGCAGCAACGACTGTTCTTCGTGTCAGTCACCCTCCTCCTCTCCCTCTCAATAACCTATGTGTTAGAGAGGACAAGCGCCTCCAGGTCTGGGCCTTCTTTCAAATGCTATTTTTGCTAAAAGTTAAAATGTATTTTGCAGACCAGATGAAAATAGGATGAGCCTGACAAGCCCCCAATCAGATACATGTCACCAACTGCAAAGAAGGCAATAGGCGCCGCCTTTCTCCACTGGCACCGTTGCTGCTCTCCGCTGCTCCTTAGTCCATTGGAGGCTTTTGTTTATAGGAACTTGTGGGGCTCATTTTGGTTTTATGGAAATGCTACCTAATTACAAATAGCTGTAGATGACCAGGTGCTTCTGATGAACTAAAAATATGTATCTGATCTATGGAAAACTTCATGGGTTTCCCCATCAATGCTCTGGTCATGTAAATGATTACATATGGATACATTAAAAAAATAAGAAGAGTGGGGTTTTTTTTTGAACATTACTCCTGTATATTGCATTGAATGAGAGCTTTCCCATGTTTCCATCAGAGTAATATACTTGCTTTAATTCTTAAGCATAAGTGAATCCTGTATAATAAAAGGCTAATATGCAAATAGACCGAACGGTTGAACAACCAAACGACCGGTTGCTATGACATGCGCTGACCACCAGGGAGCACGTGCAAAACATGGCAGGCATTGGCCATGGGGGGGATGGTGGAGCAGGTCAATGGGGGAGCCAGACCAAAGCAGCACACGGGTCGCTGTCATCTGGGTGAGCCTCTGGTGGTTACTGAAAATTCTTTGCTCCTGCACTCCGCGGTCCCACCCGGCGCTTGCACTTGCTGCTGGCACCCGGCGGTGACCCCAATTGCTCAGTGCCATCAGCAGGTGTGAGTGGCGGCTGCCGGCCCCAATCGCCCATCAGGGCTTCTCCCCCCTCCCTGCTCCTTAGGGGTGATCGGGGCAGGCAGCCGTCACTTGCACCCGCTGCCAGAGACGGCCCTACTCGCACCCACAGCTGGCGCGAGAGCCGCTGCTCAGACCTGCTGCCAGCGCCTGGCACTGGTCCTGATTGCTCGGTGCCATCAGTGGGTGTGAGCAGCAGCTGCTGACCCCGATCACCCCTGAGGGCTTCTCTACCTTCCCCTGCTCCTGAGGAGTGATCGGGGCAGCAGCCACCGCTCGCACCCACTGACAGCGCTGGCCCCACTTGCATCTGCTGCTGGTGCCAGCCCCAATCACTCCACGCTGTCAGTGGGTGCGAGTGGGGCTGGCACAGTCAGCGCATGGGAGCAGTGGTGGTGGGAGTGGGGCTGCCAGCAGACAGGGGACCCAGGGGCCGCGGCAGGAGGAGCTGGGCGGAAGCGCAGAGGATGGGCCAAGAACCACCCCTGTGTCCACTGCAGCCTTGCAGCCCACAGTTCCTTTCAAGGTGCATGAATTCATGCACTGGGCCCCTAGTATGAAATAAAAAAACATGTGCTGAATGACTTATGAAGAATGCATTTAAAGTTATTTTAAATATGTTTTAATTGGTAAGACATTACTTATTAAGAAATTGGTTATTGAAGGAACCAAGATGGCAGCATAGGTAAACACCTGTACTTGCTGACTCTCACAACCACATCAAAATTACAACTAAAAGACAGAACAACTATCATCTAGAACCATGGGAAAGCTGGCTGAGTGGAAGTTCTACAACTAGAGAGGGAAAGAAGAAAGCGCATTGAGACCGGTAGGAAGTGCGGAGGTGTGGAGGCGTGGAACGGGCTGGCACCCGGGTGCGCTGCTTTTTCAATTGGGAGGGAGACACAAGCTCTCACTTGCTCTGAACTCTAGTTCTGGGCGAGACTCTGGGGGACCCAGACACATACGGGGAGAAACTGGACTGTCTGGCATCGGGACAGGAACGGGAGGGCAGCTTTCTTTCAGATGGAGGTGCTCACAGCAGTCATTTTTCCTGCGCTGGGACCTCTCCGGTGCAGGGCTGACTGGCAGCCATTGCTGTTTGCTCCGCCCAGGAGATTCCCTGAAACCCCGCCCCACCCAATTTACAACCCCACCCAAGCTGTGGCAGCAACTTTTGCATATGAATGGCCTGTCCTTTCTCAGCCTAAAACCTGTCAAACAGGCACCAGCACCAGCATGCCTTGCTACATATCTGGGCCTCATCTGGGCACTTCCAAACCCGATACAAAGAGGAGGAACCTGCAGATCTCTCTGTAGCTCCTGCTGGGTGGCCCCAGGCAGTGGCTGACTTTGCACTTCCTTGGAGATCCAAGAGCCAGTGTACCCAGTGGTCAGTGTGAGACCATACCAGATTACTACTCTTCACATCCATAAGTTAACACTCAAGGGGCAGACTCAGTGAACACCAAAGCCCCACTGAAGCAAGTCCTGCCCCATAAGCTCTTCCATTGTAGACATAGCTGGTCCTCACAGCCAATTGGCCTGGAGGTCAATTCCTCCCAGTGATACCAATAGCAATCAAGGCTTAACTACAACAAGACTGCACACAGAGTGAGCACCAAAGCCCCACTGAAGCAAGTCTTGCCTCGGACGGGTGTCTCCAGCACAGAAGTTCTCCCACTGCAGACACAGCTGATTCTCACAGCCAATTGGCCTGGAGGTCAATCCCTCCCAGTGATACCTACAACAATCAAGGCTTAACTACAACAAGACTGTGCACAAAGCCCACAAGGGGGTGCACCAAGAGTGTCTACCTCAGGTAATTGGGGAGGCTGAGCCACTGGGCCCTATAGGACACCTAGTACAGAAAGCCACTCTATTGACACAGCGAAGCATAAAAAAATGCGGAGACAAAGAAATAGGACACAAATGACAGAAATGGAGGAAAGCAAACTACTGGATATAGAGTTCAAAACCACACTTATAAGTTTTTTCAAGAATTTTCTAGAAACCGCCGATAAACTTAATGAGACCCTCAAGAAATCTAATGAGACCTTCGAGGTTGTGATAAAGGACCAACTAGAAATTAAGCATACACTGACTGAAATAAAGAATATTATACAGACTCCCAACAGCAGACTAGAGGATCGCAAGAATCAAGTCAAAGATTTGAAATACGAAGAAGCAAAAAACACCCAACTGGAAAAGCAAAATGAAAAAAGAATCCAAAAATATCAAGATAGTGTAAGGAGCCTCTGGGACAGCTTCAAGCATACCAACATCCGAATTATAGGGATGCCAGAAGAAGAGAGAGAGCAAGATATTGAAAACCTATTTGAAGAAATAATGACAGAAAACTTCCCCTACCTGGTGAAAGAAATAGACTTACAAGTCCAGGAAGCTCAGAGAACCCCAAACAAAAGGAATCCAAAGAGGACCACACCAAGATACATCATAATTAAAATGCCAAGAGAAAAAGACAAAGAGAGAATCTTAAAAGCAGCAAGAGAAAAACAGTTAGTTACCTACAAGGACGTACCCATATGACTGTCAGCTGATTTCTCAACAGAAACTATGCAGGCCAGAAGGGAGTGGCAAGAAATATTCAAAGTGGTGAATACCAAGAACCTACACCCAAGATTACTCTACCCAGCAAAGCTATCATTCAGAATTGAAGATCAGATAAAGAGCTTCACAGACAAGAAAAAGCTAAAGGAGTTCATCACCACCAAACCAGGATTATATGAAATGCTGAAGGATATTCTTTAAGAAGAGGAAGAAGAAAAAGGTAAAGATAAAAAATTATGAACAACAAAGTGACAACAAATACATATCTATCAACAAGTGAATCTAAAAATCAAATGAATAAAAAATCTGATGAACAGAACAAACTGGTGAATGTAATAGAATCAGGGGCATGGAAAGGGAGCAGACTGATGATTCTCAGGGGGAAGGGGGTATGAGGAGTGTGGGAAGAGATTGGACAAAAATTGTACACCTATGGACGAGGACAGTAGGGGGGGGGCGAGGGCCTAGGGTGGGGTGGGAACCGGGTGGAGGGGAGATATAGGGGGGAAAAAGAGGAACATCTGTAATAATCTGAACAATAAAGATTTTTTTAAAAAAACCCCCCAAAAAAAACTTTAAAAAAAGAAGTTGGTTATTATACTTACTGTCCTAATCTTGTGGTAAAGGTAGTCTTAAGAGTTTGCAAGTACTTCAGATTTACAAAACGGAATGAAAGAGAACATTATAGAGCCATCCTGCTGTGCCTTTAGTGCAATACAATAAAACTCTGAAATCAAGACTTACTTTCAGTGCATTGTTTTAAAGATTACAGATAGCAATTTTATGAACTTGCTTAATCCACAATAAAGACATATTACTGTCAATTAAAATAAGAAGAAGAAATCAACATGGAATTGACTAAATAGTATATAAAAGCAATGGCTACACCACCCTTTAGAGGAGACAGAGCTTCGGCTATGAATCCTGTCTCCGTTACTTGTTACAAGGAAATAAAACTACTTTGCAACAACCGTGTCTTGTTCTTGAATGGAACACCCCAAGTGGCAAACCCCTTGAGTTTGGTAACAAATTTGGTGATTCAGATGGAAGTCTCCTAAGTGACTCGCTCTCCGCCCGGCATGGATGCTTGGTGAAGCAGTCAGCAGTGGCAGCTCATCTGGGGTTTACTTGCTTGCGTCTCCACTGGACAGAGGGTCTGTTCTTTAGGAGACTTCCACTTGGTGCTGACCATGGGAGTGGTTGCCTGGCCCTCCTCGACAGTGAAGTGGAGTGGCCATCTGAACCTGCTTTTTCAAGACTTCAGAAGGGAGGTGGGTAGGTCAGCCCCTGTGGCCACTTTAATTGGTGTTTCTATTCCCATTTTGGTCATGTCCTGGTAAATGATTACATATGGATACATTAAAAAAATATGAAGAGTGGGTTTTTTCCCCCTTTAACTTGAATATTACCCCTGTATATTGCATTGAATGAAAGATTTCCCATGTTTCCATCAGAGTAATATACCTGCTTTAATTCTTAAGCATAAGCGAATCCTATATAATAAAAGGCTAATATGCAAATAGACCGAACAGTGGAGCAACCAAACAACCGAACAACCGGTCGCTATGATGTGTGCTGACCACCAGGTAGTTTTGGATCTGGGTCGCTTGGTTTCTGGTTGGTCAGACAGGAACTATCTCCAGGATGCCGGATTAAGGGCCCAAACTATATCTTAGTCTGGAGGGTTGAGGAATGCCTGCAGGACAATCGAAGACATCCTTGAGTGACAACCCCTGGTCTGGTATTCTTTGTGCATTGGCCTTGTTTGTCTTATATGTCAATGTGCCGGCTATGGGAAACTCAAATTTGATCCCTAAATGCAGCTCCTTGGAGTGCATTCTTCAGGGCTGGATAAAAAAAAGCTGTTTATTTGACTTAAAGAAATTAAACACCGACAGAAATGAAGAAATATAACAAATGTCAATGGCATGAAACTGCCTGTCTTGTCCCAGGCAGCCTTGCACCAAGCTGGGTTTTGGAGGCATTGTTTTCTAACTGTAGCTTCTTTGCTTCCTCAGGTTTCAGCATTTACTAACCATACACAGCTTCTCCCCTGAAACTCCGCTCTGCTTCCCCCAAGGAATGTACTTTCTGGAGCACCTGCAGCCAGCATGGAAGTCATGATGGGAAATGGGCCTGGCACCCCAACAACCTGAACAACCACGAGGTTCCCATCGGACAGGCACACCACCTTCACCAAGGAAAACAAGCAAGTGAGCTCATGGTTTCCAGGGGAAGTGATCTGGGACCAGCAAGACTGGGTGTCAAAGGTTTGGCTGTGGGACTCAGGGGCCAGTCTATCTAATGGTGTAAAAATATATGCTTGGGGTTCTATGGGAAGAATTACTAGTTTTATCTATGAGCTGTTTAAATAAGACTCCCACTGCTTCTCTTCAATTTTTCTTCAGTGATTTATAATTTTCTGAGCACAGGACTTTTACATCCTTGGTTAAATTTATTCCTAGGTATTATTCTTTTTGAAGCAATTGTGAATGGGATTGTTTTCGTAGTTTCCCTTTCTGATAGAACACTGCTGGTATAGAAAAATGCACTGATTTCTGGATATTTATTTTGTATCCTGCTACATTGCCAAATTCGTTTATTAACTAAAGGAATTTTACTTCCTCCCTCCAAATTTGGATGCCTTTTATTTCTTCTTCCTGTCTGTGGCTAGGACTTCCAGTACTGTGTTGAATAAGAATGGTGAAAGCGGACATCCCTGTTTTGTTCCCAAACTTAAGGGACACACTTTTAGGTTTTGCCCATTGATATGATGATGTTGGCTGTGGATTTGTCACATATGGCCTTTATTACATTAAGGTATGTTCCCTCTATTCCCTCTTCGCTGAGAGTTTTTATTATAAATTGGTGCTGAATTTTATAAAATGCTTTCTCTGCATCTATTAATATGATCATGTGGTTTTTAATCCTTCATTTTGTTTATGTGGTGTATCACATTAATTGATTTGCAGATATTGTACCAACCTTGCATCCCCATAAATAGAACATAATATTAAAACCAAGAAAATGACATTGGCACAATCCATAGAGCTTACTCAGAGTTCACCAGTTATACATGCACTGTGTGTGTGTGTGTGTGTGTGTGTGTGTGTGTGTGTGTGTGAAGCTCTATGCATTTTTTGTCATGTGCTTTTTTGTACATAAACTAC
This sequence comes from Myotis lucifugus, assembly GCF_000147115.1. Lineage (NCBI taxonomy): Eukaryota > Metazoa > Chordata > Mammalia > Chiroptera > Vespertilionidae > Myotis > Myotis lucifugus. Next base: position 11,354,942 of record NW_005871062.1, on the reverse strand, counting down.
ACTCTGTTCTACCATTTTTTAATCCTCACCTAAGGATATGTTTTATTGACTTTAGAGAGAGAGGAAGAGAGAAAGAGAGAGTAAAACATCAATCAGCAGCCTCCCGCACGCACCCCAACTGGGCACCAAACACGCAACCCAGGTATGTGCCCTGGCCAGCAACCAAACCAGCAACATTTTGGTGTATGGGATGATGCGCCAACCAACTGAGCCACTTGGCCAAGGCTGTTCTACCAATTTTAAATATGAAGTCAGATTATGAGAATGAATAAAATGACTTCCTTCAATAAAACAATATCTACCAACAATTACGTGCATGACCAGTTTTCCATATTTAGTTGTAATTAAGAAAGAAAAGGAAAATCCTACAAACCTCAGCTCTTGGGAGCACTAGTCCATGCTACATGCCTTTAGAGGAATATTTTCTGGAGCTGATGATAGGCATGAAACAGGGGAACCTGATTTATTGATAATTATGGCAGCAACAGTCTCTCATGTCAGAAACCTCTATCGGTAAAAGGAAGGTGATCTTACCTTGCCTTCATATTTAGTCTTGTCATCTTCCTTTACCAGGGAGTCCAAATCTGTCTCTGCATAAGGTTCCGCAGATATTTTCTGAAGAGGAGCTAAAGGGACAGAGAAAACTGACCATTAATTTGGTGATTTGGCTTATTAATAACTCAGCACTTAGCCTGAACAAGCAGCTGGACTGTGTTGAGGCAGTTGGTAAGCAAAGCTAAACTGAGTTGCTGTGATGGTTTCTGGGGTGGTAGGTAAATGTGGAGATGAAGGAGAGATGCAAACGTGGAATAGAGTCCTTGACTCCAGGCACTTGACATTGATCTGAAGAGACAAAGTCACATCCAACACCATTCGAAACATCCAACCACAACAAATCAGTAAATGATGTGATGTGGTTAAAACCATAGCTTCCACCATTCCTATTTGTAAGGCCAGCTAAAGTATTACTTTCTTTATGAAATCTTCCTTGACTTTCAAACTTCACAAACTCCTTTATGCACTGCTGCTTGAGCATTTACATTTGTACTGTATTTGATGTTATTTTTGGATTTGAAAAGCTGATTCAAGTCTAGGTATCACATACTACTGAATATATTTTGCCATTATACAGGTAATTAATTTGTGCTTATTATAGAAAATTTGAATAATACTAAAATTGTACTATTCTTGACCACTACCACTTGGTATATTTCCTTATAATCTTCTTTGAAATGCTCTTGCTCTCTCTCTTTACACACACACACACACACACACACACACACACACACTCATACTATGATTTTATGAGGGGATGTCCATGCATGCCTTAGCCAGAAGGAGTTGTTGCTAATGTGATGATCTAGCAGTTGGATTCCAGAAAAGATGGAATCACATTTATTAGTGGATAATTTGACCGTGGGCAGAACCAGTGGCTGAGTCAGGAAGGAATTGGCCTTCCTTGCTCTTGCTTTCTTCTCTCTGTCACTCTATCTCCCTCTCCCCTTCTCACCAGCTTCTCAGACATCTGGGAGATAACTTTTTTTCAGGCTCCATGGTCACTGGCAGTAAGATTGGAACTTACTGAGAGAGCTGCACTGGGGGTGATGGCTACAAGGCTAATATGTAAGTGGTACTTTCGTTCTTATTTGTCAGCGTCACTACCTTGTACCTATAGTTCCCTTGAGAAACTCAGAGGATACAGGTGATTAACCTGGGACAGGATTTGAGCATTTCTAGATCCCATGGCCAGAATGCCATCCATCTAATGTCACAGTTATAATGAAGTATGGTAGCAACCATCTCAGGTAGAAACTGTAGTTTAACTCTAATCCTGTTGTTTGGCTTAACAACAGAAAAGTTACTTTGATTTTCTGAATTGTATAAATCATTCCATTCGATTAAATGCCTTATTGATTGTAATGTGAATATCCCATGGGTTGTGGTCATACTGGTCTTAGAAAGCACATTTTCCTTTACCTGGGAAGGACAGCACAGTTATCCCAAGCTCAGAGGGCTCTAGACCCAAAACTGTAATTTAGATAACATGCTGTTTCTGCTTCTGTAAACTGCTTTTTTGCAAACCAGGTTCCTCATTCCAAACCCTGGGATGTAATCAATACCTTTGTGATTTTTTGCCTATATAACCGTGGAGCTGCGACCATCTTGTTGCTATGAGATTTGGGGAATGGCCCCTCATAGTCCCGGATTGCAATAAATGTGACTCTTTAATTCGACTTCTTGAGGCATCCTTCTGTGATTTGCGGGGTACATTACAACAATATCATCCTGATTCTTATCTGTGGTGGCCTAGATGGAGGTTGACCATCTAACTTTCAGAAGCCCTTTGCTACCCTCCGGTTCTGTGAGCCAACTGGAAGCAGCTTGGCCTTGCTATGGGTTTTTCATGGAGGTCATATTGAAATATGGAGTGAAGTACATGTTTGCTGTCCCAGGTTATATGACCACTGAAGCTACTCTACAACAATGGGCAATCCTCTGGGCTCCTCCTTTACTTTCTTCAGGATCTCTGTAAGCTGAGAGATTCCAGGTATGACAACTGGATGCTAGAAATGCATTCACTATAATTGGCAAAACCCATGACTGAGAAGCGCCTGCTCTTAACACTATTAAGTACAGTGACAAAATTAGAGGCAGGGATGTGGGAGCCATACTGCCATCATTTAAGTCTTGTTCTTTCATCTACGAGATACACATTATGGAGGAATTTTTGTGCCATAGCTTCTTCAACCAGAAAGTAGGGGATAATGAGAAAGCCTATTGGATCAAGTCATAATGAATTAATATGTACAAAGTGTGTAGATCATGGTAAGCACTCAGTACATTTTAGCTATTATCATAGCTACATGGCATTAAAAATATTTTTCCACATTCTTTGTTTAATTTCAGAGAGGTTAAATGTGGTACCCAAGACAACCAGCTAACAAGAGTCAGACCTGGCCTTTCAGCTCCCATCGCTAAGCTCCCTGCTATGTTCCTTACACTGTGAAATGAGTTCATCTTGGCACAGACTCAATTGCTAAGGAATCGGACAAATATGTTTGAAAATCCTGTGAGCGACCTGCCTGGGTAGAGTCCATGCTCAGTAGTTACTCTCCAAAACAAAAGCAGAGGATTGTTCTGCAGAAGGAACGCGTCACTGGACCAAGGTCAGTGGTACCCGTTCAGACATGATGAATCTCTATTTACCTGAGCAGGGTCATTACCTATTTTGAAATCATGTATTTGAAAAGCTGAGAACTAATCCATCATTCCTGCTTTGTTTATTTATAACAACACATATCCCTTAAAATAAGGAGAGAGGCAAAGTGGTGGAAGCTAAGTTATTCACCTCTAATAATTTAGAAGTAAACATAATTTACTTTTGGCAAAGAGCCCTAGATGAGAGATCAGGAGAAGCAAGTCCTGTTTCCAGCCATCCAAGAGGGATGTCTCCATGGGTGCCAGTGTTTGTGTGTATCTGTGGTATGTGCCTGTAAGTGTGTCTGAGTATGTGTGTTGAGTGTGTTGTGTATGTGTGTGTGTATGGAAAATCCAGGAAAGAAATGCACTAAACTATTTACAAGGCTTACTTCTAAAAAACTGGAATATATAAGAGACAGTTGTACTAAATGGAGAATTATCAAAGGATCCCATAATTTTCAGGTAACTAACAAATGAAAGAATTAGTTGCAAATAATGCTGCACAACAAGAAATGCTAAAAGAATTTTTTCATCTTGAAGTGAAATGACACAAGATGGTAATTCAGTTAAAGGAATAAAGAACACTGAAAATGGTGACTAGGATGGTAAATATAAAATAATATATATATATTTTCCTTTCTCCTAATTTCTTTAAAAGATACATGATTGCTTATAGCAAAAATTTATAACACAATATTGGGGGATTTAACATATGTAGATGCAAGATTTATGATAAGAATAGCACAGAGGATGGGTGGGAGGTGTGTGAAACTATACTGCTGCAAATTTCCTATATTTTACTAAAACATTAACTCAAAGTAGATTGACACAAATTAAGGATGCATATGATAATACCTAAGAGAAGCATCTGGGGAAAAACAGTGCAAAGATGTATGTATGCTAAAAAGTCAATAGAAGGATTAAAAAGGAAGACTACAAGAATTTGCTAACCCAAAAGTAAGTAGGAAAAGAGGAAGAGAGAAATAAATAAAACATGAGACAAGTAAACCACAAATAATAAAATAGTAGCTCTAAATCCAACTGTGTCCTTAATTACATTGTATATAAATAGACTAAACACTCCAATTAGAAGGCAGAGGTTAACAGAATGTATTAAAAAAAAAAAAAAGCAAGATCCAACTATATGCTGCCTACAAGAAGTATACTTTAAAAAGAAAAACAAATAGAAGAATGGAAAAAGTGTCTCATGCAAACACTAAGCTTAAGAAAGCTGGGATGGTTGTATTAATATAGACTTTAAGACAAATAGCTTTACTAAAGATAAGGAAGAAAGGAGAGACATTTTATAATTATAAAAGGGCCAGTACATCAGGAAGATAAAACAACTATGAATGTCCATTTTCTTTTTTTTTTCTTTTTAAAAATATATTTTATTGATTTTTTTACCGAGAGGAAAGGAGAGGGACAGAGAGTTAGAAACATCGATGAGAGAGAAACATCGATCAGCTGCCTCCTGCACATTCCCTACTGGGTATGTGCCCGCAACCAAGGTACATGCCCTTGACCGGAATCCAACCTGGGACCCTTGAGTCCATAGGCCAACGCTCTATCCACTGAGCCAAACTGGTTAGGGCTGAATGTGCATTTTCTTAATAACGGCATTTCAAAATAATGAAGCAACAAATGACATATGCATCATTTCCAAGAGTGGTTTCTCCCAGAATGTATGATTGTTTAACACTTCAAAATAATCACTGTAATTCACCATATTAACAAAAAGGGAGGAAATCATATACTCATCTCAATATAGAGCACCAAAAAAAGCATCTGAAAAATCTGACAATCATTCATGATGAAAACTTTCATCAAACTAAAAATGGAAAGGAATGTCCTCAACCTGATAAAAAGGTATCTATAAAAAACCTACTAACATCATACTTTAAGTGAAACATGAAACATGAATTCTTTCCCTTAATATTAGGAAAATGCAGCAATGGCTGCTCTTACCACTTCTATTCAACATTGTACTGGAGGTGGGGGGGGGGAGTCATAGAGATTGAAATAGAAGAAGTAAAATTGTCTCTTTCATAGATGATTGTATTTTCATTTAGAAATATATTCCCATTAAGAGTTATATATGGTAATTCTGTTTACTATAGGGTTAAAAAAACATTAAATTCATAAGATCTTTTCATTACAAACTACTATGTTGCCAAGAGAAATTAAAGAGGACCTAAATAAATGGAGAATTATATAATATTTATGAAATTGGAAGACTCAATATTGGTATAATAACAGTTCTCCCCAAAGTGATCTATATAGTTAGTGCAATCTCAATCATAATCCCAGCAGAAATCAAAAGGGGATTCTAAAATGTATATGGAAATGAAAAGATCCTAAAATAGCTTAAAAAATCTTGAAAAAGAACAAAGTTGGAAGACCTACACTACCTGATCTCAAGGTTTAGTAATAAACTATAGTAATCAAGACCATGTGGAAGAATAAACTCAAAATGGATAAAAGACTTATCTGTAAGCCACAGAACCATAAAAATCCTAGAAGAAAGCATAGACAGTAAAATCTCAGACATCTCTCATAGCAATATTTTTGTTGACATATCTCCTTGGGCAAGGGAGACAAAGGAAAAATTAGCCAATGGGATTACATCAAACTAAAAAGGGTTTGCACAGCAAAAGAAACCATCAACAAAATGAAGACAATGCACTGAATGAGAGAGCATATTCGTCAATGATACATCTGATAAGGGGTTAATTTCCAAAATATATAAACAACTTATACAACTCCACACCAGGAAGACAAAACAACTCAATTTAAAAAATGGCAAAGGACCTGAATAAACACTTCTCCAAAGAGGACTTACAGATGGCCAATAGACATGTGAAAAAATGCTCAATGTCACTAATAATCAGAGATATGCAAATTAAAACCATGATTAGATATCACCTTACACCTGTCAGAATGGCTATCACCAAATGTCAACAAACAAGTCTTGGTGAAGATGTAGAGAAAAGGGAACTCTAACATACTGCTGGTAGGAATGCAGATTGGTGCAGCCAATGTGGAAAACAGTATGGAGTTACCACAAAATATTAGATAGAAATGCCTATGAACCAGTGATCCCACTTCTGGGAAAATATCCTTAGAAACCCAAAGCACAAGTGCATCCCTATGTTCATTGCAGCATTATTTACAACTAGAGGCCTGGTGCACAAAAATTTGTGCACTGGGGGGGGGGGGTCCCTCAGCCCAGCCTGTGCCCTCTCGCAGTCTGGGACCCCTCGGGAGATAATGACCTGCTGGCTTAGGCCTGCTCCTGGGTGGCAGAGGGCAGGCCCAATCCCTAGGTGCAGCCCCTGGTCGGGCTCAGAGCAGGGCCGATTGGGGAATTGGGGCGCTGCCCCCTGTCATGCACAGAGCAGGGCGGATCAGGAGGTTGCGATGCCACCCTCAGTCATGCTCAGGGTAGGGCCGATTGGGGGGTTGGGGCACCGCCCCCTGTCACACTCAAGGCAGGGTTGATGGGGAGGTTACGGTGCCACCCCCTGTCACGCACAGAGCAGGGCCGATCAGGGGGTAGGGGCGCTGCCCCCTGTCACTCACAGAGCAGGGCCCATCAGGGGGGTTGGGGAGTGACCCCCTGTCACGCACAGAGCAGGGCCGATCAGGGGGTTGGGGAGCTCCCCCCTGTCATGCACAGAGCAGGGCCCATCAGGGGGTTGAGGAGCTCCCCCCTGTCACTCACAGAGTAGGGCCGATAGGGGAGTTGGGGCACCGCCCCCTGTCACACACAGAGCAGGGCAGATCAGTGGGTTGGAGCGCTGCACCCTGTCACACTCAGGGCAGGGCCAATGTGGAGGTTATGGCTCTACCCCGTCACACACAGAGCAGAGCCCGTGGTGGGGGGGTGGTTTGGGGCGCTGTCCTCTATCACCCACAGAGCAGGGCCGATCAGGGGGTTGGGGCGCCGCCACTGTCACACTCAGGGCAGGGCCGATGGGGAGGTTATGGCTCCACCCCGTCACACTCAGGGCAGGGCTGATGGGGAGGTTGCGGCTCCACCCCGTCACACACAGAGCCGCAGGGCAATCAGGGGGATGGGGAGCTCCCCCCTATCAGGCATAGAGCAGGGCTGATCAGGGGGTTGGGGCGCCTTCCCCTGTCATGAACAGAGCAGGGCGGATAGGGAGGTTGTGGCCCCGCCCCCTGTCACACACAGAGCCGCAGGGCGATCAGGGGGTTTGGGCGCTGCCCCCTGTCACGCTGATCCCGGTGCCGGGAGGCCTCGTAGTTCCGCTGATCCTGGTGCTGGGAGGCATATTACCCTTTTACTATATAGGATAGAGGCCTGGTGCATGGGTGGGGGCTGGCTGGTTTGCCCTGAAGGGTGTCCTGGATCAGGGTGGGGGTCCCGCTTGGGTGCCTGGCCAGCCTGGGTGAGGGGCTGATGGCTGTTTGCAGCTGGTCACACCCCCTTCAGGGTGGGGGTCCCCACTGGGGTGCCTGGCCAGTCTGGGTGAGGGGCTGAGGGCTGTTTTCAGGCTGGCGGGTGACTGAAGCTCCCAACTGCTCCTTTTTTTCTTTTTCTTTTTTTTTATTCTGGGCCAGCTTTAGCTCTGAGGTTTGGCTCCAGCTCTGAGGCTTCGGCTGCTGAAAGCAGGTATCTGGTTTGTTTGGGTTCTATAATTGAAACACTGTTTCAACTCCAGCTCTGAGATCCCGGCTGGCTGAAAGTAGGTTTCTAGGTTTTGTTTAGCTTCTATATTTGTAACAATGTTTCAAACTGCAAGCTCAGAGACCGGCAGCAGCAGGCGGGGAATGTTGGCTTCCTCCGTCACTGAAGCAAGCAAGCCTCATGTTCGCTTCAAGCTGCCTGCTGCCGGCCGCCATCTTGGCTGGCAGTTAATTTGCATATCGCCCTGATTAGCCAATGGGAAGGGTAGCAGAGGTACGGCTAATTACCATGTTTCTCTTTTATTAGATATGAGGAGGATAGCCAAGATCTGGAAATAGCCCAAGTACTCATCAGCAGATGAGTGAATAAAAAAAAAACTGTGGCGGGAGAAACCAAGATGGTGGCATAGGTAAACACCTGAAATTGCTGCCTCGCACAACCACTTCAAAACTACAACTAAAAGACAAAACAGACATCATCCAGAACCACAGGAAGGCTGGCTGAGTGGAAATTCTACAACTAGAAGGAAAGAGAAAAGCACACTGAGACTCAGAGGAGGTGCGGAAGTAAAGTACAGAGGTACAGAGGCACGAGCATGTGGAAAGGGCTGGCAATGGAGGACGCCAGTGTCTTTTTCAATCAGGAGGGAGTCACAAGCTCCCGAATGCTCTGAACTCCAGTTCTGGGCGAGTCTCTTGGGACCCAGGACTCATATGGGAAGAAACTGAACTGTCTGGCATCAGGCAGAACTCGAGGGCAGTTTTCTCTCAGAGGTGCTTGCAGCAATTACCGGGACACTGAGACCCGGGGGCCTCTTAGGGCAGGGCTGAGGATCAGCCATAGCTGTTTGCTCCGTCCTGTTGATTCCCTGAGAGCCCGCCCCACCCAAGCTGCTAGGAGTGGCTTTTGCATATGAATGGCCTGGCCCTTTGAGATCTAAAATTACCCAACAAACTGCAGCTGGGTCAGAGAGACCCAGAACATCCAAAAGAAGGCCCAAGGCCCCACAGCAGCTTGCATTGCTTCACAGCTGGGCCTCATTGGGCACCTCCAAACCCCAAACAAGGAAGAGGAATCTGCAGATATCTCTGTAGCTCCTGTTGGGTAGCCTCAGGCAGAGGCTAAATTAGCACCTCCTTAGAGATCCAAGAGCCGGGTGTACCCAGTGGTCAGATTGGGACCATCCAGATTACAACTCCTCATATCCATAAGGGACACACTCAGGGGGTAGACTCAGTGAGCACCAAAGCCCCACTGAAGCAAGTCTTGCCCCATAAGGGTGTCTTCAGCACAGAAGTTCTCCCACTGTAGACACAGCTGATTCACAGACAATTGGCCTGGAGGTCAATTCCTCCCAGTGATACCAACAACAATCAAGGCTTAACTACAACAAGACTGTGCATAAAACCCACAAGGAGTGCACCAAGAGTGTCCACCTCAGGTAATTGGGGAGGCTAAGCCACTGGGCCCTATAGGACACCTCACACAGAAAGCCACTCTATCAACACAGGGAAGCATAAAAAATGCGGAGACAAAGAAACAAGTCACAAATGACAGAAATGGAGGAAAGCAAACTACTGGATATAGAGTTCAAAACCACACTTTTAAGGTTTTTCAAGAATTTTCTAGCAACTGCCGATAAATTTAGTGAGATCCTCGAGGATATGAAAAAGGACCAACTAGAAATTAAGCATACACTGACTGAAATAAAGAATATTATACAGAGTTCCAACAGCAGAATAGAGGATCGCAAGAATCAAGTCAAAGATTTAAAATACAAAAAAGCAAAAAACACCTAACTGGGAAAGCAAAAAGAAAAAAGAATCCAAAAATATCAAGATAGTGTAAGGAGCCTCTGGGACAACTTCAAGCATACCAGCATCCGAATTATAGGGGTGCCAGAAGAAGAGAGAGAGCAAGATATTGAAAAACTATTTGAAGACATAATGACAGAAAAGTTCCCCTACCTGGTGAAAGAAATAGACTTACAAGTCCAGGAAGTGCAGACAACCCCAAACAAAAGGAATCAAAGAGTACCACACCAAGACACATCATAATTAAAATGCCAAGGGCAAAAGACAAAGAGAGAATCTTAAAAGCAGCAAGAGAAAAAAGTCAGTTACCTACAAGGGAATACCCATACGACTGTCAGCTGATTTCTCAACAGAAACTATGCAGGCCAGAAGGGAGTAGCAAGAAATATTCAAAGTGATGAATAGCAAGAACCAACAACCAAGATTACTCTACCCAGCAAAACTATCATTCAGAATTGAAGGTCAGATAAAGAGCTTCACTGATAAGAAAAAGCTAAAGGAGTTCATCACCACCAAACCAGTATTATATGAAATGCTGAAAGGTATTCTTTAAGAAGAGGAAGAAGAAGAAAAAGGTAAAGATAAAAATTATGAACAACAAATACACATCTATCAACAAGTGAATCTAAAAATCAAGTGAATAAAAAATCTGATGAACAGAGTAAACTGGTGAATATAATAGAATCAGGGGCATAGAAAGGGAGTGAACTGACTATTCTTGGGGGGGAAAGGGTGTGGGAAGAGACGGACAAAAATCATACACCTGTGGATGAGAATAGTGGGAGGGTAAGGGCAGAGGGTGGGGTGGGAACTGGGTGGAGGGGAGCTATGGGGGGAAAAAAGAGGAACAACTGTAATAATCTGAACAATAAAGATTTATTTAAAAAATAAAAAAAGCTGTGGCCCTAGGTCAGTGATGGCGAACCTTTTGAGCCTGGCGTGTCAGCATTTTGAAAAACCCTAACTTAACTCTGGTGCCGTGTCACATATAGAAATTTTTTTGATCTTTGCAACCATAGTAAAACAAAGATTTATATTTTTGATATTTATTTTATATATTTAAATGCCATTTAACAAAGAAAAATCAACCAAAAAAATGAGTTCACGTGTCACCTCTGAGACACGTGTCATAGGTTCGCCATCACTGCCCTAGCTAGTTTCGCTCAGTGGATAGAGCATTGGCCTGTGGACTGGAGAGTCCCAGGTTTGATTCCAGTCAAGGGCACATGCCCTGGTTGTGGGCTCCATCCCCAGTAGGGGGCGTGCAGGAGGCAGCCAATCAGTGATTCTCTTCATTGATGTTTCTATCTTTCTCTCCCTCTCCCTTCCTCTCTGAAATCAATAAAAACATATATATTTTTTTAAAAAGCTATTATACAGTTACACAATGGAATACTATGTGGCTATATAGAATAAGGAACTCTTACATTTTGTGGCAGCATGAATGAACCTGGAGATTATTATGCTAAGTTAAATAAACCAGTCAGAGAAAGATAAATGCCATATGATCTCATTTACATGTGGAATCTAATGAACAAAATAAACCAAGAACAAAATAGAAACAGAGGCATGGTTACATGGAACAGACTGACAACTGTCAGAGATGAATAGGGTTGAGGGATTGGATGAAAGAAAGTGAAGGGGTTAACCATAGACACAGACAACAGTGTGGTGATAGCCAGAGGCTAGGTGGAGGTGGGCAAAGTTGGGGGGAATTGGGAGGGAAAGAGACTTTGCTTGCTGCAATAGGCACACGATGCAATGTGCAAACGATGTTTTATTGAATTGTACACTTGGGACCTGTATGGTTTTGCGAACCCCAATATATTAAATTTAAAAAAAACTTATGTGGCATTATAATAAGGACTTATTTATTTCTTTAATCTTTTCAAAGAACCAACTTTACCACTCCATTGCTAATAGAATCTGGTGGGACTTTTAAAGGTCCTTATGAAGTCTATTTTATGCAGATGTTACTTGCGCATTTATATTCTTCCTCTGCTAGACTATGAGCTTCTCCTTGCATCTAGGCACTTAGTTTTATCAAACTTTATAAGTTCCTCAATGCCTGTAGTATTTTATATCTGTGGTTTATTTTAAATACTATCTGTCAAATCAACAACCACTGTTCATCTTAAATAACCACAATGTCTACCCTCATGAAACAACGCCACAAAGCTTCCTTCCCCAAACAACCTACCCATGGCGGAAGGCTGGCTGGTTTTTGGTGACACCCATTTTGGGGAGGACTCAGGATGGGGGGCCACAGGTTGCACTGGACGAGTCTGTCTGGCTGCCAGTTTCATCAGACTCACTTGCCTCTTGTGAAAAATTTCCTGTACGTCTCCCAGCTTCTGTAGGACTTTCTGGGTGTTGGCCTGCACGAACAAAAGCAAATCATGAGATTGCTCTGCACTGAGCCTGAGGACATGACTCATTTCCTTTCACCCATCTCCCCCTTTCCCCACGCCCAACCTCCCTCATAGGCAAGTCATCCATGTCTCACCTTGCACCAGAATGTGCTTCTAGGAGTCTGAATCTCCCATGGATTGGCAACGACTGTGTTTCACTACTGCATCTCCAGAGCAGAGTAGTACTCGCTAAATATATGGTGAGTGGATAAATGTTCACTCAGCCCTGTCCATTAATGTAGAAAAGGGTGCCAAGGGCCATGGACAAAGGGCATTAGGACAACTTACAGAACAGGGGAATTTAAAAATAAAGAATATACCCTGAATAAAGGCCTTGATGGATAAAAGAGTTTAAGTGTTCTGGGGGAAAGAATTGGGTAAGTTCTGAAACAGGATCAAGAAAACCACAAGCACCTGTAATTAAAAAACACACACAACAGCCCAGCTGTTATGGCTCAGTGGTTGAGCATCAACCTATGAATCAGGAAGTCACAGCTCGATTCCCAGTCGGGGCACATGCCTGGGTTGTGCACTACATCCCCAGTAGGGGAAGTGCAGGAGGTAGCCGATCGATGTTTCTCTCTCATCATTGATGTTTCTATCACTCTCCCTCTCTCTTCCTCTCTGAAATCAATAAAGAATCCTATATAATAAAAGGCTAATATGCAAATTGACCAAACAGCAGAACAACCAGTTGCTGTGACGCACACTGACCACCAGGGGGAAGATTCTCAAGGCAGGAGCTGCCCCCTAGTGGTCAGTGTGCTACCATATGGGCAGCGCTGCTCAGCCAGAAGCCCTGAGCCCGGCTCACGACTGGCGAGCACAGTGGTGGTGGTGGGAGCCTCTCCCGCCTCTGTGGCAGCACTAAGGAGGTACGACTGCCAGTTTAGGCCCCAGTTGGACATCCCTCAAGGGCTCCTGGGCTGCGAGAGGGCACAGGCCTGGCTGAGGGACACCCCCCTAAGTGCACTGGGCCTCTAGTATATATATTTTAAAAATCCACACAACACATTTAAGTGTTATTCAGTGTGACTCCTTCTCTCTATATAAGTAGGAAAGAAAGAAACTGAAGAAATACCAGGGGAGAGATGAAACTCACAGACATTTCCAAAACTGACTACATGCTCTAAAGCAGGGACTCGGGAAATAAGAAACAAGACCCAAATGTCTTTGAGTTTCACCAAGGCCTGAATTCAGCTGAATGTTTCTTTTGGCCTCACTTGCAGCATGACATCCCTCTAGCTCTGGTGGATCAAGGAAAGTGGGTACCTTTTCTTTGTCCTGCTGACTCTGACATCTGTCTCGTGGATGATTTTAACCATCACAAAAGGGACCCAGAATTAGAAGAGTTATGCAGGGTGCTTTGAGGATGCCTAATTCTGAAAGTACAAGCTCAGCACACACCCACGGAGGTTGCCACATTTTGCAACTAAACAAGTAAATCTGTCTTTTTTTTTTATGCTGGGCCATCTTCTGAGGGAAGGAGCCAGTATCTTAGAGGCAGGCCAGGAGTGTCAGTTATAGAAAAACTGTTCCGCCCTGTCAACGCTGACCTCTGCATCAAGAGCTGGGGCTTGTCTCACTCTTGGGTGGGCCCGAGTGCAGACCTGCACTGTCTATCTAGTAACCACTAGCCTATGAGGCTCTTCAGCACCTGAAATGTGTCTGGTGTGAACTGAGCTGTGGGAAATACACACTGGATTTTGAAGACTTCTCATGCAAAAAGAATATAAAATATCTCACTCATTTTTTGTATCAATTGTATGTTGAAAGGATGTTTCAGATATAGGTTAAATAAAACATTATTAAATTTGATTTCACTTGTTTCTTTTCACTTCTTAAAATGTGACTACTAGAAAATCTCATTAGCTCACATATGTGACTTGCACTATATTTCTTTTTATAAATATTTTTTTTATTGATTTTTAGAGACAGAGGAAGGGAGAGAAATAGAAACTTTGATGAGAAAGAAACATCATTGATTGGCTGCTTCCTGAACGCCCCCTACTGGGGATCGAGCCCAGAACCTGGCATGTGCCCTAACGGGGAATTGAAACTCTTGGTTCCTGGGCTGATGCTCAACCACTGAGCTACACCAGCCAGGCTGCACTATATTTCTATTGGACAGGTTGGTTAGACTAGGGTTTGGCAAACTTTTCGGTAAAGGTCCAAACAGTAAAACTCTTCAGGCTTTGCAGGCCATCTGGTCCCTGAGGTAACTCCTGTACTTGGCTGTTGCTGCATAAAAGCAGTCATAGAGCATAGAGAATACAGAAACGAATGAGTGTGGCTGTGTTCTGATCGAACTTGACATACAAAAGTAGATGGCAAGCCCCTCTGGCCCACAGGCTATACTTTGCTGACCCCTGGACTAGATTAAGCTCAGAGTCTGTGATTAAAGAGTCTCTTCAGAGAATGTGCCCCTGGCCTCAGGAAGCACGGCTGAACAACGCACTGGAGGTTCTGAGAACACAGCTATGAGTCCAAGTCCCAAAAGAAACCAAATTCCCTTACGTCGGGGTGATGGCAATGTCAGTTTGATGGTGATCAGCCACTACTACCTGCCCTGGTGGCCCAGTGATGAGTTTGAGGAAACTGAGACTTGGGTGTTAACTGCTGCAGAAAGAGAACATCTGACTGGATGGATGACTGTCAAATTGATGATGTACGCTGTGCATCCCTGGTGTGAGGTCAGTGCCACATGCTAGACCCCAACGACTCACCGTGTGGACCAGACAGGACTCGAATCATCTTTGCTCTTTTGGATCTATCCCTTAAGACCCCAGAGTGAACCCTGCAAATGGTTCACTGAATTAAACTGAGGCATTCAGAAGAGACCCTAAATTCCTAAGCTCAAACCAGGGGGAGGTTGGTACAAGATTAACAACTGCATTTCCCCCTTTCCTCCTATTTTTACTTGCAAGTCCACTCTCCATACCACAATCTGAATTATCTTTTTCCTTTTTTTTCAAAATTATCTTTCTGAAAGCTAAATCTGATCATGTAATTCACCTGTTCAAAAGCCCTGCAGTGACACCTCACGCCTCATCCTGCAGCACCAGGCTCTTCATACTTGATCCTGACCACTGCCTCCCTTGTGTTACCTCTGTCCCTCCATTTTATATGCTCTTGGACCTAGGAGCATTGCTGGGGAAATGTTTGTCTTCCACTCCACTGTCAGCACCGTGACTGCGGGCTCTGTACTGGACTGTATTCTCAGAATAAAGCACAAACTGGGTACCCAAGAAACATCTGAAGAACTGAATTTTGCAATTTGCTACTGAGATTGTGTCATTCTTTACACGGGGCGCTGAGAGCGAATGAGGGAGAAAAATCAAAACAGGGGCACTAAGGGGGCAGCTCAGTCGCCATGTACTAGGGAAATGCCTCGAGGAGCCTCAGACAGAGACAGGTGGCTGCTACAAGAACAGCAGTGTAATGGCTGATGTTGTGTTGATAATCGTTATGTCTGAAATGTAAGAGATTCAACCTTTTAGACTTAGAGTACCAGCTTTTTAGAAACAAATTTTATTTTTTAGAATAGTTTCAGATTTACAGAAAAATTGCAAAATAGTATAAAGAGTTCCCATATACTCCACGGTCACTTTCCACTGTTATTAACAGCTTACATTACTATGGTACATCTGTTATAATTAATCAATCAATACTGATACATTATTCTGATTTTTAAAAAAATTATTAAATAAAGTACATACTTTATTAAATAAAGTACAAAATTATTAAATAAGGTACATTACTATTAAATAAAGTACATACTTTATTTAGGTTTCCTTACTGTTTACCTAATGTGCCCTTTTCTCCCCCAGGGTCCCATCAAGATACCATATTACATTTAGTTGTCATGACTTCCGCTCCTCTTGGCTGTGACCAGTTCTCAGCCTTTCCTGGTTTCTGATGACCTTGACGCTTTGAGGAGTATTGGTCAGGTATTTTGTAGACTGTCCCTCGGTTGATATTTCTCTGATGTTTTTCTCATGATTAAACTGAAGTTACGTTTTTTGGGGGGAGAAGACCATAGAAGTGCCATTTTTTATCACATCACATCATACTATGTGCATGACTTAATACTGTTGATGTTGACCTTGATCACCTGGCTGGGGTAGTGTATTAGTTTTCTCCGCTGTGAAGTCATTCTTCCATCTCTCCCTTCCCATACTGTACCCTTTGGAAGAAAGTTACTATGTGTAGCCCCCACTTAAGGAGGGGAAGTCTTGCTCCACCTCCACGAGGGCTAAGTATCTACATAAATAATGTGGAATTCTTCTGCATGTGAGATTAGTTTCCTCTCCCCTCTCTATTTATGTATGTATTCCACCACTTATTTATATCAGCATGGAGTCATGGAGATCTATTTTATACTTTGGGTTGTAATCCAATACTACTCTATTAATTCTGTTGCTCAGATGGTTCCAGCTTTGGCCATGGGGAGCTCTTTCTATTGCCTCCTATGTCCCATCACTGTGGTTTGTTTTGCTTTTTAGCAATTCCTGACTTTTTGACATTCTACCTGGTAAGATGTTCCCAAGATCACCTTGTATATTTCCTGCCCCAGTCTTAGAATCAGTCATATCTCCAAGGAGCCTGGGTCTCTTTTCTTGGAGAATAGTATTAGAAACCAAGCTCTGGGTGCTAGGTGTGCTCATTGATATAGGTGTCTCATTGTTCCTAGGCCCTCTCTGCTACCCGAGTAAAGAGAACCATGTGTCAACACCAACCTGTGTATATACATATATCTTGGAATATTTTTATATGTGTAAAGTACCAGTTTTGACAACAAAGTCATGACCCCTCAGTGGATAAAACATTCTCTGACACATAGTATATTTAATCTTATAACCTAGAATTTTACTTCAAACTAAAAGAATAGATAGGCTTTGGGGATATTTTGGTCTGTTTCATTCTTTTTAAAAATTATATATTTTTATTGATTTCAGAGAGGAAGGGAGAGGGAGAGAGAGATAGAAACATCAATGATGAGAAAAAATCATTGATTGGCTGCCTCCTGCAGATCCCCCACTGAGGATCCAGCATGCGACCCAGGCATATGCCCTTGACCAGAATCGAACCCAGGACCCTTCAGTCTGCAGGCCAATTCTCTATCCACTAGCCAAACCGGTTACAGCTGTTTTATTTTATTTTTTTTATAAAAAATTTATTTTAGAGAGAGAGGAAAGGAGAGGGAGAGAGAGAAAAACATTGATCAGTTGCCTCCCAAATGCACCCTGACCAGGGATAGAACCCACAATCTGGGTATGCGTCCTAACTGGGAATCGGACCTGTGACCTTTCAGTGTAGTGGTATATATTTCTCCACCAGTGTCTAGTATTCCTTTGCCCAAGGCCACAGCCTTTACTAGCTGCCTCTCTTACAGTCACAGCTGCATCGCTTCCAAGGACCCCTTTGCCTTTCAGGATTAGGAGTGGTAACTGCTCCCTGTTTCTTGCTAGCCCCAAGAGGCTTCACCATCCCTGTTGAATTGTCTGTATTTTTGTAAAAACTGCCTATATCAAACTCCCTAAAAATAGGTGAATCAGATTCTCAAAAGGGTCCATGACTCAAAAGAGGTGAAGAAGCCTTTCGAGCAGAGGTACGTGCAAAGTGATGTGGGTACCCGAGGAAGGCGTGCTATCCATAACTCGCTGGCTTCACAGAAGAGTGCTCCTCTCAAATGCAAATCAGATCAAGTTATTCCCCTGCTTAAATTCTGTAGTGGCTTCCTGCTGCTCTTAGAAGAAAGGCCAAACTCCTTAAAACGGCCCACAGAGCCCCACCTCGTCTTTCCCTCTCTAATCTTACCCCAAACATTCTTTGTCTGCTCTCTGTACTCCAGCCACCCTGACCCTTGAGTTCTGCAGTTGCGCCAGGCTCCCTCCAGCCCTGCAGCCTCTGCACATGCTATTCCTTCAGACTGAAAAGGACCCCCATCTTCTCTACTCATGCTCTAGGACTTGCTCCAAGTGACCCCCAGGCCAGGTCAAGTTCCGCTGTCACATACCCGATAGGACCCTGAATCCCAACTCCAGAGCACTCATTTCAGCTTGGAACACATTTTTGTGTTTTGTGTTTGACATTTATTAATGTCAGCCTCTCCCACGACACTGTAAATTCCATGCGGGATGGAACCGTGTCTATTTCTGTTTACTGTTGGTTCTTGGCACAGTGCACGATACATGAGAGATGCTCGTGAAGATTTGTAGAGAAATGAATGACTGAGTCAGACTGTGAAAGGTCAGTCTGCCAAGAAGCCGTTTGCCAGGAGTCTAAGAGGCCCCCTGAGGGCTCAAGGACTGGTTAGCCTGCTCAGTATATCCTGCCTGGACTTTCTTCAGCAACAGGCAAAGGCCCCCAATGCCTCCTTCCCAACCACAGGATGAGAATAACCCACCAACATTACCTTTACATCAGGGGTGAGAATCAACTCAAACTGGTTGTAAATCTCCTTGGGGCTGGGCAGCTGCTGCTCCGTCGCTGTGTCCAGGAATGCCTCGATGTCGGTCAAGGCAACGTCAACACCCTCTCGAGACTGGCACTTGTCTACAGCTTGGGAAGCCAAGAGGTAGATTCCCGCCTCACACCACCGGCTGACCTTTTGAAAAGAAACACAGTGCCCTGTGCAGTTAGCCTGACCACAGCTCAGCCACCACAGTCCCTTGGGAGGTCTGCGCTCCTCTGGCTCTACCAGGATTCCGAGACACTGGGAACTTGTCGTGGGACAGCATGAAGTCGAGAGGTCTAACCCCTGTAAATACAACTGTGAGGTGGACAAACCCAAATGAATTTTACATCTGTCCACTTCTCAGGGAAGTCACCCAACCAGTAAAATGCATCGTGTAAACATTCTGCCCTTTTCTACTGACAGCAATTACTATCCCTCCAGGAGGAGAAAGGCAAGGACTTCTAAGTTTGGTCTCACTATAGAGAAATGTAACCAATGACTTTTCGGGTTGACCTTCTAGGCCACTTGTCTTACCTCCTAACTGGTTACAAGAGCACAGGGTAACTAATGAGGCACCAGACCTGGCCCCTACATGCTTTGCTTGCAGGAGGGACTGTTAACGAAAACACTTTCCTCTGTCCGCATTTGCATGTATTGTCATTTGTCTTTCCCAGGGAAGCATCCAAGAATGAAAAGTTCTGTAACTCAGAACAGCAGTACTCACACTTTCCAGCATGCTGGGATGAAACCAGGTAGGTGATGAATTCTAACAGTTCAACTTTTTAAAGATGTACACAGAAAGACAAGGGCCCTGGTGATGCCTCAATATTTACATGAGCTGCCAGAGCAAGTACACCTGCATTTCCATTCCAGGTGACCTGAAGGGCTACATCAAGTAACTATACAAGGGAAAAGCACTCCAAAGGAGTTATCGCTAAGTGGGAAATTACAGGCAACTTAAATCTGTCTTTTATTTTCCCCCTAATTATCTACATTGAATGTGTGCTACTTTTAGAATAACAACAACAAAACAAAAACCACACAGACCAATAAAGGTATTTAAAGGTTCATAATTATCACTGTGTGAGGATGAGAAGGGAAGTAGGATGTGTAGGCATCCACCAGTAACTTCTTCCTTCCTCTTTCCTACATTTTTGGATTTTCAAAGTAGTAGGAAATCATGCTTTAATATATACTGTGAAAACTTTGTCTTGAAACATCATGCCTAGATCTGCAGAAAATATTAGGCTGGGGTCTTCCGCAGTCACGGCGACTACTTGCTTTCCCAGACACACACACACACACACACACACACACACACACACACACACTCACACTCAGCTCAGCATTAGGCTGTTATCTCTGGAGCAGATATGGACTGAGGGAAACACTAGTTGATCCTGCAGAGAGCTCAGCCCACAGAGCAGGCTGCGCACCAGGTCCTTCTGAGCCGCTTGCTTCTGGAACAGCTGGATTTCACTGACATTAAAATCCCTTTAGCAATGGGATGATGTAAACAGCCTGGGCGGGTGCCCCAGCCACCGCAGAGAAAGAGCTACAGGAATGGAGCTCCCCACTCCTGGCCATGGGCCACGTGCTGCCTGGGAACAGCTGACAGGGAAGGCTCCAAAAGTCACTGCCCCTGCTGACTGGGCACTTGTCCAAGAGATCACTGCCAAAGGGCACCAGAGGCTGCACTCCCTCCCTGTGAGCCCTCTGCTCACACAGCATTGCTGTCTAGTCTCTGGAGCCTGGGGTTTGAATTTGGCAGTCCTGACTTCAAATCTGCAATCGCCTCTCTCCTCCATGTGCGGTCTCAGGCCGTCACTTATCCCAGGGTTTCTCAGTGTGTCCCTGTACCACCTGCACCACCTGGGCCCTTGCTGAAAACACGAATTCTATGACATCGCCCCAGACTTACTGAATCTCAGTCTCACGGGGTGGCAAACCAGGGAATCTGCAATACAGCAAACTCACCTGGCAATTCTCATGCACTAAGTGTTGCAACTCTTGGACTTAACCACGAGAAGCATCAATCAGCTGCCTCCTGCACGCCCCCCTACTGGGGATGTGCCTGCAGCCAAGGTACATGCCCTTGACCGGAATCGAACCTGGGACCCTTGAGTCCACAGGCCGACGCTCTATCCACTGAGCCAAACCGGTTAGGGCAATATAACTTAAGCTTTTCCCAAAGGGTTCACAATCCGATGTCTTCAGATGAGAAGAAGCACTCTGCAAATATAGGGCTTGGTCTCTGTATGCTTGAGGGGGAATCAAAAAAAATGTCCCACAGGGCCAAGCCAAAACACACTCTTTTTTTTAAATCTTCACCTGAGGATATTTTTCCATTGATTTTTAGAGAGAGTGGAAGAGAGAGGGAAAAATGAGGTGTGAGAGAAATACATCAATTGGTTGCCTTCTGCATGTGCCCCAACTAGGGCCCAGGCTGGGGAGGAGCCTGCAACCGAGGTACATGCCCTTGACCGAGGTACATGCCCTTGACTGGAATAGAACCTGGGACCCTTTGGTCCACAGGTCGACACTCTATCCACTGAGCCAAACCGGCTAGGGCCAGAGCACACTCTTTAAGTCTGGGTCCACACCCAGGGAAACAGACTCAATTCATTCTAATAGGATGTGGTGGGATGACTGAGGCACCTTTGACTTTCAATACCCCTGTGACCTAGAACCTGCAGCTTGTAATGCCTCTTGAGCTCTGTTCCCCATGAAGTTCTTTATCTTCTCAGTAACCATGTGGGGCAGGGAGGTCAAGTCTGATTAAGACTGCTTTACAGAAAATTTTGCAGACATCACGGTCACAGCTTGGTTTTGCTCACCTTGTCCAGCTGTCTATGTAATTCCAAAGACTTTTCTAAAATGTCATGTTTTTTCTTGTTTTCATTGAAGAAGTCATCGCAGAGGTGCCTGAGCTCCACACACTTGGGCCTGATGGAGTCCGCTGCGTAGTGGTGGCTTTGGATGAGCTGGTCCCCGATTGTTGCAAGCAGCTGGGCCTTTTCCAAGGACTCCTGCAAAGTGAACATGCACAGCAAAGCATCACAGCCAAGTCATGGTGAGGCTGATATTTGCCTGACACTCTGTGCTCCAATCCTAGAGGGAGGCTAAGGAGATGCTGGCTCGGGGTTTAGACTGAAAGTCTGGGGCTGGGGAATCTGGGCAGGCTCTTCCTTTCCCAAGAAGTCTGGCCTAATCCAGACTTGTCACTCTGAAGAAAAACAAGTCATTTCATTCAAGTATTTGTTGAGTTCTGGGATGGGCACTGAGGACATAGTGTTAACAAGCCAGAAACTTTCAACCTAATGGAGAACTCACATATTAAATAAATTACACAAATAATTAAATGATTACAATGTGATAACTTCTAGGGCAGAGGTGTTACACTGCACAGAATAGGAGACTCTGAATCCCACTAAATGGAAAAGGAAAAAGGACAGATCTGTGGCCCTGAGGAGAGCTGGGAGTGAGCTGAAGTTAAGAAAAAGTAAAGATCTGGTTTGGACAACTCTATGGGGGAGTCATGCGACTTAAGAAATATGTTCCTATAAACCCTTTCCTGTAACCACAGCTCACTGTCTACTCTGACCTCATCTGTTCAGCAACCACATCTCCCTCTCTCTGATGGCTTGCTTTGTTCTAACCACATGTGCCATATTTTCCTGTTTTCAATGTTATTGAGGCTTACCATGTGCCAAGCATCATCCAGGTACTGAGGGTTCAGTGGGAAACAAAGCAGGAAAAACCCCTGCCCTTAGGAAGCTTACATGCTAATAGGAGACACAAGCAATAAACAAATATCTTAGATAGTGATGAGCGCCATGAAGAAAAATCAAACAGGGAGGGGAGGACAAGGAGTGCGGGTGGAGCAGTTGCTATTTTAAGTAGGATGGTGGGCGAAGGGCCCACTGAGCAGGTGCTCTCTAGGAAAGAATACTATCCTAGGAAAGGCCTGCTTGCAAGGTTGGCCTTGGGTGGCATCTAGGAACATCAGGAGGGTTCCTATCGTCCCCATGGAGAATGGCTCACCATACCTAAACTGGACAAACAATATGCTTTATGCTGGACCCCTGCTGTCTTTCTGGGAGTCTGGATTCTGGTATATGCCAGGCAGAGGATGCCTACGTGACCAGCTACCAATAAAAACTCTGAGCACTGAGCTTCCCTGGTTGACAACACTTTATAATGTGATCCCAATGCACCGCAGGGAGCGTTAAGTGCATCCCATGGGACACCACAGGAAGAAGACTCTTGGAAGCTTGCACCTGATAGCCTCCAGAGTTCACCCCCTGCACCTTTCCTTTGCTGATTTTGCTTGGTATCCTTTCACTGTAATAAATTACAACCATGAGTATGCTGAATGCT
>NW_005871062.1:11313547-11330827 GCF_000147115.1 Myotis lucifugus | reverse complement strand
TCACTGTCTGTTCAGGGCTTCATGCTTTCTGCCTGGACAGCTGGCTTCTTTGTCCTCCTTCAAACCATGCTCCACACTGCTGACGAAGCAGCAATTCCAATTTTATCATGTTTACATCCCTCCCAAGCTTCAAGTCCTTTCTTGCTCCTTCGGAGGACTTCAGGAGAAAATTCAAACTCCTGAGCAATGCATACAAAGCCTTTCATTATCAGGCTCAAACCTGTGTCTCCTCATCCTCCACTTCCCTCACCTGTTACCCCACTAACAGCCCATTTGTAGTTCCCCAAATATTCAGGCAGCTCAGACCTCCATGCCTTCTCTCCATGCTCCTCTGCCTAGAAAGCCTCATCCTTCCCTCATCACCTCTGCCCCCACTCCTCTGCCTCTCCCCTCCCACGGCACCCACACTCCTCTGGAGCTAAATCTAAAATACCCTTTAGAGTTCATCTTCTCCAGGATATGTTCTCTAACTCCACCATTTTATTCTGATGCCCCTCCTCGGTGCCGTTCTTGATCTGAGCACACACTTCACTGTTTTATGATCACTTATCTATTGCCCACCATGCCACAGACCCTGGCAGGCACATACCAGCTCTTATTCAACTTAAAACAGTACAAAGCACAAATTAGGTACTTACTAGTAAATATAAATAATTGTTGTGCAAAACACAAAGGATCCATGGCATACAAATCAAGCAGTGGCTATTTAAAAGAACTCGGGGTAAACACCCAGTGCGATAGTTCTGAACAACAAAGGCCCAGATGCACTGGTTGCCATTCCTGAGGGGAGGTTGGGATGGGGATTCCTCAGGCCGGATTTTGAATTGTGTGGCTGACTGCTGTGCCCTCAGAACTTAGAACAGTGCTTAGCATGGCAGGATATCAGTAAACACTTGCAGAACAAATGAAGAATTGTGGGGAAGCATGGGATTTGGTTGGAAAGTTTGTAAGAAGGAAAATTCCGAAAAAAGGAGTGGGCTGAAGGCGGCCCGCCCTGTTTATCGAAATTCTGACTTAGGGGAGTTTGGCCGAAGGCAGCACCCCTAATTGTTCCTTGACCTTTCCAAACAAGTATGTGCATGTGCAGACCCTTGGGTGTTTACCGGAATCTTTATCCTTAATCTTTAGGTGTCCTTGCTTAAAGGACACTGCAGACATATGCGTCCCGCCCCCGCCCCCCAACCAAGATTACTTACCCTACTGATTATATCTAAAAGATAAACTTTATTTCAAACTGCTGTTACAATAAAAGCCTGAAGAGGCAGGCAATCGAGGCTGTCTGGTTCCTTTAGCCAGGCAGTCCCTTAGCCCTCTCTTTCACAGCAATCCTGTGTCAGAGTAATCATTCATCCGTCACTCGGTGTCTGCTGGTCAGCCCCAGCAAAGAATGAATGAGACACTCTTACTGGAACTGCTCAGCCACTGCACGCTGAACCTGGGAGACATCCTGTTGCACAGGATGGACTCCACCACTTCTGTGATGTCAATGACAACAGCTAACATTCAATGAGGCCTGACTACCTGCCAGGCACTAATCTGAACACTTAAACTATTTCTTTCACTCGTCACAACAAACCCTTTAATATGGGTGTTTTACAAGAGAGGAGTGGAGGCACAATGGCCAACGTGGCCCAGGGAGGAGGAGCCTGGCTGCAGAATCTGGCTCTGACCACCACACACAGGAAAATGGCCACACGGGTGCTGCCTAAGCTCAGAGACCTCATGGAGCTGATTAAACCTGTCTGACTTTAGTCAGTATAGAAGCATGAAAACTTGCCAAGGAAATCTCTGTTGACTTTTTTAAAAAATCAAAAAATGTTTAGCTGCCTAATTTAAGAATGACCCCAGTTTTCTGAGAATGGGGAACTGCATCACAGGCTATTTCACAAGAGCCCTGTGGCGATCACAGCGTGCCCTTCACTTGGCGTGTGGCATCTCACCCTCCAGCACTATTCTTAAAACATGTGAGATTGAGGAAAGCTGTGAGGATGGCTGGAAGATCACCGTACTGAAATGAATGGATAACAATAATAGCTTCTGAGTTCTGACCACCTACTATGTACCAGGTACTCATTAAGTCCTCACTACGCCCCTAACTCATTCTGTCTTTACAGGGACTCTGTGAGGTGGGAATTAGTATTGTCCATTTTTTTCAAATGAGGGGATATGTTCAGAGAGGCTAAGAAATTTGACTAGGGTCCTAGGGTCGCATAGCTGGTAGTTGTTAGAGCTGAGTTTTTAAAATCTGGTTCGGTCTGGCTCCACAGCCTGTGTTACCACTTTCCAGCCCAGTTGGCCTCCCAAAATGTTATGAATAATGGCTGTTACAACCACGACTATCAAATCCTCCAAAGTACTTACAAAGAATTTTACTGTCAAACCTCCAAACCACAGCTTATTTTTTAGTCTATACAGCTCCTGCTCATGTTAAATAGGCAATAAAACCAAAGTAAAAAAGAAATAATGAGAAAGAAATTGCTGAAATCTGGCGCTCTGCTCACAAGCCTTTCAGATGCTGAAAATTCCAGAAGGCCAGCTAGTCAGGTTGCAATATGTAATTCAAAAATCTTTACTGTAACTACAGTTTATTTTTCTCCCCCAAGGACTCTACTGCTACAATGGATGGAAGATGAGTGTGTCTACTGTGGAAGAAAATGGTGAGAAACGGTGATGCTGCCTTATCAGGGAGCCCAGGATGGACCCACAGGTAATGGCATAGGATGAAATGTATGTATGGGGAAGTGGGTCAGGTGAAACGGGAAAGGTGAAACATTAATGGTTATTGAAACTGAGCAATAGATACATGGGAGTTCATTGTTCTAGTCAATCTACTTTTGCATGTGTTTGAAAATTTACACACACACACACACACACACACACACACACACACAGTCATGCTAGAATATGTCCCTGAGAGGTTAACAAGCTGGATTACATGCCTTCTGGGACACGGTAGTGTAACTGCTGGCCCCTGGCCTTGGGGGGAGAGGTCAAGGCTGAAATTGGGTTGGTTCTCCCTGCCCTGTCCTGGTCTATTCCTGGCTAGTTAATTGCCCAAGGCCCCAGCATGCCTCCCAGCCAAAAACTCTGCAGCAAATTCTGCTTTTAGGAGTAGGAGATGGGGCTGGGACCATTGTTTCTCAGAATAAAAAAGGAGCGCTCTAAGAACTGCTATGCCCTCAAACTGGAACAAGATAAAGCAACAGACTCAATTATCATGCAACAGGAATGCAGCAGTGAGCTGGCTCTGAGGTTCCCCATGGGGATGATATCACTGCACAGAATAAGGAAGTTAGTAACAAACCAGAAACCAGTGTGTGGCTATGCCAGGAGGGAAGTCGACTCCTGAGTACTGAGTGAAGGGCAAACCCTAAACAAATTTCGACAGATTCCAGCCAGGTATCACCTTGTTCCTTAACACTTGACAGAACAAATGAAAAGATTAGCCAAGCCCTTCTCATCTGAAGAAACAATGCCTCCTAGAAAACTGGCACCTGGTTATGAGGAGATAGCTTTACTCAGTTCACCCAAACGCAGGGGAATAGATCTACTGCATCCTTTAGAAAATAAGTACAAGACAGGGTAAGCAAGGCACAGATGGGTAAAACCAACCTGCCTGGGCTTGCCTGCAGTGGGTTAGTTCAGCTGGTTCCAGAACTCTGTCCAGGAAAGATGTGTCATGGGTTCACAGAGTATTGCTATGTCCCGTGACCACAGATTGTACTCCTAGCTCCAGTCAGTGATCTTTAAAGTATGTACCAAGGATCACAAGTCCAAGGAGGTGGGCAGATGAGAGAATGAGGATGCAGTCATGCAGACCCATCCCCACTATTTAAAACACAATCTAGAGCACCCTGCAATGGCTTCCCGTTCCATAAATATAAACTAGGAGCCACTGCTGCATGGCTGGAAGATCCCTCTACTGAAATGAAGGAATAATAATAATAGCTTCTGAGTTCTGACCACTTACTATGTTCCATGTACTCACTCATTCGGTCTTCCCAGGGATTCTGTGAGGTGGAAATTACTATTTCAGATGAGGGGCTGTTCAGAGAGGCTGAGAAACTTGACTAGGTTGAGAATAAAACCCAATCCTCACAGCCATTGCTCCCAGCTTGCTCTGACCTGGCTGACTCTGCTCCAGCTGCATTCCTTGAACTCACTAATCTCATTCCTGCCTTGAGACCCGGCATTTGCAGCTTCTCTGCCTTGAAGGCTATCCCCCAAATCTTTACATGGCTATCCAGCTCTCAGATCAAAAGTCGCCTTCTTAGAGAGGCCTTTCCTGACTACCTAGCTTAAGTAGCAGCCCCAATCCCTTTCTATGAAATCCTGCTATCTTCTTCATACCACTTATTACTATCTAATACCATTATTTATTAGACTAGAGGCCTGGTGCATGAATTTGTGCACTGGTGGGGTCCAGCCAGCCCGCCCCGATGGGGGCCAATCGGGCCCTCCCCACCCCAGTTGGGGTGGGGAGGGCTCGCTGGGGGCAAGGGCCGGCAGGGGTGAGGGGCGAGGGGCTGAAGACGGTTTGCTGGCTGGCCCTGCCCCCCAATAGGATTGGGGGGGCCTACTGAGGGGCAGGGCCAGCTGGGGCAAGGGGCCATGGTTGTTCAGGTTGTTCCAGTCGTTCTGCGGTTCAGTCACTGGGCTTTTATTATATAGGATTACTTTTCCCTTTTCTGTCTCTCTCCAGTAGAACGTAAGCTCCATGAAAGCAAGGTTTTGACTTTCTGGTTCACCACCATAATCACAGAACCTTGGGCAAGGAATACCCGGTAGGTTGGTAGCTACCTTCACGGTAGCTATGGGCACATTTTTCAAGCTCAAAATAAAGGCACTGGGCTTGCTTGATGAAGCTTTTTTTCCCTAATATATAAATGTATATACATGAAAATACATAGTATCTACATTTAATAAGGAGTTCTTTCGAAAAAGAATTAAAATTACATAAAATTGGGACTATCTTGGAGAAACTAAAACATCTCAGATATATGAAATTGTATTCCTTCATTGTTTGATAAACATTTCTGATGACTGTGCCTCCAACACAAAAGTGTTTAGCTGTCAATGGTCACGGATAGCAGAAGAACTGCACACTAGGGAAGGATGGGGTTCCTGAGTGAAAGTTGGTGCACAGGTGGGTCTGGGTGTTTGCTCAGGTACAGAAGACCTCCAGTTCAGAATCCACAACTGACAGCTCTTAGAACCAGCGTGGCCTTCGCTTACATTTGTTACTATTCATAAGGGAATATGTCTCTATACTGTGCATGTCAATCACCTGGGGACCTTATTAAAATGCAGATTCTGATTCTGAGATGGAGCCAGAAATTCCATATTTCTAACAAGTTCTCACTCAAGTGATATCCATGCTGCTCGCCAGAGGATTGCACTTGGAAAAGCAAAGATCTAGTACTACAAAATTACTATCCAGGAAACATGCCTCTAGACTAGCTCAGAAAGGAAGTGCTAACCATAGAGTACTTGCTCCCCAAGAAACAAAAATATAGAGAAGCTAATCAAAGAAAAGCAAAAAGGAACTTCTCTGGCAAGAGATGACAGCGTTCTTGAGTCACACTAAGCCAAATGTATTAAAATAGAATCACTGCTGAGTGCTGACCTGTGTGAAGATCTGGAAAGTTGTTTAATTCTGTTAAGAGGATTGAGAAATACACCCTCTTTTGCAAGTTTGATATTTACAGCTCTTGGGGCCTGAGAAAGGAGAAAGCACTGCCCACTCTGTTAGCAACAGAACTTATGTGAACCCATTTGCCCCTTTTCACTGTCTTGCTTGTTACAAACTATTGTTCTTTTTTTTTTTTATTTCCCCTTCTGAAGTTTCCCCTCCCTACCACCAACCCCCAGCCCAGACCTCCACATCCAGCCCAGTGGGTAATGTGCTCATTGTCACCTGCCCACCCTCAACCCTGCTGCTCCTCCACTGGTAGGGACACCCTGAGGAGGGCAGGGCCACCCAGAGCTCTCACCCCATCCGAGCCTCCAGTCTCAATGGGGTGCTTCACAGCCTAAATAGCACTCTGCAGGACAGGCATTACTCATCACAAGTGTTCATATGCACATCTCCTTGGAGACCTGGGGTGGGAGTGGGGTGACTCACAGGCCAGGCTTTAGGCATTCCTGTGTCCTTTGGCAACCTTCCGACAATGAGTGGGCATATCTGTCACTGTCCACAGTGACTACCTCCCCAGTCCACAAAAAGGGCCAAAAAACAAACCTGGCCTTTTCCTTCCAGTTTTTTGTGTTCCTTAAGAAGTCGCTCCACACGCATCACACTGTCTCCGATGTCCGTAAATTCTGCTTGCTCTGCCAACAAGTTGTCCAGGGCAAGCTTAACCTACAAGACATATTAGAACAGTCCAGAAGTAAGCCAATGAGCACCCACCTGGAGGTGGAGGTTTGCTGTACTCTAAGAAAACTAAAAGGATTCAGGACCAATGGATACGCAGCTCATTAGCTTTCAGATTAAGCAGGGGTGGGGTGGGGTTGCTGAGACACATGTAGATGGAATAGTAAAGCTACATTCAACAGATGACCAATCAGAAAGGAAGAGAAACCACCACTGAAATACCATGTATGCCAACAGGGAAACTGGATTCTAGAACATTACTATCCCACTGAAAAAGTGAGAAGAGGATGTCTGAGAGGAAAGAGGGGGCTGGTATAGTGGGGGTAGGGGGAGAAACCCCAATACCCAGAGTTCAAGGCAGAAGAGAGAACTGGTGGTCACTGAACCATAAAAGGAAGCTCTATGAAACAAGAAAAGAACACCTCACAAAAATTGTGCTCAAAGTGCTGTAGTTGTAGGCATTGACTAAGCTTCAGGTGGTGCTTGGACCAAAACCGACTAAAGGCTTTTTCTGTGTCATCCAACTGAACTAGTAACCTGTCAAGAAAGAATGAGAAAGAGACGTTGTGGTTAACTCTCATTTCCACAGGAGTCTGTGTAGGTTTATGCAGCTAACATCTATGTCTTTAGTCAGTGTTTTAAATTGTGGTAACGTCCTTATTATGAAAGTCTGTGTCACCTATGACTTTCTCATGGTCCCACTGCTTCCCATACCTTCCATGTTTCTACCAGGACACCTTCCCTGCCAGGCAGAAACTTTGCTTCAGCGGCTGTGCTTAGAACATGCCCCCGGTGACCTTACTTTTGTGCCTTTTCTTTGACAAAGCACATCACCCAGACAAACTGTAATTTGGAAATGAAACTCAGCCAATGCTACCATTTCCCCTGAAATCCTGGGATGACAGCATTTCACAGGAGGACGGGATGGCATTCTCATAAAAATATCTCTATAGCTGGATGCCAGATGGGTGCCATTGTTTTCCCATTGTTGCCTCTAATATTATTCTTTCTTGACCCTACCAAGACTCAAGAGTAGCTGTTCTAGTCTGTCCTTGGTTGTTTCAGATCATCTAGTGCTATTCTCTCCTAAAAAAGTATATTCCACCTTCACTCACCTTTCCATGGTAGCTACATTCTCAAGTTGATTGGGACTGAGTTTCCTGGTGGGACTTTTGGTTGCTGGTTGTTGAATACATGACAGCAATGTGGCCCCTTGATTTCCAAGTAATTTTAGCTCATCCTACAGAAAGAGAAATATAGTCTCTCTTAATAGAAATTAATGGGAAAAAATCATTGGTAGATTTGGAGTACGGAGAATGGTATACCTTTCATTCAGGGAATTAAATGCTAACAATTCAAGCTGCAGATTTATAAAATTAATTTATTTATTCTTAATGGGTAATACTACACATGACAAAATTAAAAATATACAAAAGGATATATATGGGGGAAAAACTAGTTTTTTGTCCACAGCCCATCGACTTTCCCTCTCCAAAAGCTACAACTGTTAAGTTTTGTGTGTATCTCAAGCTGTTGTAAATTAAAAGCAAAATTAGTTAATGAAAACTGGTTCTAATCCAAGACAGTGACCAGAAACAAGAAAATGACAGATATTGAATGTTAAACGGAACTGCCACGCAATAATAATGCAACAATTGCTAGTTAACCAGAAAAAAAAAAGAAAAACAAACAAACAAAAAAAACTTCATCTGGTCTCATCAATGAACACCTGCCTCTCCTTCCACCTACTTCCAAAAAGCGTGGCACGGAGCACTGGTGGTACAGTGGTTAGCGTGGCTGCCTTCCAAAAAGCTTGGCAGAGGTGGATGGCAATTTCAGTTTGATGTGGAAAGAGTCATACTGCCAAGGCAACTCTATTCTGCTCTTTGTACATGGAGACCTAGGGCTTTGCAATTGGGGAAGCGTCAGGCTAGCTCCTTCCAAATCCAACAGCTCTTGTCCTCTGCTCCCACAGAGCGGTGTCTCAATGCCCTGAGCATTAACCATGGGGCAAGGCAAAAGAGGTGAAGCTTGGCCTAGAACTTTGCTCCCAGGAGTTCTGGTTTTGATTCCTGGGTCACACAGGATGCTGGTCTGGTATGCTGAGAGTGAAAGTCCCATAGTTACAGAACAGTCACATCTATGCACATAAACACTGATTCTCTTCCTCCAGCCCTAGCCACCTCCAGCCTTCACAGAGCCTCCAGCTTATTCCCTGTGGGAGGAGTTTTATACTCTTCACTCTGGTCACAAAGAAGGCCGGCACTCTCAACCGCATGCCTTTGCTCCTTGTCTCCCACCCCACTCCAATATTCATGCACTGTCCACTCTCAGCCTCATGACAGATTTGGTTTCTCTGATCTAGCCCCGCTGTGGCTCTCTCCACTGCAGGTAATGCCTCAAGGTGGCCACTTGGCTGGTATTTCTGCCTGACAACCGGACATATCCCTTCTTTTCCATTCTAGGTATCAGCCCTCATTTCTTCTTATCTCATCAATGTTCATGAAATATTTGTAGGTTGGATGAGTTAATAATAGTCTAAAAGAAACCAGGTTACAGGTGAATAGACAAGATAAGCCTGGGAGTGGGGGAAGCACTCATTAGTAGTACTCATAGCTTTTCCCTCCTCTTCTTACCCACTAAAAAGAGTCCTGGCTTCTTTTCTCACTAAGTTTCTTAACTGCCCCTGAGCTTCTAGCATTCCAGCAATATTCTGGCATTAGCCATTATTAGCCACAATTAGTGTCTGTAGGTGTGCATGATGCAGAATTGGGAGGAAAGGTGGAGAGGCCCAACAAAGAAGAGGCATATTGATTGCCAGGGGAGATTGGAAGAGAGATACACTGTTCCAATACCATTTGCTAATGTTATCCATTCATGTATCTCTGTGAATTCATGCATGTTGGAGCCCCAGGGGGAGGCCAGTGCCCAGGCACCAGGCAGGCTGCAGGCTGAGAGGTTCGCTGGAATGCCTGAACCAAGGATTCTTAAAAACTCCTAAGACTATTAGGTTATTTCTAGAGGCTATGTAATTCTGATTGTCTTCTTGATTATTTGTTACCTTGGTAATATTGATGGAATTGTCATCTCTGAACAAAACTGAATGAATACTGAATGGAACAAATACTGTATACTAAGCAGTATTCATATTTGTAAAGATTGCCTATCACATGATTAAAGGACCACTGACACTTTACCCTTTCTCCTTGCATGATGAGAAAAGGCCTATGGGTCTGTTAAACTTCTTATTTTAGCAACAACGAAAATGAGAGTCTTACCCTCTTTAAATGAACACATGGTACAGTGTCTTAGTTAACTAAAGCACCTAAGTGTGGAAGGCCAATGCCCTGTGTTTCTGGCCTAAATAAGACCAGAAAAGAGGTGAGAATCACCTTTTGGGGGCTCAGGAGAGAAACTGTCTATTTCTGTGAACTGCTTCCAAGAGCTTTAAAAATTCACTGTTCTGAGGAATGAATCTTATATTGGTTTTTCACTTGGAAAAGGTGCTTTCCAAATGGAAAAATTATTTAATTATTTATAGACCATTTGATAAGTAATATGCTCTAATAAGAATAAAATAATATGTTTAAATAACCATAAAAGCTACTAAGCATTTAATAAAAGTTTAAATGTATTATTTAAAAAAATATAAATCCTTTCTCTCTTTAAAGCATTTTTGGATGGAAAAAAAGGAAAAATGTAACTCTAGTTTAATTATCTTGGTATTTCTGCTTCTAATTTATAAGATAAGGAACCAAAAAATCAATATTTATGTTAGATCAAAAATTAGCAATCAAAAAAAGGCTTTAAAAAACCCTCTGTGTTGTCTTTAAAGGCATAATTAATACTACTTGGCAAAATAAAGACAGAATAATTATATTTTAATATAAATTCAATTAATATTCTTACTCAAGATAAAGACGTGGACATATTAAACTCTTTGGGAATTTTATCTTAAAATAATTATACGTCTTTTCCAAGATTTTAGGGCAGCACAGAATATAAATGTAATATAACAGTTTAGTTCATGTAAGACTTTGCATTTACTTTCTTACTAAAAGGCTAATTAAATGGATTCTCCTAAATTCCTTTCTTTTGTCTTATTGGTTAGACATGGGTGTTTAACCAAATTGAGATAAGACGGAGTACAAAGTCATTTCTTACCAATGTCAGACAATACCGCAAATTATGTGGATCTACGAAGTTATTCCACCACATAATCGGAGGGAAGTTTTAGCCTTCTTTGTGCAGGGTTGTGTTTTAATACCAACAACAGCTTGTCGCCATGCCCAAGGAAGTGGCCTTATTTCATCTTGGAGGGTGGTTCTTTCCCTCCCCTTCCCTCTGTGGACCGCTTTGCCTGTGTAGACATGATGGAACACCCATCCATCTGCCTTTCCCAGGAACCCTCACTGCACATACAGCAGGACCTCCCTAGCTGATTTCACCCCTCAGATACGTGTCCTCATCTAAAATCGAAAATGTTTTACCTTTTCTCCAGGGACCTCCCTGATTGACCACATTGTCATCTCAGTGCTTCTGCTCTGCAACCCTTCCAAACCATCCTTGGATCGAGGCAGAGAGCACACTTGCTCATGAGCCCAGGCCCGGAGCTCCGTGCCCAGTGCCTTCCTGCCATGCTCCACATTCTCAACATCACACAGGTATACCAGCTGACCGCTCTGCAGGCTCCCAGGGTCTATGACCTGTGGGCCGGAACCACCAACCCTTTTCTGGCAGACTTCACAGAGGCACCCTAGACCTGGCCTCTGCACCCCATATCATCTCTTCCAAGAATCATGGGAGGTGAATTTGGGCAAAGAAAAAGGTCAAACGTTTAAGGGATATTTTTAGGGAAAATTATCTAAATGCTTCCAGGATGCTTTCTGGCTTTCACAGTTCCCAGTCAGATCTTTTGGTGACTCGAAGTCATCTTAGGGATAGAGTTTGAACTCTTTTTTCGATAGCAACCTCCTTAAAAAGAGAATTAAACAGTGCTCCCTGACACATGGAAGCATTAATTTGCCTCATTAATGAGACTCTGAGATTCCCCGAACTAAACTATGTGTTTTCTTTGAGTTTGCAGTCTTTGTTTATATGTTTTCCAGGCAGGTAGTGTTGAGTAGTTGATAAATGTTGAATAAATGAACAAATAAATCAATCACTTAG
Source organism: Myotis lucifugus (assembly GCF_000147115.1). Lineage (NCBI taxonomy): Eukaryota > Metazoa > Chordata > Mammalia > Chiroptera > Vespertilionidae > Myotis > Myotis lucifugus. The sequence continues at coordinate 11,319,285 of NW_005871062.1, read as the reverse complement.
CAAAGCATGTTTGCAGATTTTGGGTCACAGACGAGAGTTCAGCTCTTCCCAAGCTCCAGGCAGCAGGAGTGCAAGCAATGCCGAGCTGTCTCAACCTGAGGCAGCTAATTAACTGAGGCAGCTAATCCTCAGTTCGCTGCCCTCTTGAGTTCTGCTCTTCTATGAAATAATAGATTCCACATTCGGTCTGTTTGTGTTTCTGGAGGCAGAAAAGGGCTTGACACCCATGCAGCCAGCCCCAGGAAGACTTCCCTTCACTGCATGAAAGAACCTGCCAAGCTCCCTCGTCGGCAACTCATAAAAACAGTTCTTGACGTATTTTTTGTGAATCATCTAATCGGTGCCTCTCCTTAAACCCAGTTCAGAGCATTTTCCCTAGTCCTCTTCCTCAAATTAATCCCCAAATAAAAAGACACATCCCTGGGAAAGTGAAGCAGTATGTCAGCTTGGAAGGCAGCCCCAGATTTCACAACAGCCCCAGAAAAGCTTATGCTTCAAAAGCTGACTCCCGGCTCTCACTGCACTTTCAGCCTCTTGCATCTCGCTCTGTCCTGAGCTGCCCTCGAAGGGATGCTCGCCCACCTCATCTCGCCAGCCCAAAGCTGGAATGAGCTTCCCTTTGCTGGGATGCTTCTCACAGGTCTTAACTGCACTCCTTTTACAGGCACCATCCAGTCTCAAAGAGGTTTTCTCTTCGCATACCGCCCACCGCCAAAGGCTGAAGATGTTCGGTGACTTCCAAGTCAGCGGAGAAGAGGGAAGAAGAGGACTTAATTCTGCTCCCAGCTCTCGCCAGGAGGCTGACCATGTGCTGGCACAGAGGCTGGACTGTGGGAGGCCACTGACCACTCACCTGCAGCTTGTCCCGCTGCTTTGTGTGGGACATGAGCAGCTCTGCAGTAGACGGCACGCCTCTGGGCAGCTCTGTCGCGGCCAGGCGGGCCCCAAACATCTGAAGCGTCTGGGCAGTGGTCTTCAATGTCAAGGCAAAGTTTTCGATGGCCTGGGAGGTCATACAATCATAACAGTGTGGCGGGATTAACATTCACCAATCTGCTTTATTCATGGAAGGACAGTAGAATTAGCTACCATTCTCTGAGAACCTACAAAGGGCCAAGTATTATACTCAGTGCTCTACATTTGTCTACCAGCTCAATAATCCAGAGTGGGAGGTATTTTATCCAGAGAGAGAATCATTGATCGGCTTCCTCCTGCACGCCCCCAACTGTGGATGGAGCCCACAACCTTTCTTTCTTCACTTGCTAGATTTTTAATACATTACTTTAAATTCTGTTTCTTTGTTATGGGGTGAGGCTACAACATTAGTATTTCCGGAGGATGAGGCCCAGAAATCAGGATTTTAAAAAGATTCCCAGGTGATTCTAATGTGCAACCAAGGTTGAGAACCACTGCTCTAAAACAAGGTGAATTCTCGTACCTAATTAAATGTAGTTCAGGTGTTGGGCAACCTGTTTCCAAACTGACCAGGTAAAGACAGGTGTGCTGACACCACATGCTGCCATCAGGGTGGGCATGGAGCTTCTGATTTTGCTTAAAAAACCTAATTTTTTCAAGGGCATAGGGGCTAAAAGAGCAGGGGAAGGGGCATGACAACTTTTTATAGAAACACATTATTTGGTGAGTTTCAATTTTACTTTTTCCTCAGTATTTCTAACCCTTCTAGTTTAGCATAATTGCCACAAATATGAATAAGTAGGGAAAAGTAAAACCCTATATAAGTCAGGTGTTTCACAGCTTCCCATCTGTCTATACATTAGACTCACCTGGGGAGTTCTGTGAGCCACAAATGACAGAGACCCATCCCAACTCAAATAAATTAATTTCTCTGAGCTGTAGGAGGGTTTTGGCTCTTTGAAAATTCCCCAGGTGCATTCTAAGTCGAGTCCCCAAGACTCCCATGCCAGACAAGGAGGTGAGGTGAAGGGAGTCAGCAGGAGAAACTCCAGCCTTTTCCCTTCACCCTACTTTTCTCCCAGCCTGTGGCTTGGAAAACCCAACCTCCCCAGTGGTAGGAAGTCATAGGCAATGACCTCCCAACAGCTGATCTTAATCAACCCTGTCTTCAAGAAAACACGGAGAGACACTGAAAAGGGCACACAAGTTGGTACTCACAGTTCGATGACTGATCCACTGGCTGTGGCGATATTCCAGAGTTCCCCCTAAGTCCTCTGTCAGTTGGCTTTTGTCAATGTAGCCTTGAAGGTCAGAGACAGAATTTAACATAACGATCTATAAGAGGAAACAAATTAATATATTCCTCATAGACGATTAAATAGTAGCTCATCTGGATTCTACTGTTAAGTAGCACGTCAACTCTGCCTTCTCGGAGGTTTATATCCAAAATGGTTATGATGTCCAGCAGAGAAAGTCCCTTTCCACTTCCCCCCTTTGAGAGATGTACCCCCAATTTACCCTTATGGAGGAGGTTCGGAGGTAACAGAGAGTGGGTTTTCATAAATTAACAACCCTGCTGATGAACACACCGGGAGTGAATGCCCACACATCTAGAGGAAGGTAACACAATCCAAACTGCCCCCAGGCAGGGCCCTGGCTCTCTGTCCCAGGCCATACACCACCCCTCCTAGTCACTCCTGATCAGAAGCAGGGCCCCTCCCTCCTCTCTCTGAAATGCATCCCCTGATGCCTTCACCTAATGACCTTATGTTTCTTCACTCCTTGTTGATTATTTTGAAAATTGATTCTTGGTCAGAGAACATAAGAATACAGGCTTTCACCCTGGCCGGTATGTCTCAGTGGGTTGAATGTCATCCTGTGCATGGAAAGGTCATCATCTGGATTCCCAGTCAGGGCACATGCCCAGGTTGTGGGTTTGATCCCCGGCTGGGGTTCGTACGGGAGGCACCCGATTAATGTTTCTCTCTCTGTCTCTCCCTCTACCTTCCTCTCTCTGAAATCAATAAAAACATAATCTTTAAAAAGAATACAGGCTTTCTTCTATTATTATATCATATTAGTCAAGTGATAAGTCCACTTTGGAATGAAAACAATATTAAGTTAGGGCCTAAAATCTATAGGTAAAAACAAAATTGATGTATTCATCCAACAAATATGCACTGAGCTTCTAATAAATGCCAGGCTCCGAGGGATAAAATAGCAAGCATGATGGCCCTGCCTTCAAGGAACTAAGGTTTAGTGGGATGTGACTGCACAGAGCACGCTGTTAACCTCATTGGCCCCAGGACTTTCTCCTTCATTTCTGAAAAAGAGTTTGGGAATTTTAAAAAATATTTTTATAATAGGAGAAAAAGAAAACAGAAAAACAATGTGAATCCATCTGTGTCTTTCTTTCCTAAAAATTTTAAACCACTTTTTGGAATTTCAAAAAGATTTTTAGTCTTTCTACAATTTGAAATTATAAGACACATAACAGGAAATTATCAAGTGAAAAATAATTTTTTTCTTCTCAGAACATCAGCAGCTATGGTAATACTGGGATTTTTTTTAAATAACATTATGCAACATCGTATTGGGCAGAAATAACTTTGCCCCACAGCCTGGAGTTTCAGAAACCTGTCGTACCAGGCCCAGGTCTTCCGTGCCACCTCACTGGCACTCCGCTTTCTCATCTTTCCCAAGGAAACCCCAATAAAGACTCTGATCTAGGTTTTCCCCTTCATCCTGCTTCTGCCTTCTGAGCAAAACCTGGGCTTCCCCCGTGGACTTCAGTGACATGAGGTGACTCCCTCTCTGAGACCTGTGAGTATAATAAATGTCCTCCTTCAAGCTCATTCTCAGTTCCTCCTGGGCACCACCAGCTTTACTGAACCATATCCAACATGTACATTCTTAGAACAGCTGCTATAGATTAAGAATGTATCTATTCCTTTTCAGTATACATTTATGCTCTTATCTATAATTGCTTAAAGCTGTTCTTTCAGGGAGATCTGTGATCATACCATTTTGAAAGAAGCCTTTCCTGTATTCTGTCACACAATCCATGTTAAGAAACCAATTTGTATGACCATAGCCTTAGTCACTTCACATAATTTTCTCAGGCTGCTATGAGGATAGCTGTTTTAGAATAGATAGGTGCTAGCAATCGGCTCCAAGAAACCCTTTGCTATTTCAGAGCAACCCTCTCCTTGGCTAAAGGTACAGTGAGGCTGTCACTTAACTACCATTACATCCCGGTCCACCTGGTTCTTGTAAGAATCAGGCAAAATGAACTCCTTTCCCCTCACTAAACCTTTGAAAATATAACTATTATCTCACTAGAAATGAGCAGGGAGATCCTATATAATAAAAGCCTAATATACAAATCGACCAAACGGTGGAATGACCAGCCACTATGATGCGCACTGACCACGGGGGGGCAGACACTCAGTGTAGGAGCTGCCCCCAGCCCACAGGCCCCAGGAACCAAGGAGAGTGCCAGTGGGAGCCCCCCCCCCATGATCATCATGCCGGTCACCCCACAAATCGGCCCTGATTGCCGGCCAGGCCTAGGGACCCTACCCGTGCACAAATTTCATGCACCAGGCCTCTAGTGTTATAATAAGAGAGGACAGGATGCTACACAGTAAAGTGCTAATACCACAATAACGTTTTACTAACAAAGTAAAGAAAGCAACAAACAGCTTGAACTGTCATAAAAAGAACTAAATATATTTTGAAGATTGATTCCATCAGCATGGTAAACTAGGACTCTGAATTCTGTGGCACAGCAGAGCTGTGAGGAGAATGCAATCTTCTCTGTAAGTTTATCTTATAGAATAAACTTTTCGCATTACAAGATACCCTGCTAAATGTGCCAATAGTTTAGCTGACTGAGAGTTTTCTAAAAAGTTGATTTTAGTTTAAAATTAAAAGTATGATGTTTGGGAATCAATACATTACCACAAACAGAAGTAGCTAAAGATATAGTGTCAAGATAAAGCAGGTGTTCATTCTCTCCTTAGTATATAGATACACCATGTGAGAAGCAGGGCATAAATCACATATGTACTAGTATCTGTGTACATATTATCACATGGAGAGGTGTGTTTTATACACAACCAGGGAAACAAACACATGACATTTGGTCAAATGCTCAGTTCAAATTCCTTGTTTGGGGGCATTAGATTTTTTTCAATCACTTACTACATATATGTATATGTATGTATATATCTTTATATGTATATTTACCTCTCGATATATGTAATATATATGTAATATATTATTTACAGTATGTAGAGATAAATATATTTATGTATGTATTATATTATATAGTATTAACATCTTATCTAATAAACAGAGAATATGCTAATTGACCCTCACGCCATTGCAAAGATGGTGGCACCCACAGCCAATAAGGAGGGAATATTCTAATTGACTGCCACACCCTCAAAGATGGCGGTGCCACAGATGGTGGCACCTAGTTCCCTCAGCCCAGCTGGGGCGGCAGGCACGCGGCAAGGCTGGGCCCGCCCCCAGGCAGGCACGGCCTTTGTGGCACGCCTGCCTCCCGGAGTCCCCCAGGCCCCCTTCAACCCCCCCAGACACCCCAGGCTGGCCCTGAAGGCTCAGGTAACCCAGGGCCAGCCGAAGGCTTTGTGCTTGCCGGCAGGTGGAAGCAGCAAGAGGTGTGATGGGGCGTTTCCTTTTCCCCTGATCGCCGGTCCGCCTCCCTGCCCCCTGAGGGCTCCCCAGAATTTTAAAAGGGGGCAGGCCGGGGCTTGAGGGAACTCCCCCCCTCCAGGGCTTGAATTTTTCATGGA
>NW_005871062.1:11279264-11313447 GCF_000147115.1 Myotis lucifugus | reverse complement strand
CCCACCCCATAACAAAGAAACAGAATTTCCGGAGATGAGGCCCAGAAATCAGGATTTTAAAAAGATTCCCAGGTGATTCTAATGTGCAGCCAAGGTTGAGAACCACTGTTGAGAACTTTTTGCATTAAAAAAATACCCTGCTAAATGTGCCAATAGTTTAGCTGACTGAGAGTTTTTAAAAAGTTGATTTTAGTTTAAAATTAAAAGTATGATGTTTGGGAATTAATACATTACCACAAACAGAAGTAGCTAAAGACATAGTATCAAGATAAAGCAGATGTTCATTCTCTCCTTAGTATACAGATGCACCATGTGAGAAGCAGGGCATAAATCACGTATTGTACTAGTATCTGTGTACATATTATCACATGGAGAGGTGTGTTTTATACACAACCAGGGAAACAAACACATATGACATTTGGTCAAATGCTCAGTTCAAATTCCTTGTTTTGGGGCATTACATTTTTTTCAATCACTTACTACATGTATGTGTATGTATGTTTATATCTTTATATATATATTTACCTCGCAATATATGCAATATATATGTAATATATTCTTTATAGTATATGGAGATAAATGTATTTATGTATGTATTATATCATATATTATATTTATAGTATTAACATATTATATAATATATTAATGTAATGCATGTATTGATTATATTAACATAATATAATATGGCCTGGCTGGCATGGCTCAGTGGTTGAGCTTCAATCTATGAACCAGGAGGTCACAGTTTGATTCCCTCTCAGGGCACATGCCAGGATTGTGGGCTCAAACCTCAGTAGGGGGTGTGCAGGAGAGAGCCGACTAATGATTCTCATCATTGATGTTTCTATTTCTCTCTCCCTCTCCCTCTCTGAAATCAATAAAAATAAAAAAAATAATATAATATGTACTATATATAAAGAGATGTACATATCTATATAATAATGTATATGGAGAAGCAAATAATAAAACAAATGGGGATAAAATGCTACCAGGTAAATGAATCTGGGTAAAGATCATGAAATATTCTTTGCACTATTCTTATTCTTAAAGTTGTTTTCATGAGTTTGAAAGTATTTCCAACTAAACAAAAAATATATATTAGAAACTTTTCTATAACACTATAGATTTATCTTATTTATTTTCTATTTTTTTGTTTTTACATTTTTCTATTTTTTTGTTTTTACATTTTTCAATTGGTGTATCATTTACATTTTTAAATGTACAGATTTTAAGGATACACACATGTAACGCCATCCAATCAAGATGTAGTACATTTTCCCAGAAAGTTCCCTATCACCTCCTTCCAATCAATATCTACTTCCCCATACCCTAACAGTAGCCACTGTTGGATATTCTATCTACCATAGCTTAGTTTGCCTCTTCTTAAACTTTATATTCATTCATTTATATAAAACGAATCACAGAGTATGTATTTGCTAATGTCTAATTTCTTTCTCTCAAGGGAATATTTTTGAGATTCACCCATTGCTGTTGCATGTATCAGTACTTCACTCCTTTTTAGCGCATAATGTTATTTCATTATATGAATATGCCACACTTTGTTTAATTTATTTTTATTTTTTAAAATATATTTTTATTGATTTCAGAGAGGAAGGGAGAGGGAAAGAGAGAGATAGAAACATCAATGATGAGAGGGAATCATTGATTGGCTGCCTCCTGCATGCCCCCTACTGGGGTTCGAGCCCGCAACCCAGGCATGTGCCCTTGACCGGAATTGAATCCGGGACCCTTCAGTCCTCAGGCCGATGCTCTGTCCACTGAGCCAACCCAGCTAGAGCTTTAATTTATTTTCTGTTAAAGTACAGTTAACATGCAATATATTAGTTTCAGGTGTACAACATAGTGATTAGACATTATGTGATCACCATAATAAGTCCAGTAACCATCTGTCACCAGACAAAGTTATTATGATATTTTTGTAACTGGAAGGTTGTACCTCTTATTTCCCTTCACCTTGTTCACCAATAGCCCCACCCCCACCCCTCTAGCATCAGTTTATTCTCTGTATCTATGAGTCTGCTTCTGGTTTTTGGTGGTTTTTGTTTTGTTTATTCATTCATTTTGTTTTTAGATTCCACATATAAGTGAAATCTTACAGTTCTTACCTTTCTATGTCACAATTTCTTTACTCATTCACCTGCTAATGGACATTCTTGTACATGCTTTTTTGTAAGCATATATTTTCATTTCTCTTAGGTGGGTCGTAAGTGAAATATATGTTTAACTTTATAAGGAACTGCCAACTGTTTCCACTGTGCTTGTACTATACCTTACCACTTCCAATAGCTGCAAAGTATTTAACCAATTGGGTAGACTATAATTTATTTAATCATTCCCTGTTGTTTGGCATTAAGCTGTTTCCAATTACTATTACAAACAATTTGGTAATGAACATTATTGTATCTGTAGCTTTGTGCACATGTATGAAAGTATCTGTAGAATAACTTTTATAGGTAGGTCAAAGAGTGTTTACATTGTAATTTTTGATAAATACTGCCAATTAGTCCTTCATATCTGTTATTACCAACTTCATTTCAAACAGCAAAGTATGAATGGGCTCTTATCCCCACATCTCTACCAAAGTTATAGGTAAAATCTTTAGTTTGATTTCCTTTTATAAGTACCACAATCTTGGTTTTTATTTTCACTCTATAGTTGCCTATATTTATGTCACCCCCATATTTTAGATCCTTATTTCCTTTCACCCATACTACTTCAATTTCTCTCCATCCTTTGATCTCCTTCTACAGTCTTGGACACCCACCTTCAGAGTTATGTGACTCCAGTACCATTTACCTAAGTCACTCCCTCACTCAAACTTCACTGAAACAAAAACAAAATCACTCACTGGATCCCATTGCCTACTGAATAAAATCCAGACAGTTATCCTTATATGTAAGACCTATTTCATTTATTCTACCTTTTCTTTCAAAAGACTATCCTCTATATATATTACAACAAGGGGGTCCCCCCTGAACTTCACATAAAGGAAGTGTACTTCCTTCCTCCAAGTCCTTACACACACTGCTTCCTCTGCCCAGATGTCCTTCTCTCCCTCTCTGCCTGTAGAGTCCTACCTTCTTAAACACCCAGCTCCAGCCTGGCCAGTGTAGCTGAGGGGTTGAGTGAAGACCTATGAACCATGAGGTCAAAGTTCAATTCCCGGTCAGGGCACATGCCCAGGTTATGGGCTCCATGCTCAGTGTGGGGCCTGTAGGAGGCAGCCAATCCCCTCATTGATATTTCTATCTCTCTCTCCCTCTCCCTTCCTCTCTGAAATCAATAAAAATATATATTTTTTTAAAAAAACAGCTCCAGTGCCATCTTTTCCACTTGCCCCAACTAAATGAAGACAAGACAAAAGGCCACGCTCACCGGTACTTTCATTTTAAATTCATCTTGATAGTATTTAATTCCAATGTCAGTGACTGTCCTCTGGATAAAGCGAGACGGACGAAGGATGAATATGAGCTGCAAGTTTCCAGGAAATGCTACCTGGAAGGGTCATGAAAAGTGTCAGGGTAAACATCACATTCATTGGACTCCTCTTGCCTAAGATCACAAATGACAAAGTTAAGGTGGACACCATGGATGCCAAAGAATTTGAATATATTTCACATTTCAGAGCTAAAGAGATCTTAGAGATCAGATAATCCAAACCACTCCATAAAAACCAAACTAAATCAAACACACAAAAAATGTTTCTGATTATTAAAACAATTCATACTCTTTATTGAAAAGTTGGGAAATAAAATTATACATTAGAAAAAGAAAACCACTTATGATCTCATAGCCATTTTTAATATTTTAACTGAATTACTTATAAGCTATTTTCTCTGCTTAAACATTTTTATCATGGTTAAACTCATATTATAGAAATATTTTGTAACCTACCCTTTTCATTTAATATTAATACCATGAGCTTTTATGCTTGATATTAAAATTATTTAGAAATATTTTTCATGGGTGCACAATTTATTTAACTATTACTTATTGCTAGTGATTTAGGCTTGTCCATATTTTTGCTATTGAAATAACACTGAAATGAACACCTTTATCCATATTTTGGAACATGTTCTTAAGATAGCTTCCTGGAAGAATTACTGAATAAAAGGCTTAGTATTTTAGGGTTCTTGACATGTTGCTTTCAGGAAGCATTGTCTTCATCTTGAGCTGAGGTCCTGAAAAATGAGGTAACTCAGATTCATAGAACAACTTAGTGGCCAAGTTAGGAATCTAACTCTTCCTTTTCTCGTGGCTTTCTATTCTTCCAGTGGTTCCCAAAAGCAACCTCCCATGATGCTTGTTAGAAAAAAGTATCTGGTCTTTGCCCTGGAATGTTCTGATTCATTAGGACTTAAATGAAGTCCAGGTATCTGTATTTTCAGTAAGTACATGAAGAGATTCTGATTGGTAGCCAGGGATCCTGCACTACGGTATCTTTTATGCATACAGTGATCGATGTGATTCTTGGACAAATTAGTCTCAAGTATTAGATCAGTGGTTCTCAACCTTGGCTGCACATTAGAATTACCTGGGAATCTTTTTAAAATCCTGATTTGCCGAAACCGGTTTGGCTCAGTGGATAGAGCGTCGGCCTGCGGATTGAAAGGTCCCAGGTTCAATTCCGGTCAAGGGCATGTACCTGGGTTGCGGGCACATCCCCAGTAGGAGATGTGCAGGAGGCAGCTGATCAATGTTTCTCTCTCATTGATGTTTCTAACTCTCTATCTCTCTCCCTTCCTCTCTGTAAAAAATCAATAAAATATATAATTTTTAAAAATCCTGATTTCTGGGCCTCATCCTCCAGAAATTCTGTTTCTTTGTTACTAATGTTGTGGCCTCACCCCATAACAAAGAAACAGAATTTCTGGAGGATGATGCCCAGAAATCAGGATTTTAAAAAGATTCCCAGGTGATTCTAATGTGCAGCCAAGGTTGAGAACCACTGTGTTAGATGATTCAAGTGTCTCCTATGGACCCTGGGAAATCAGAACTCCTCAGAGGTCAGACCTCTGGAATAGTCATGGGCGCTGTCAAGTGTCCAAATCCTCTGGTCATCAACCATCCTTGTAGTTACCTCCCCCCAAAATCCTGTAACCAAAACTAAACCAACGAGGTCAAGCAATCCATGCACAAAGGAAGGGAGACTTCCCTTCTCCCATGTTTGAAATGCAACGTCCTAAACAGAACCTTGCGTTTTGTTATGTCACAGCAGGAAATGAGCGGAGACACTCCTCATGTGTGGCTGAGGCTCTACAGCAGGGGTCCTCAAACTACAGCCCGCGGGCCACATGCAAATACAAATATTGTATTTGTTCCCGTTTTGTTTTTTTACTTCAAAATAAGATATGTGCAGTGTGCACAGGAATTTGTTCATAGTTTTTTTTTTTAAACTATAGTCCAGCCCTCCAATGGTCTGAGGGACAGTGAACTGGCCCCCTGTTTAAAAAGTTTGAGGACCCCTGCTCTACAGTAATCTGAGGGAAACGCTGTATGCGTGCAGATCTGTGTGTGTGACTGCCTCTGCAAGGAGGCATAAGTGAGACTTCAAATGTCCCTCTCCTGTCTGGGCCTCTGTACACACATTACCACCCTGCCATATCCCATCCTCCTCAGCCAGTCCTGACTGCCCCAGGGAGTCCATGCTTTGGTGGAAATGCTGGTATGGTTTGCCCTGTGGTGTCTCTGCCTGCCCATGTGACTGAGTTCTCTGGTCTGAGGTCCCTACAGAGAAAGGATACATCTACTTGCTAAAAGGCAACAAACAGGGATAAAAATCAGGCTAATAAGATAAAAAAGGAAGCCCATCCAAGGTTGCACAATTTAATGCCAAAAGTAAGTACACCTTCAATCAAGCTACTTAAATATCATTTTGTCTGGCTTAGCCTGTGTCTTTCTAATATGTGAAAAAATAATTTGAATACTGAAAAGAAGACTGTTTTAAAGTGGGTGGCCCCCAAAGTAAACTCTAAGACAGGATTTGGGTATAAAGAGTTTATTGAGGAGGTGATCCCAGGCAGCACATGAGGAAGTTGGGGAGGGGGGCGAGACAGTGATGGCTAGAGAGCCAATACATCAAAACAGGGACTGCTGTGGGCAAGAAGGCTGGGAGGCCCTGGCTGGTGTGGCTCAGTTGGTTGAGTGTCATCCCCATGCACCAAAAGGTTGCCAGTTCAATTCCGGGTCAGGGCATATGCCTGGGTTGCAGGAGGCAGCAGATCGATGTTCTGCTCTCACATCGATGTTTCTCTCTCTCAGTCCATCTCTCTACCTCTCTCTCTCTAAAAATCAATAAAACTTTGTGTGGTTTTTGTTTGTGTGGTTTTTTGTTATTGTTTTTTTTGAAGGGCTGGGAGCCTCTGAGATGCTATATGGAATATACCTCAGAAGTGTCCCACTGAAGCTGGGGTATTTATCCACCAACTTCTATGACTCAATAGCTGTAGGTCACTCCTGGGACATTAACTTCCCAGCATTCTCTACCTACCCCTCTCCAATGACCATAGAAAGAGGTAAAGTAGAGAGACTCAGGAAGCCTCTGACATGGAAAGGAATTCTCTGCAGTGACCTTCAGGTGGCAGAGAGGATATGGGTGTGACATAACAAAGACCTTCCCAAAATTTGGCATAAAATAATCCCCTTTTCCCTGTGACTTTGATATGAAATAATTTGAATAGAATATGTAAATTACTTTTATTTAAAAAAGCACAAAAGTAAATATTTACGGCTATTCGTGTCAAGGATGCTTTTATGGAGCTCCACTTGTCCCTTCGTCTGTCGATAACAATGACGAACCCGATGCTGGCAGCCTCCACACTGCAAAAGAGGGTGGTCAGTGTCAGAGACCAGGTGAGACACACGGGTTCTGGGCGGTTCCTCAGGGGATGCAGTCTACAGCCTCCATGGTGCTCCAGGATCATGTGTAAACGCCCTGCATGGCACAAGGGAATAACTGGGTCTGGCTTCCCTGACAAAGGAACCATCTCCTCATCCCAGCTGGCAGCCTAAACAGCACAGAGATAGCTGGTGTCTCAAACCCTCTCTGTTTCTGGCTGGCAAAGTATGAAACACCCAAGAGCACACATGCTCATGCCTGAAAGAAGATGCAAGTGTCAGTTGAGTACCACATGTCCCAGTGTAGGCGGAGGACCTCAAGGCGGAGCTCTGCCCTCTCCCCACTCCCCAGACTGGCATTCAGGGAGCTGTCAATGTCTTCCCTAGGAGTCATTCCGAGAGGTGCTCAGAAATAACACAGGCCAATGGGAAAAACAACTCCCTCCCAGTGCCTGGCCATAAACAGCCAGCAAACCATGTGCGTGAGAAGATATCTACATTAAGACCAAAAGGAAGCTGCCTGGTCTCCTCTTAAGACCCCACAATATTCTCACAAAATCCTTTTAAACTAAAGTACTACAAGAGAAAACTTTTTTTCTCTCTTTGGGAGGAAGTAGAGAGGAAAGAGCAAGGGCTTTGGGGCCTGGTTCCAATCCCAGTGCTGCCACTTACTGGCAATGAGACGCTGGGGAGATCACTTAACCTCTAAGGCTCGGTTTCCTCATCTGTAAAATGAGAACACCACCAACAGTAAAGTGGTTGAAAGCACATTTTCTGAAGCCAGACTGCCAAGGTTTGAAACCTGGGCTTCTCCCATTTATAGACTGTGTATTGTGGAGGGGACATTACTTAGTCTCTATAGCTTCTCAGACTCCTCATTTGTAATAGTACCTATCTATAGGGTTGATGTGAGGATTAAGTGAATATGTAAAATATTAAATGAGATGTATAAAATGCTCAGAACAATGCCTGGCATTTGGTAATACTGTATAAGTACACTTATTACTATTTCTTATGTGCTTGTTATGGAGAATATAAGACATAAAGTATACAAAAAGTATCTGACTTATAATAAACCTTAAATAATTCTCTAATATTGGGAAAAGGTAAGCTTTGCTCTAAAAAGTTGTAAGTACTTATCTGAAGTAACCATCACTAAGCCAGCCCATTACCACAGCCCCATACTGACCCAGCCTTTCTTATTGAGCACATTTTCCAGGAGGGGTGGGCTCACTGGGTGGGAGAGGGAGAGACTGGAGATTATGAATGGAAAAGTGGCCAGGATTTGAGGGGGGTGGTTGTCAAGAAGAAAAACCTCAGAGAGAGAACCCCAGAATTCTTTATGGACATTCTACTTTATTGCTTGTGACCTGTATCCAGCAAGTTTAGGTGAGACTCCAGGAGGCTGGCAGAGAATAGCTACTGCACATGTGAGAACTGGTGAGAAATTCTGAAACGTGCACATTCTGGAGATAGACAACTGGTGTTTAGGCCCAGTCAGAAGAGACAGACTTTGATGAACACCCTGTGTATTCAGGTGAAACTCTTATAAAGGCCACATTCTATGAAACACCATCAGAGTTGCCATAGGATTAAGGCTATAAGCTAGGAGTAAGGACAAAACAGAAATTTTGGCCCTAACCAGTTTGGCTCACTGGATAGAGCGTCAGCCTGTCGACTGAAGAGTCCCAGGTTCGATTCCGGTCAAGGGCATGTACCTTGGTTGCAGGCACATCCCCAGTAGGGAGTGTGCAGGAGGCAGCTGAATCAATGTTTCTCTCTCATGGATGTTTCTAATTCTCTATCCCTCTCCCTTCCTCTCTGTAAAAAATCAATAAAAAATATTTTTTTAAAAAACAGAAGTTTTGGAGTTGCCCTAAGAAAACCTAAAACCAGACCACAGAAAGATCAAGGTGATCCACCAGTAATTTAACTGCCTGGCAAATCAAGATCTAATATAATTTTAAGTAGCATAACATATCATCCACCATATCCAGCATAAAATTAAAAAATGAATGGGACTGCAAAGCAGCAGGGAAAAGTAACCAATAATCAAGAGATAAAATAGTCAATAGATACTGTCTCAAATATGTTTTAGTAGTTGGCAGACAAAAACTTCAAAATAACTATGATCAATATGCCATATTGGTGGAAACACAAAGTGGATTAAAAGCTGCATTATTTCAACAGAGCATAATTAAAATCTATAATAAAGAATCAATTGGACCTTCTGTAATTACAAAACATCAATACCTGAAATTAAGAACGCAGATTTGTTTAACAGCAGACTGTACACAAAAGAAAGAGCTAAATGCGTTCTGACTCCAAAATAACGGAAAAGTTTCATGGTGAATGTGGTATTTTTATTAACTACATGGTATGTAAACAGGTAAATATATATATAGTTGAGATCTGTATACTTTACTATATGCAAATTATAACTCAGTTTAAAAACTGAAAGAGTCCAATAAATTCAAGTTGTGAAAAAAAGAACTTGTCAAGCTGTGAAATAAGAACTGAGTCCAACGTAGGGCAACCAACCATCCCAGTTCATCCAGGACTGAGGAGTTTCTTGGGACACAGAACTTTCAGTGCTAACATGGAAAACCAACACGATTGGGAACCATAATTCAAATACCTAATTCCAAACACTAATATGATGGTCATTGGCATACTGCTTATGGGGCTTCTTAGGGAAGGAAATCAAACTGCTCTTTAGGATCATTCATGTTTATTGACCGTTACTCTTTTGAAGAGCAGTGCTCAAGGTTGTTCCTGATATAGGAGTAAAAAATGATTGACCTATGGTTTATTATTTGTTTGTTTTTAATATTATTCTAAATTCAGAAGTAAAGAGTTCATGATGCTTTCCAGTTTTTCAGCATCTCTTGGCATCTTCATTGGCAAAATGGTGGGCTGGCACAAGTTTGTCTCAATCACTCCTTTCAGCTTTGTCATTCCATGGGTCTCTAATTCTATATAGTGACTTCGAGTCCCCACTGCTCAAGACACACCTCATATTTCAGTTTCCTATAAACTCTATTAATTGCCAGGCTGGAGTAGCCTGACATTTTCTTCAGTCTTTTCCTGCCCTCTGCATATGGAGTAGATTTTTCAGTCTCAGAACTTTTCCCTGGGTCTGAGTTTATGAACAAAAAGTCAATCTTAAAAGGCTATATACTGTATGATCCCAATTATATACCATTCCGGAAACAACAAAAAACTATGAAGACAGCAAAAGGATCAGTGGTTGCCAAAGGTTGGGGAGGTGGGAGGGATGAACAGGCAGAGCACAGAGAATGTTTAGGGCAGTGAAACTATTCTGTATATATTATAATGGTATATACATGTCATTTACTTTTGTCCAACTCATAGTGTCCTATCTAATAAAAAGGGAATACGCTAATTGACCCTCACACCATCACATAGATGACGGCGCCCACAGCCAATAAGGAGGGAATATGCTAATTGACTGCCCCACCCTCAAAGATGGCGGCGCCCTCAGCTACAAGATGGTGGCGCCCAGTCCCCTCAGCCCCGCCGGGGTGGCAGGCACGCCTGTCTCTGGAGTCCCCCAGTTCCCTCAGCCCCCCAGCCACCCAGGGCCTCCCGAGGCTCAGGTAACCAGGGCCAGCCAAGGCTTGCACTGCCAGCAGTGGCAGCAACAGAGGTGTGATGGGGGCGTCGCCTTCCCCTGATCACCAGGTCGCCTCCAGCCCCTGAGGGCTCCTGGACTGTGAGAGGGGACAGGCCAAGCTGAGGGACCCTCCCTCCAGTGCATGAATTTTCATGCACAGGGCCTCTAGTCCTATAAATAAAAGGCTAATATGCAAATTGTCCCCTCGACCAGGAGTTCAACCAGGGGGCGAGGCCAGCCCACCAACCGCCCGCGGCCCCCCCATCTCCTGCCCTGGCCCAATGGGCCCCAATCAGGGTGGGCCAGCTGGACCCCACCCGTGCATGAATTCGTGCACCAGGCCTCTAGTGTACAATATCAAGAGTGAACACCAATATAAACTATAGACTTTGTGTGTCGATGTAGGTACATCAGTTGTAACAATGTACCACTCTGGAATGGATGTTAATGGTGAGGGAGGTTTGCCTTGGGAGATAAGGAATAGATGGGAAATTTCTGAACTTTCCACTCAATTTTGCTGTGAACTTAAAACTGCTCAAAAAAAGTCTATTTTATAAAAACATTTTAGATAATGAAAATTCCTCCAAAAAATTAGTAATTAAGAAAACAAACACATACTATAACATAGCTCTCCAAACAATTACATACAGGCAGAGATCAGAGAAAATTCATAACCTTAAACATTTATATCAATAAAATAAAAATGAAAATATAATTTTCAACTCAAAAAAATGACAAAAATCAAGCAAACTGAAAGAAAGTGCAAGAAAGAAGATATTAAAGATAAAGGGAGAAATGAATAAGATAGAGAAGAGGAAAGCAATAGATCTAAGTAATATCTGAACACTGTTCCTTGTCCTGCGTATCTTGTCATTCTCTTCTTTGACTGTACCAATTCTTCCTGGTTCTGTGTCATGAACCCTCTGCCAACTGCCCATAAAGATTTTGCAACTGGCCAGGGCTCTGATGCCTGGTAACCACTGTCACACTGAAGAAATTATAAATTTTAATAAATAGGAACCTGAAATGGAAACTGGACAATAAGGTCAAATTCCCCTTTCAGGCTTTCCCCCTTGTCTCTGTTTTATGTTGAAACCAAAGGGTGAGGCAGCGAGACAGTCTGAGCAAATGCTAGGAAGAGGAAAGGGGAATGACTGGTCAAGTGGGCACTCTTTCTCAAGAGACAAACAGCATTCCAGGAAAGAAAAATACTCCCAAGTTTACTAGCAATTATATAAGGAACATAGAGCAGAACAAAGAAATCAGGGCCAAAAAGGAGCCCCTTATTTTGTCTTATCTTCTACATCTGTGAGATAAGGCTTTCTACCCCTCAATGCTTCTCTCTACCCTGGTTCAGATGGCATCCAATATACAGTCCTCCGTGTGACTCCAAAGAGCTGCAAGTACAAAATGAGTCACCCACTTCATTTAGCACATGACTACATCCAGTGATTCAGTAAAATTAGATAGTGAGATTGAAATAAATATAATTGAGGGCCATGTGTACCTGCTGCCCACTTCCCTGCTCTCTTCTTTACTGCTCCCCACAGAAGGAGAAAGTACTAAGCTGATGGGTGATTGTTTTGGATACAATTGAGCCAAGGAGGGAGACCAAGTTCAACTCCCTATAACCCTGGTGGTCAATGCAGGAGTGAGGAAATGAGGTTCTTCTTTCGCTGTCAGTGTCCACCTTCTCGCCCCATAAAAATAGTTTTAGATTGAAATGAATCATATCATACTGGAAATTTGACCAACATTACTTCTTGAGAACCTACTATGTGCTGGGCACTATGCTAGGGCTACAGATTAAAAAAAGAAAAGAAAAAAAGAAACATTGCCCCACTCCCCCCATCTTGAGTAGTTCACAGTCTAATGGGAGAGGCAGAAATCATTTCCATCTACTATGGTCTTTACAAGGCGTAAGCTTTGGGTTCTGTGGAAATAAAACGTCTGGGTGAGCAGGGTTGGGGTCAGGGACGGTTTCCTTGAAGAAACGACATCAGACTGAGGTTTGACGAATGTGTAGGAGTTAAGCCAGTCCTAGAAGGATGGGAAAGGCATTCCTACAGAGAGAACAGCACCAGCCAAGACGTGTCCTAATGGACACCATATGTGGGGATGGGAGGAGGAAAGGGAGAGAAACGGTAAAATAGAATTTAAGTAATGAACTTTGAAGAAGTACATTAAAAATAAACCCATAGCCTCCTCTCAAAAAGTAAGAAGGGTAAAAAAACAAAAATAGTCTTTGGAGTCGATTTGGTTAAAGCAAACTAAGCAACTTCCTAATCTCTGGTGGCCTTTCAATCACTAGGCTGGCACTGACCTCTAAATCTCAGGCAGCAGATGGAAAGCAAGTGCAATAGCACACACACACACAGAAAGGGAGGGCAGGAGGGCGGGAGAGAGAGAGAGGGAGGGAGGGGGAGAGAGAGAGAGCACTGTTGTCTAAATTCCAAACCACACAGCAGTTAAGTAAGAGATTATATCATAAGCCATGCAAACCCACGGAGAGTGGGGCCAGTCTGCTCTTCTGGGGAAGAGACACAGCACTATCTAAGAATTCCCAGCTCTATCTCTGCCTGTAAAATGATTGTTAGCAATATGAACTCTGTCCCACACTCTATCCCTTGGAGGCATATTAACTCACTTGGCATAAAGATGTGAGACCTGCTATGTTCCTTTTGTGGACTAAGTTGTGTTTCCACCAGTGCCTCAAAATGTGACCTTATTTGGAGACAGGGTCTTTACAGGGCTCATCCAGTTAACATGAAGTCATTAGGGTGGGCCCTAATCCGGTAAGACTGGTGTCCTTATAAAAAGGGGGGATTTGGACACAAGGACACACAAAGAGGGATGGCAAAGTGAGGAGACAGAAGTGGAAGCCACCTGCAAGCCCAGGAGACAGGGCCGGGACAGATTCTGCTCTCAGCCTCAGAAGGAACCAACCTCACCAACACCTTGATTTTGGACTTGTAGCTTCCAGAACAATGAGATAATAAATTTCTGCTACTTAAGCAAAAAAAAAAAAAAAAAGTGTGACGTGAGTTGCAGAGGGTGGAAGTAGCAGATGCCCCCAAACATCTCCGCTGTAACACAGTTTTTATTGCTGGCCTTTCCATTTCCTTGCTGCATGCCTCTGTTTCTCCATCTGACAATGACAATTATAAAATTTGCCCCTAAATACCTTATTTAGTGGAGATAAATGAAATAACTCCTAACATGGCTTGAGCTCTTTGAGCAATGGCCATGTATCCCAGATAACAGGCCCCAGGAAGCCAGAATCAACTTAATCTAGAGCAGCGGTTCTCAACCTGTGGGTCGAGACCCCTTTGGGGGTCGAACGACCCTTTCACAGGGGTCGCCTAAGACCATCGGAAAACACATATAAAATTACATATTGTTTTGTGATTAATCACTATGCTTTATGTTCAATTTGTAACAATGAAAATACATCCTGCATATCAGATATTTACATTACGATTCATAACAGTAGCAACATTACAGTTATGAAGTAGCAACGAAAATAATTTCATGGTTGGGGGTCACAACATGAGGAACTGTATTAAAGGGTCACGGCATTAGGAAGGTTGAGAACCACTGATCTAGAGCAATGAACCTGAAGGAACAAAGACAGCTTCAGTGGTTCCATCAATACCTTTTTTTAAATATGTTTTTATTGAGTTGAGAGAGAGAAAAAGGAGAGGGAGAAAGAGAGAAAAACACTGATGAGAGAGAATCATCTATCGGCTACCTCCTGCATGCCCACTACTCTACTGGGGATCAAGCCCGCAACCTGGGCATATGCCCTGACTGGGAATCGAACCAGCGACCTCTTGGTGCATGGGACGATGGTCAACCAATGGAGGCACTCCAGCCAGGGTTGTTCCATCAATATTTCATTCACTCAACGTTTATTAAGTATCTCCTACGTGCACTGTATGAACAGAACTGATACTCACTTATCATTGTTTTCTACTCTCATTCCACATCCCTTGTCTGTGACTGATGGATAAGAGAAATGGTACACTTTACATGCCAGTGTGAGCTGTGTTCATAGAAGATTCCATCTCAACTCAGCCCTGCCACATGGGGAATGTGGAATAAAGCCAGTGACTAAGAAGGCAACAGAATACTGTGTCCAGCTCACCTGGGGATGCTAGTCAGGTAGGTCATGACATTCAGAAAGTCCTCATCTGAGATGTGTTTGAAGCCCACAAACTCTGGGAAAGTGATGATTGGGGCACCATCTTTCCCTCGGCCTCCTGCAACAAAAGTGGGTGGTCAAGATGTTAGCACAATGTTTTCATGTCACGCCTCTGCAGATAAAAGTCTCTGACTAATATCAAGGCAGGAGATGTGTATTGGCTTCCCCTTTTCTATCTATGTTACTTCAGAGTAGAATGTGGGAAGGCGGACACTGAACTATTTTAAACAAGTCTCTCTTCTCCTTCATGCTTGCTCATGGTATTGTGAGAATTTGATATTTGAATCCTTTGAAGATAGTTACTGTATAAAAGGTAATACTGACTTAATTATTTAACATGGGTAGAATAGTAAAGAACGCCACAAATACATAATGTTTCTG
This sequence comes from Myotis lucifugus, assembly GCF_000147115.1. Classification (NCBI taxonomy): domain Eukaryota; kingdom Metazoa; phylum Chordata; class Mammalia; order Chiroptera; family Vespertilionidae; genus Myotis; species Myotis lucifugus. Next base: position 11,298,370 of record NW_005871062.1, on the reverse strand, counting down.
TTCATTTTTGTAGTCGCTAAATTAAAAAGTTAAAATGGTAATTAGGAGAGTTAACTCTAAAATCAGTAACCTGGTTGAAATCCTGCTTTGCCACTTGATTTCTATGTGATTTTAGGCAAGACACTTAACCTAAGTAGGATATATATATGTAATACTTGCACCTACCTCAAAAGGTGTTGTGAGAATTAAGTGAAAACATAAGGAAAGCACCTTAGCAGAGTGCCTGCTGCATATAGGTACTCACTAAATAGTGAGCATTATGGTTATTACTGTTAATGGAGGCACAATAAGCTGCCGGCACTTTGATAATTTATAAACAGGGGTATAAGACATCCCTGTGAGAATAAAAATGTACAATTAACATTTAAATATTTAGCTCACTGGAGCAGAGGCCACCAGGTTAAATTGAATAGATTATATTTCCCCATCTCCTTGCAGCTAGATGTAGCCACAGGACTAAATTCTAGCTTCATGGTTCCTGTGTCAGGCACCCAGGGAACCACAGTGAACTCACAGAGGCACCATGAATAGTTTAAATTTTTAGGGGAAAAGCAATAGTTGGCATCTGTCACCTGCTCTTGAGATAGTTCACAGTTTCAACATTAAATCACACTAAGTTCTTTTGACTAGCATTGTATCTTTGCGAAGGTGGGTTTGGGGTGGCTGCTGGGATAAAAGCAAGTGCAGGATGAAAGTGAGTGTAGAACAGGAAGGGAGGCTGGTGGTGTCTAGTTTGATTCCAAGGTTGGAGAGCACTGTAGCTACCAAAGAATGAAATTCTTAGCATTATTTATAAATATTTATAAGACATGAAATTTATAATATTATTTATAAATATTTATAAGAATGAAATTCTTAGTATTATTTACAAGACAGCTACTAAGTTGTTAAAATGTGTAGACTTAAGTTGTTTTAACTGTTTGGTATTGGTTTTGGGCAAAAAGGTCTGTAAAAAAATTCCTGAGACCGGCTGCTCTGAAAAGCCATCTTTGCATTGTTCCTGTGGCTGCCTCGCTCTTTGCCAGAGTTCTCCATCTCTCGCTTTAAAAAAAAAAAAAAATTCCGCTGCATCGGATCACCGTCGTGCCCCACATGTCAGACACGGCTGAGGACACCAGCTCTGAGATCACCAGCAAGGACTTAAAGGAGAAGAAGGACGTTGTGAGGAGGCAGAGAATGGAAGAGATGCACCTGCGAATGGGAACGCTATTGAGGAACATGGGGAGCAGGAGGCCGACAATGAGGTAGACGAAGAAGAGGAAGAAGGAGGGGAGGAGGAGGAAGAGGAAGGTGATGGTGAGGAAGAGGATGGACATGAAGATGAGGAGGCTGAAGCAGCTACAGGCCAACGGGCAGCTGAGGATGATGATGTTGACACCAAGAAGCAGAAGACCGATGAGGATGACTAGACAGCAAAAGAGGAAAAGTCAAACATTTTAAAAAAGGCCTTCGTGATATATTCACCCTCCACTTCCTGCCTCAGAACCCAAAGGTGGTCACCTTCGGAGAGACTTCACCCACCTGGGGCACTGCCACCTTCAGATGGCACGCACTCACCACCACCCAACCGAAACCACAACGTGAATTTGCAATAGGGGAGGAGAAAAGAACCAAAAACTTCCAAGGCCCTGCTTTTTTTCTTTTCTTGTCTTTTTTTTTTAACATATTTTATTGATTTTTTTTACAGAGAGGAAGGGAGAGGCATAGAGAGTCAGAAACCTTCACCCCTTTCCCTCACCTCCCAACCCCACCTCTGGCAATCGCCAATCTGTTTTCTGTTTCTGTTGAGTTAAAATGGTTACTTAAATAAAACGATTGCATGAATTTCACATGTCTAAGAAACAGGTATCAGTGCAGGGTGTGGTTAGTGAGATTGTGTGATTAACGTGGGTGTGGGATCAATGAAGAAATTATAGAAATCGAGAGACTAAGAGAAACGAAGGAGGGGCAGTGTACATGATGGCTCCACCATTACATGAACCCACCTGCTGCTCCGAGTCCACGTCTGATAAGCATCTTTTGCTTACACTCTAACATTCCATTTAAATCTGCTTCAAGGGAGAGAATGCGCTATTGAGCAAACATGACTATTTGTATCACAGAAAGAGAAAGTCAGCAATGTGGTTACACAGTCTCTTGTGAGTTTTATGTCTGTGAGTGAGCCTTGCGCTCTCGGAGATACATCACTGAGTGAAACGTGTGAGATTTGTCTGGGTGGCTGGTCATTCTTCTCCGGGAAGTCCCTCTTTAGAAATCCTGTATGCTTCTTTGAAAGTTTACACAAAATATCAAGCTTTGACAAGGAGAGGGAGCTACCTCTTTATGGTGACTGAAAACAATTTAGATCAGGGTAGTACCAGCTTTCACCTAACATTCTTCCTCTTTGCAGTTTCACAATCAAAGGAGGTTCCAAAGAAACCAAAGTTAAGAGAATCTGCATTTCTCGTAAGGCTAAATTTAGATGCATTATAACACTGTATGAACTGTACAACCAATATTTGCCAAAAGAATGGCTAAAACATTGCAGGGGACCAAAAAGTGAAGTCATTAAATGGTGTAATGACTTCACTTTTTATCGTTAATTATGAATTAAAGCTATTCACACCTAAGTGGAGAAAGGTAGGTGGAGTTTTCTTGTATATTGGTTAACAGCAACACTGAACACCAGAGAAGAGAGGCCCACCACCACCTCCCCAGGTCAACTGAGGACACCTCCTGCTGTTGAATATTATTCATCTTAACAGACAGAAGCACTAAAGCAGCGGTTCTCAACCTGTGGGCCGCGACGACCCCTTTGGGGGTCAAACGACCCTTTCACAGGGGTTGCCTAAGACCATCGGAAAACACATATATAATTACATATTGTTTTTGTGGTTAATCACTATGCTTTAATTATGTTCAATTTGTAGCAATGAAATTGGGGGTCACCACAACATGAGGAACTGTATTAAAGGGTCGCGGCATTAGGAAGGTTGAGAACCACTGCACTAAAGAAACAAAGCTGAGCCTCCCTACAGCATGGACAGCCCACAACAAAGCATTCAGTGCCACCTGGTGAGGAAACGTGGAAATACCAAAGGAAGAAAGTGAAAACCAAACACCTTGTAACTGAGTAAAACGGTTACTTAAATAAAATAAACGGCACTCCTCCTAGTATAAATTTTACCTGTTCGTTAAATGGCACGAAAACTGCATCATACAGAAGAGAATTTGGAATGCTGGGAAATCCTATAGAAAGACGGTGAAGATCAACAATGGGAGAGACACAGAGGCAGTTACTGCTCTTTGCCTTCAAGTATCTATTTTCCCTTTCTCTTTCCCAAAAGAAGATTTTAACTGGAAAAAATGGCCGCCCCACTCTCTGGGAGGCACTTAGAAAATCTCGGGGCCCAGGATACTAAATGATCTGTCCTACATAATCCAGAATTGTCCCACACCCTATGTGATTTCTGCATGTCTTCCTAGAATCTCAATGTAAGTGAAAAATCCATTTATAGTGATCTGATCTTAGACTCTAACTCTGCTTTCCATATAATCACAAAGTTTTTTTATATTTTTTCCAGTTTTATTAAACTATCATTGACAGCACTGTATTAGTGTAAGGTGTATAACATAATAATTTGATATATGTATATATTACAAAATGATCACCACAAAAAGTTTAGTTTACATCCATAACCTCACACAGTTACAACTTCTTTCCTTGTGGTGAGATTTTAAGATCTACCCTCTTAGCAATTTTCAAACATACAGTACAGTGTTGTTAATTAGTCACCATGCTGTACATTGCATCTCCAGAACCTATAACAAAGTTTGTACCTTTTAGCCACCTTCACCCCTTTCCCTCACCTTCCAATTGCCTAAGGTGATACAGCTAGTCAGTAGCAGAATCTAAATCCCTATTTAGGGCTGTTGGGTACCAGTTTGTTTCTCCTATTCTGCCTCTAAGAAATAAAAGAGAGAAACCAAGATGGCGGCAATGGTTAATGCCGGAGTTTGCTGCCTCGAACAACCACTTCAAAAATACAACTAAAAGACGGAACGGACATCATCCAGAACCACAGGAAGGCTGGCTGAATGGAAGTTCTACAACCAGGAGGAACCGAGAATCAGAGGAGGCACAGTGCTGAAGTAAAATACTAAGGTGCGAGTGCGCGCGGCGAGGGCTGGTGGCTGAGGGCGCGGTTGTCTGTTTCAATCCGGAGGGAGCCTCAGACTCTGAGCTCCAGATCCGGGCGAGTCTCTAGGGACCCAGACTCAAACGGGAGAAGCAGGACTGTCTGGCTACGGTCCCTCCGAGGTTTGCAGCTGTTGCTGGGACAGAGAGGCAGAGCCCCTGGGGACGGACTGAGAGCAGCCATAACTGCTCCCTCCTCCGCCCTGTTGATCCCGTGGGACCCGCCCTGCCCAAGCCCTGCACAGAGGTATTTGCCGGATAGCCTCAGGCAAAGGCTAGATTAGCACCTCCCTAGAGGACACAAGTTCTTCCACTGCAGACACAGCTGATTATCTAAGCCAGTCGGCCTGGAGGTCAAATCCCTCTAGTATTAACTACAACAATCAAGGCTTAACTACAACAAGACTGCGCACAAAGACCACTAGGGGGTGTACCAAGAAAGCGTAAAAAATGTGGAGACAAAGAAACAGGACAAAACTATCAAGGGAGGATATTGAGTTCAGAACCACACTTTTGAGGTCTCTCAAGAGGCTTCCAGAGTCTGTCGATAAACTTGATGAGATGTACAGGAAATCTAATGAGACCCTCGATGGTGTGATAAAGGACCATCTAGAAAGTAAGCATACACTGACTGAAATAAAGAATATTATACAGACTCCCAACAGCAGACCAGAGGAGCGCAAGAATCAAGTCAAAGATTTGAAATGCGAAGAAGCGAGAAACACCCAACCGGAAAAGCAAAATGAAAAAAGAACCCAAAAATACGAAGATAGTGTAAGGAGCCTCTGGGACAGCTTCAAACGTACCAACATCAGAATTATAGGGGTACCAGAAGATGAGAGAGAGCAAGATATTGAAAACCTATTTGAAGAAATAATGACAGAAAACTTCCCCCACCTGGTGAAAGAAATAGACTTACAGGTCCAGGAAGCGCAGAGAACCCCAAACAAAAGGAATCCAAAGAGGAACACACCAAGACACATCATAATTAAAATGCCAAGAGCAAAAGACAAAGAGAGAATCTTAAAAGCAGCAAGAGAAAAACAGTCAATTACCTACAAGGGAATACCCATACGACTGTCAGCTGATTTCTCAACAGAAACTTTGCAGGCCAGAAGGGAGTGGCAAGAAATATTCAAAGTGATGAATACCAAGAACCTACAACCAAGAGTACTTTATCCAGCAAAGCTATCATTCAGAATTGAAGGTCAGATAAAGAGCTTCACAGATAAGGAAAAGCTAAAGGAGTTCATCACCACCAAACCAGTATTATATGAAATGCTGAAAGGTATCCTTTAAGAAGAGGAAGAAGAAGAAAAAGGTAAAGATACAAATTATGAACAACAAATATGCATCTATCAACAAATGAATCTAAGAATCAAGTGAATAAATAACCTGATGTACAGAATGAACTGGTGATTATAATAGAATCAGGGACATAGAAAGGGAATGGACTGACTATTCTTGGGGGGGAAAGGGGTGTGGGAGATGCAGGAAGAGACTGGACAAAAATCATGCACCTATGGATGACCACAGTGGGTGGGGAGTGAGGGCGGAGGGTGGGGTGGGAGCTGGAAGGAGGGGAGTTATGGGGGGAAAAAAGAGGAACAAATGTAATAATCTGAACAATAAAGATTTAATTTAAAAAAAAAAGAAAATCATCCAACTCTAAAATGTTACACTACTCAAATGTACAAAGTACACTGTAATTAGTCATATTAAACTGTAACAGAAATAAAGGGGGAAACATGCAGGTAATATTCTTACTTTATAAACTGAAAAAAAAAAAGAAATAAAAGAAAGAAATGCCTCAAAAATACTCAAAAGAGATCACTTTGGATCATTAAACATATAAGTTAATCATTCTCTGGACTCCTTCCCCAGATGAGCCATTGTGTAATTATATACTCATATACTGAGGCTTTAGAGTTTGGGTGTAAAGCTGTAGGAATCCACCCTGCCCCACCCCATCATCTATTCCAGACCTTGATGCACACAGTTGGCCGAGGGGTCTTCTGTGGTGCAGGCCATGGCAGCAGTTGCCAGAAACCCAGAGACACTTCCCATCCTGCCTTTGGTGTCCCACAATCCTAGGCTCCCTGTGGGAGGCTATGAGAGGGCTCCCTCAGGAAGGTGGTTGGGCACTCCCTCCAGGGCCAGGACTGCGGTGCCTAGAGTGGGGATTCGACGATCAGACAGTCCTGCTTCACAGGACAGACCAGGAGGACTTGGATAATTTTGATATGTTTCAGTCTCTGTTCGAAGCACTGGCAATGCAGGCAGAAATAAGAAACATGAGCACCCTGCACTTATGGAGCTTCCAGTGACTTTGTGAGCAGTGACCAATGTGGAGGACAGACCAGAGAATTCACCAGGTATTCTGGAATGTATAAGAGGTCCCCACCTAGGATACTACGCTGGGGTGGGAGACATACCTGAAAAACAAAGTTTAAATTTCCCTTAAACTCAGTAGAATAAGGAGTTTAGAGCAGATTAAATATAATTTAGGAAAAGAAAGAAATGTGACTTTTTTTACATCCCGTGTTGTAGAGTAAAATCCACACTAACTACATATTCTCTCTACAGTGTAACTAAGATGGCTTTGTTGCTTTTTTCAGATGAGCTATAAAAGATAAGGGTAGTGCCCGAATGGTGTGGCTCAGTGGTTGAGTGTCAACCTATGAACCAGAAGGTCACAGTTCGATTCCCAGTCAGGGCACATGCCCAGGCTGCAGGCTCCATCCTCAGTGTGGGGCATGCAGGAGGCAGCCAATCAATGATTCTCTCTCATCATTGATGTTTCCATCTCTCTCTTCCTCTCCCTTCCTCTCTGAAATCAATAAAAATATATATATTTTTTTCAAAGATAAGGATAGTGACTTGTTACCTTATTCCTCTGGGATATGTGTTAAGAACATCTAATCTCACTACCCCATGCTTTCAAGTTTAGTCTAACTATGTTTTAGGGTTTGGTATGTACTTCCAGTTTCAGTAATTAATGTCATATCACCCTTCACTAAGTGAATAAGAAAGAATAATAATCTAGTAATGACAACTTTTCAGGGCTGTGTCCAGGCTCAGAAAATTTCTAGCCTTTTATCAATACTAGCCTCTCTCTATTCCTAATCAAATGCTTAATAAAAAAAACACCAACATATTAAAATTAGGTCCTAAGAGCTAAGGATACAAGACAAATCTCTCAGAGAACAAACAACCTCACAATATTCATGAACCCTTAAAACCAAGACTCTCTTAAGGTTGGATCTTATTAGAAGAACATCATGGTGGCGGCTGATGTCAATAATTATTTCTTTTCTTCCTCAAAATCTTTTCACCTCTGTTCTTTACAACCTCGAAGAAATGTACTCCCTTGAGAAACATCAAATTGCATCCAATAGCTAATGGAATAACATCCATGAGAGTCCCCCAACCCCACCCCAATGCAGCTGGATGGTCCCCCGTTCATTCTATTCTGGGTGAGGCTTAAGGAATGACTGAGACTCGAGTATAATGTTCACCAAGATTCAAGAGTCTGGGCCCTCTGAGAAGAACCCCAAATAAAACCTAGAAATACACATGAATTAGCCCCTTACCTGAAAGAATGGCAAATTGTCTGTGAAGTTGTTCAATTATATCCACTGCCAACAAGGGCCTGATTTCCTGCTGCATAATTTCATCTGCACAAATGAAATACAAATTAGGTTAAATCCTTGCAAATTACAAAGAGAAATTAAAAGGAAAAAAGCTCTACTACTAGGGAAATGTGGGACTTACCAAGAATCAAGAGCTGGTTATGAACACATGATTCTGAAAACTCTATTCCTGAGAGGCATGCATGGGTCTGGGTTTTGAGTGGTTTGAAGCTGATACACTGAGCACAGGACGCCCTTTCTAGAGCTTCTCCCAAGGTTTTGGGAGGGATCAGTGTAAGGATTGGGCCCTGCAGTTTAAGCTTCAGTAGTTCCCAGTTAACCTGCTAGGATGGTCTCATTCATTACTAAGGGAGGTACTTAGGTGTCTGCTTACTCCTTTGGGTCTGCAGAAGGATATTTTTTAAAAATATATTTTATTGATTATACAGAGAGGAAGGGAGAGGGAGAGTTAGAAACATCAACCAGCCGCCTCCTACATGACCCCTACTGGGGATCGTGCTCGCAACCAAGGTACATGCCCTTGACCAGAATCAAACCTGGGACCTTCAGTCCACAGGCCGACACTCTATCCACTAAGCCAGTGATGGCGAACCTATGACACGCGTGTCAGAGGTGACACGCGAACTCATTTTTTTGGTTGATTTTTCTTTGTTAAATGGCATTTAAATATATAAAATAAATATCAAAAATATAAATCTTTGTTTTACTATGGTTGCAAATATCAAAAAATTTCTATATGCGACACGGCACCAGAGTTAAGTTAGGGTTTTTCAAAATACTGACACGCCGAGCTCAAAAGGTTCGCCATCACTGCACTAAGCCAAACCAGTTAGGGCCAGAAGGATATTTTGAACACAACTTAAGTTACCAGAATTCATGTCAAGCTGGATCATAAAATCAGTCTAGATTTATGAAGGTTCTTTGATCTTTTTTCCCTCCCTCCCTCTCTCTCTCCCTTCCTTCCTTCCTTTTTGCCTCCCTCATATTTGCCTCCATTTTTTCTTTCTTTCTGGAATACTTCAAGGGGCCTCTTCCAATGGCCAAGCATGTTTAAGGAGGCACTTCTTTATTTTGCTATTTAAAGATGATCCTTACTGAGTAAAAGGTTATAGGTTTCCAAGACAAAAATTCAAACCTACAAATGTCCTCTAGCCCTATAATTTGCATTCTATCCATTAGGGAAAGGGGGAGTAGAGAGAGGGGAAGACTAAGCGAAATCCCTTAGCCTGGGCTGGGAAGCGAAAGCCATTTTCATGCTCTCTCTGCCTGAGATATTATTATCCTCATTTAACTGTTTCCCAGGGAATCTCAAAGAATGAACTGGTTATTATTTCTACAACAGTTAAACATTTGGTTAGATTAAGGCACAAACCAAGTAGCCTGTGCACTAACACTAAATAGGAATCTCCTATTAATTCATCTGCAGTCAGGGTAATGCTGTGATATTCTAATGTTGACCAATCATAGGTTATAGCTGGGAAGGTCCTCGTAGAGCCGTGGTTCCTACTTCTCAGCGTTGGTGTGAAGGTTGAAGAAGATGATGCATATGGAGGTGTACACAGTAGGTATTCAGTAAATGCTGGTTATATGCATTGCTCTGGACACGTCTTTCCCATAATTGCTTTCTGAAAGTCATATAAGGGACTGGGCAAGTGCCAGTTTAAATCCAAAGGCCCTTTCTCAATGAATTCTACATCTTTTTTTTTTTTTTCCTGGAGGAAAGGGGGTAAACTCAGGCCAGAGTTCCTTCAGCCCAATACTCTTTCTACTCTGAATTCACCAAAAATTCAAGGAACTCCTACATTACTATTAATTCTATGGGTGCAATAATGACATTGCTGTTATATTTTAAACAAAGGAAGGGCCTTCTCTGTTAGATACACAAAGTAAAGTATTTAACAGAGAAAGTATATGAAGTCTGAGACCTGCTTAAAAGTACTCCAGCATTCCTCTCTGCCAAAAATGTGCAGGGAGCAGGAGAGAAGAAAGCAGATTGACAAAATATGGATAATCACTGAAGTGGGCTGATGGGTCCATGGGGGTTCATTATACAATTCTCTCATGTGTTTCAAACACAATTAAAGTATTACAACCACATAAAGAATTTAAGCATACACAGGGCTTATGTAGCTAAAGAGTTTTTAGCTACAGGAAACAATCGCCCAGTAGTCTACTCAAAAATAGAGATAGATTATTATTTTTTCATACATGAGGGAACATATTTAAGAGGCAATTATTCCAGAGAAAACTAAGATGATAGATGCAATTTATTATTGTTACACCTCAATATTTAAGGTGTGCTTTATATTAAACACTTTAAAGAAGTAAGATGTGAAGGAGACAACAGAATCGAGTAAGCCAACCATCACTTGCCCCATTTTGTTTTTTAATTATTTTATTTTCATTGAAATATAGTTAACATACATTATTATATTAGTTTCAGGTATACAAGATAGTTATTCAACACTAGAGGCCCGGTGCACAAAATTCGTGCACGGGTAGGGTTCCTGGGCCTGGCTGGCGATCAGGGCCCATCAGGTTCCCCGGCTACCAGCCTCCCCACCTCCTCCTTTTCTCGCTCCCTCAGCACCCCTCTGCTGCCACTGGTCACTCGCCATGTTCTGCACCACCCCCTGGTGGTCAGCGCACATCATAGCGAGCAATTGAACTCCCAGTCTCCTGGTCAAACTCCAGAGGAGACAATTTGCATATTAGCCTTTTATTATATAGAGTTAATATACCTAACAAAGTGATCACTATGCTAAATCTAGTAACCATCTATGATTGTTTAAAAGATTATTGCAATATTATTGACTATATCCCCTATCCTGTACATGCCCATCTCATTTTTTTCTGTCCCTTCCCCTTTGGTAACTATCAACTTGTTTTCTATGTCTGTGACTCTGTTTCTGTTTTGTTTGGTTTATTTACTTGAGGTTTTATTTTAGATTCCACATATAAGTGAGTTCATAGATATTTATCTTTCTCTGTCTGACTTACTTCACTTCACATAATACCCTCTAGGTCAGCGGTTCTCAACTTGTGGGTCGCGACCCCTTTGGCGGTCGAACGACCCTTTCACAGGGGCTGCCTAAGACCATCCTGCATATCAGATATTTACATTACGATTCATAACAGTAGCAACATTACAGTTATGAAGTAACAACGAAAATAATTTTATGGTTGGGTCACAACATGAGGAACTGTATTTAAAGGGCCAGAAGGTTGAGAACCACTGTTCTAGGTCTATCCATGCTGTCATGAATAGCAAGGTTTTATTCTTTTTTATCTATATATATGAAAGGCTAATATGCTAAGTGTCTGACCATCCGACTGGTCGCTATGATGGGCACTGACCACCAGGGAGCAGACGCTCAATGCAGGAGCTGCCATGATGTGCACTGGTTGGCACCACGCACCTGGCGCTGACAAACCAACACTCAGCTCCCTCCATGTGGGACACAGGCCCACCACCATCCCAGAGCGATACCCCACCAAATCGCAGCCAATGCTGCCAAGACCCCATGGTGCAAAATGTGGCCCACAGCCCAGCCCAGCCTGGAAACGGTCACTCTGGGCTCCAGGTAATGATGTCACATAGCAACGCCCAGCTTCCTCTCCCTAGCGACTAGTCTCCTTGCAGTTTCTTCAGCCCAAGAACACAAGTTGAAACATTTTACACTTTAACCAAATGTCTGTGAAGTGTTTTTCTGTGTCTCATCTCATTTGATCCTCACAGAAGTTCCTGGAGTAGGTAGATAGGAGACTTGGTGGAATCCTATTTTCTTTTCATTAGCCAGAAAATGGAGATTTAGAAAGCTTAGAAACTTGACCCAACTGGAAAGAAGTAAGAAATGGTGGACCTTGAAAATGACTTCAGGTTTTCTCACTGCACAGAATATAGTCAAACATTGCTACAGTTAAATATTTTACCCTTTGTTCTTCCTGCGTGATCTACAATAATAATCTGCTTCGTGTTGATATTTATTGCTGTGTTGCTGACAATTACCTGAAAGACAAGTTGGGGTGCTTCACTGGGCTGCAAAAAGTTTATCTAAATAAGAAAGCAGGTCTAATTAAGCAAGTTTATTCTATATATATATATATATATATATAAAAGGCTAAATTGACTCGTGCTTGCGCGATACATAAAAAGCTCTCACTGGTGCCAATCACACGCACGTGTTTCGATCTGTCATTGGCAATTGTGAATTTCATTGACACTTCCATTATAGAGAAAGGGTAAATAGCGATATTAAAATATTTCTTCGAATTAATTTCCTTTCAATGTTCATGAATTCGTGCACCGGGCCACTAGTTGCTAAGTAATAGTCCATTGTATATATATCATATCTTCTTTATCCATTCATCTGTTGGTGGACATCTAGGTTGTTTCCATACCTTGGCTATTACTAGTAATGCTGCAATAAACATAGGAGTTCATATCTTTTCAAATTAGTGTTTCTGTTTTCTTTGGATAAATATCCAGAAGTGGAATTACTGGATTATGTGGCAGATCTATTCTTAATTTTTTGAGGCATCTCCATCTGTTTCCCATAGTGTCTGCACTAATTTACATTCCCACCAACAATGCATGAGTGTCCCCTTTTCTACACATCCTTTCCAGCCCTAGTTATTTGTTGATTTATTGATAACAATTCTGACAAGTGTGAGATGTTATCTCACTGTGTTTTTGATGTGCATTTCCCTGATGTTAGTGATATTGAGCATCTTCACATATGTCTGTTGGTCATCTGTACACCCTCTTTGAAGAAATGTCTATTCAGGTCCTCTGCCCATATTTTTATTGGATTGGGGGTTTTTTCGGTGTAAACTTATACAGTGGGGCCTTGACTTACATGTGTCCCAACTAACGAGTTTTTCGAGATACGAGCCGTCTCTCGGCCGATTTTTTGCTTTGAGTTGCGAGCTAAAATTCGGGTTACGAGCCAGCTTCAGATACCCCACCGCTAGTTGGCGCAGTGAACGTCACAGTGAATGCCACAACATCAGCCCAGCATCACGTGTCTCACTCGTTCACTTTTGACTTGACATACGAGTAATTTGAGTTATGAGCTCCATCATGGAATGAATTAAACTCGTAAGTCAAGACCCCACTGTATAAGCATTTTATATGTTTGGATATTAACCTCTTATTGGATGTATCATTCACGAATATCTTCTCTCATTCAATAGATTGTCTTTTCATTTTGTTGATAGTTTCATTTGCTGTGTAAAAGCTTTTTAGTTTGATATTGTCCTATTTGTTTATTTTTCCTTTGTTCCCCTTCCTTGAGGATATATACATATACAAATACATATACATATACATATACATATATACTAAAAGCCCATTGCACGAAGATTCTTCGCAATAGGCCTTCCTTCCCCTGGCTGCCGGCACCGGTTTCCCTCCGGCACCCGGGACCCAGGCCTTTGGTCCGGGGGCAGCAGAGAAGCCAAGCCTCTTCAGTCTTCAGTCTTCACTCCCGCAGGAAGGCGGTTGGGCCCTTTGGTCTGCGGGATACGAGATCATCCTCTACATTTCCATGGCGGACTCCAGTGAAGCCTCTTCAGTCTTCAGTCTTCAGTCTTCACTCCGGCCAGAGCCTTTAGTCTTCGCTCTGTGTCTGAGTATGCAAATTAACCACCATCTTTGTTGGGTTAATTTGCATAGTCGCTCTGATTGGCTGGTGGGCATAGCAGAGTGACACCAATTTGCATGTTTCTCTTTTATTAGTGTAGATATTGCTAAGAGCAATGTCAAAGAGTTTAATGTACAGTGGGGTCTTGACTTACGAGTTTAATTCATTCCATGATGGAGCTCATAACTCAAATTACCCGTATGTCAAATCAAAAAGTGAACGAGTGAGACACGTGATGCTGGGCTGATGTTGTGGCATTCACTGTGATGTTTGCTGCGCCAACTAGCGGTGGGATATCTGAAGCTGGCTCATAACCCGAATTTTAGCTCGCAACTCAAAGCAAAAAATCGGCCAAGAGATGGCTCGTATCTCGAAAAACTCGTTAGTCGGGACACTCCTAAGTCAAGGCCCCACTGTATATTTTTTCCTCTAGGAGTTTTATGGCTTCAGATCTAACATCTAAGTTATTAATCTATTTTGAGTTTATTTTTGTATATGGTGCAAGAAAGTGGTCAATTTTTATTTTTTGCATGTATCTGTCCAGTTTTGCCAACACTACTTATTAAAGAGACTGACTTTACCCCTTTGTATACCCTTGCTCCTTTGTCATGTATTACTTGACCATATAAGCAAGAGTTTATTTCTGGGCTCTCTATTCTATTCCATTGATTGATATATCTGTTTTTATGCCAGTGTCATAGTGTTTTGATTATTGTAGCTTTGTAGTACAGTTTGACATCTGGGATCATGATATCTTCCACTTTGTTTTCTCAAAATTTCTTTGTCTACTTGGGGTCTTTTGTGATTTCAAATAAATTTTAGGATTCAGTTGTTTTAATTCTGAGAATGCCATTGGTATTTTAATAGGGATTGTATTAAATCTGCATATTACTTAAGGTAGTAAGGAAGTTTTAACAATATTAATCCTTTCAATCCATGAGCAAGGTATATCCTTCCATTTATTTATATCTTCAATGTTTTATAATTTTCAGACTAGAGGTCTTTCGCATCTTTGATTAAATTTATTCATAGGTATTTTATACTTTTTGATACAATTGAAATGGGATTGTTTTCTTGATTTCTTTTTCTGATCGTCTGTCATTGGTACATGAAACAACAGATTTCTGTATATTGATTCTGTATCCTGCAACATTACTGAAGTCATTTGTTAGTTCTAATAGTTTTTTGGTGTCTTTAGGGTTTTCTATAGTTGGTATCATGTCATCTGCAAATAATGAGAGTTTTGCTTCTTCCTTCCCAGTTTGGATGTTTCTTATTTCTTTGTCTTATCTGATAACTGTGGCTAGGGCTTCCAGTACTATATTGAATAGAAGTGGTGATAGTGAGCATCTTTATTTTATTCCTAATCTTGGAGGAAAGGCTTTCAGCTTTTCACCATTGAGTATGATATATGGCCTTTATATCATATATGGCCTTTGTCATATATGGCCTTTACTATGTTAAGATATGTTCCTTATATACCCATTTTGTTGACAGTTTTTATCATAAAGGGATATTGAATTTTGTCAAATGCTTTTCTGCATCTATTGGTTTTGATGATGATATAATTTTTATCCTTTATTTTGTTAATATGATATATTGCATTGATTGACTTATGAATGTTGAACCATCTTTGCATCACTGGGATGAATCATCTTGGTCATGGTGTCTAAACTTTTTAATGTATTGTTGAATCCAGTTTTCTAATATGTTGTTGAGAATTTTTGCATCTACGTTCATCAAGGATATTGCCCTGTAATTTTCTTTTTTTGTAATGTCTTTATCTAGTTTTGGTATCCAGATAATGCTGCCTTCAGAAAATGACTATCTTAAAATATATTTTTTATTGATTTTTTTTTTTTTACAGAGAGGAAGGGAGAGGGATAGAGAGTTAGAAACATTGATGAGAGAGAAACATCGATCAGCTGCCTCCTGCACACACCCTACTGGGTATGTGCCCGCAACCAAGGTACATGCCCTTGACCGGAATTGAACCTGGGACCTTTGAGTCCGCAGGCTGATGCTCTATCCACTGAGCCAAACCGGTTAGGGCATGACTATCTTAAAGTAAAGAAATCATCAGGTCATATCATCATTAGTCAAGGACCACTGAATAATTATGAGCACTATGTCTACAGAGAAAGATTTAAAGTACAGTGGGGCCTTGACTTACGAGTTTAATTCCTTCCGAGACCGAGCTCGTTAAGGAGCTCGTTAACTCAAATTACTCTATCAACTCAATGCAAAAAGTCGGCCGAGAGACAGCTGGTATCTCAAAAACCTTGTTAGTCGAGACACTCATAAGTCAAGGCCCCACTGTATAATATCAGGGATATAAAAATCATACGTGTGGTGGGATTGCAGCTACATTTAAAAAAGAAGAAAGCATGTGGTGTGTTTATGTACATGCATGCAGGCATATGAAAAAACAATACATAAAATAGTGTTAGAGTGATGGAATCATACAGTGGTTACCCCTTTTAGTTCACCTAGACAAAAGCATACTCTGATAGCCTTTATTTTTTAATGTTAACAGGACTTTATTGAAGTATACTTTACATGCAGTACAATGCACAGATCTTAAGTGTATAGTTTGATAAATTTTAACAAATATTTACACGGATGTAACCATCACACAGTTCAAGATATAGAACATTTCCATCAACCCAAAAAGTTTCCTTGTGACCCCTGCTCCAGGCCCCACATTTTTGAGAGCTCCACATATCACAACCCTCCCTCCCATAAAGAGATGAGATAAAGACCACATGGGTGCCTCTGTCACTCATAATCCAGACCTCAGTGCTGGCACAGCACACCGTAGCTCTAAACATCTACTGTCGTAACAGCACTGGTTCCTCAGGGAAATACTTCACATCTCTTGGTCTATATCGTCAAAAGAAAAGGTGACTGTATCCAAATGCTACGAAGGTTTTAGAACCGTGCCATTGCTGTTACCAGGGACAGACACTACTTCAGAATGCTGGGAGGATGTGAGCGGTGAGGATTTGAGCAGTGGGAGTGCTTAGGTAAGAGAAAAGACAAATGAATTAATTTGTTGAATTCATCCTCTCATGTGGCATTAGTGTTTAGATTCTTATATAATGAAAGATCATGCCCAGTATTTCCAAGCATCAACATTCTTTTTTTCCCTTTCAATTCGTTATGCAAACATTCACATTTTGAACTCCTTGAACACAATTACATTTTACTTAGATCACATTTACTTCAGATCACTGCTCTCAATAGAGCTCAAGTTATGTGAAAATCTCAGTGTTAACAATATAGTGGTTTTGCTGAGATGAAGGCAAAAAAATACGTTATGGATTAATTAATGACAGATTATGCATATCGTTATTGCTAATCCAAATTTCACTAGCTAATCAACATGACACTCAGACACACAATCATTCAATTTAGTCATCTTTGCTTTTCTGATTTTTAGTCATATATAACCATATCTTTAAACATATTTTAATTTTGTTCTTATTGTTGCAGGCAATTGGACAGACACAAGTAGAGCACAGATGATGGTCCAGGTACAGAAGGCCAGTAGGGCAGAAAGCCCCAGGTGCCTAGCAATGGACAGTCAATTCTAGGGTAGGACCTCACCCCCAGGATGATGTTTTAATCCTTAGTAAATCACTGGTCATGCAGTTTGGACCTCCTGACCTTTCTTCCCTAGAGATAACATCTATGTCAGCTCCAGGCCCAGAAAGCAACAAAACCAGCCTCAGGATCAGCTGCACTGAATAATGATGGTGCCGGGCAATCAGTGGAGACCACAACCCTGAAAGGACTCACCAGGAAAACTGCTGAATATTCTATTGAGATCTTTCCCTGAGAGTTCCCCTAAAATGCCCACCCTTAAAATACTTAGGACGCCCTAACCGGTTTGGCTCAGTGGATAGAGCGTCAGCCTGCGGACTGAAGGGTCCCAGGTTCGATTCCGGTCAAGGGCATGTACCTTGGTTGCGGGCACATCCCCATTGGGAGGTGTGCAGGAGGCAGCTGATTGATGTTTCTCTCTCATCGATGTTTCTAACTCTCTATCCCTCTCCCTTCCTCTCTGTAAAAAATCAATAAAATATATATTTAAAAAAAAATACTTAGGACAGAGGACCCAGTGTGCTCTCCCTCCTGGGAGCACACCAGTGCTTTTCTTTCCCTTCCTACTCCCCTCCCTACCCCTGGCACCTTTACCATTAGCTTCCTCACTCCCAAGCTCCAAGGGCCCTTCCTTTACCTCTATAACTTCTTTCCTAAGCCCATTTCTTCTAGCAATTACTTCTACCTCTGTGATTTACCAAATAAATGTCCTCTTACAGTTTGGGCTTTGGCTCTGAATTCTTTCCCAGCCAGAACCCAAGTACCAACGAGGTTGCTGAGCCCAGGTTTGGTCTGACCCCACCGGTCAGACACCTGGTGCCCTTCCCACCACCTACAACATTATGAGGGTATGTTTGTCAAGGTAAGAAGCTAGAATGTATTTTATTGAACTGTGGCATGCGGGCCTCCATTGTACTCTTGCCCCAGGCTCTGCAAATGCCCGTTTAAAACTGCTTTGAGAACTGATGAAACATTACTAGGTATAAGCATTTCTGTTTTTTAATGCTTATCCAAGTCCCTTTTCTCCTTTTTTTTTTCCATTACAGAAAAAGTTGATACATTTAAAGATTCATAATTTCTACTGACATTTCACTTTGTACCCTTGTGTAAGACAAGCAATACAGAGGTGGAAATTTCTATGCAAAGAGTTTCGTTAGCAACATTCTCCTGTAGCCCTTCAGAACTATTGAAGAGGTGCAACCAGCTCTGGTGCCCGGGCTATTCTAAATAAAAGGCAATCAACTTTTAGCACTAGATTTCAAAGTGCCCCCACCAGCATTTTTATCAATATTCCCCCAGAGCAGTGCTCCTCAAATGATAATAAATATTTAAGTCACCTGGGTTTTAAATGCAGATTCTGATTCCCTAGAGAGGCTTGGGCAGGGGGCCTCTCCAATGAACCCTCCTGAGGCTCCTGAGGCTGCGGCTACAGAAAAGCCGGCACACATGGACTCCAAGGCCTCAGGCTATTCTTGGCCTTTTCCTGTTGCTTATGAAAATGCAGCTCAAGAGGGGGGAAAAAAGGTTTTATTTGGGTGGTCCAAGTCTGCTTCTATTATCATTCAATAAAAATAATCATCCACATGTATCCAAGGTATTCTTGAAACTGAGGCCTAGATGGCATAACTTTTGGTCAAACATTTTCTTCTGTGTTATTTTTGGAGTCTGCACCCTGGGAAACAAATTAACCCTGGCTCGAGCACCTGCTTACCTGTCCACCCAGCACACCTCAAGCCCTACCTCAGTGTGGGCACTTAAAGCCTATATTATCTCATGCTTAGCCCACTTCCAGCCCTGGATTCAATCAAGTGTATCAACTGGAAGCAGTGTCTTGGGTAGAACATGAAGAGATGAGAAGACTTGATATTGTTAATGGGGAAACAGCACCAGATGTTTCTGGCAGAGTTAGACCTCAGTCCTTGAGTCTGGCTAGGAAAGAATTCAGAGCCAAGAACTGAAATACAAGTGAAAGCTTATTTGGAAAGCGAGAGAGGAAGAGTGAGCCAGTAGGGCTGCATGGACTCA
>NW_005871062.1:11276699-11279164 GCF_000147115.1 Myotis lucifugus | reverse complement strand
CCAGAAATTCTGTTCTTTGTTACTAATGTTGTGGCCCCCCCCCATAACAAAGAAACAGAATTTCCGGAGGATGAGGCCCAGAAATCAGGATTTTAAAAAAAGATTCCCCAGGTGATTCCTAATGTGCAGCCAAGGTTGAGAACCACTGCCTTAGAGCTTAGGAGAAAGAGAGCAAAGGTACGCACATTGAGAGAAGAAAGGGACAGGAAAGGTGTGGACATCCGAGAGAGAGAGAGAGAGAGAGAGAGAGAGAGAGAGAGAGAGAGAAAGAGAGAGGCAGGGTTCTGGGTCCTTCATGTTGAGGGTTTTTAAAGGTGAGGATTTTAGGGAAGGCCTCAGGGGAGGATCTCAATAGAATGTTCATCAGCTTTCCAGGTGTGTCTTTCAGGGTCATGGTCGCTACTGATTGGTCAGCCCTAGGGTAGGGTCATTAGTGATTGTGTTATCAGTGGGGAGCCCTCCGCATCCCCACCAGTTGTGAGAAGAAGAGGGCTTCTTGTGATGTCATGAGAAAAAGAATTTTCTGAGACTGGCACAGAAGAATAAGGTATTGTAGAAAGCTTTATTTCTGTGGAATTAAACCCCTGAGTTTCCGAGGTCCCATTTCCCTCCATCCTGCCAAGGAAGAAGTCCTGTTTTGCTTTCAGCAGAGCTAGGATTAAAGCTGTTGCCAGGAGTTTCTATTCCATGTGGAGCACAGTACAGTCTAGCATCAGGCTAGCTTAGTTTGTGTTCCTAGCTATAGTCCATCAGCCCATTGTGTGTGGGGTCTGCATCCGTCCATTGCGTGGGGCTTCTAGGAACATGGGCGAATGCAGGAAACAGGAGCAAAACCAGAGGAACAAGGGCGAGATAATTCCTTTGTCTGGGGATTTTAACCTTCTAAGATTTTGGTTGCTTGCAGTGGCCCCACCTACTCTGGCCAATTCCAGGGCTGACCAGCAGACCCTGAGCAACAGATGAATAGATTACTCTGACACACATTTCTGTGAAAGAGAAGCCTAAGGGGTTGTTTCACTTTAGGAGCAAAGCAGCCTGGATTGCCTGCCTCCTTAGGCTTTTATTATAACAGCTTGAATTAAAATTAACCTCTAGATACAATCAGCAGGGTAAGTATCCTTGAGAAAGCACATGCTTCTACCAGGTCAGGTTTGAAGACTAAACATAGAGATTCCAATAAAACACCCGGGGCTCGGACTTATTTGGAAAAGTCAAGGTAGGAGCTGCCGCCTTCAGCAAGGTCCCCCCAGAGGCCCCCAACCTTTCAGAGAATCCTCCTTATACAGACTTTCCAACCAAGTCCCGTGCTTCCCTACAGTCAATGACCTCTGTTCCAGGTTAGACTGACAGGCTCCTTCCCTATGTCACCCACCTTTACTATGCAAGCACCCATCTTCCCTTTTGTCTGGTCATTTCCCCCAGTGATTTGCAGGGAATGGACCAGAGTTTCCCAGGGGAGTGTGAAGCTGCCCAGATGGCCATGCATATATTGTCTGGCCACCCTTTGGCTCCTTTCCCACTATTAATAACTAGCTAATTACAATGATAACAATTGCAGCTGGTCCTGATGTCAGCCATCCTGTAGCTTCATCTGGTTTTGCTACTTTTCTGGGTCTGGAGCTAAAACACAACTGAGACCTAGATGTTATCTCTAGTTTGACCAAAACTCTGACCCTGTGATCAGCACACCCAAGGCTTTGTCCCTAAGATTACTTGATGTGGGTCAGAACTTTATTTCCCTGAGGGCTTAATGCTTAAGGGAGTGGATGTGCCCGCCCCCTTGTTCCTCCTTTAAGGGGATCTACACCGCATGACTAGTGATATGGTAGGGGTGGGAAACTTACCCTGGGGGTGAGGGCCCAGCCTACAATACTTGTTTTCCCAGTTTTTCCCCTAGCTAGGCACCCGGGGCTTTCCGCCCTGGTGACCTTCTGTACTGGCCTATCGTTCCTATTCTGTCTAACTGCCTACTATATCAACATGACTAATGATCATTGAACAGGGCATTCTCCCAAGAGTTTCATTTCTTTTTAAAGCACCTTATAGAAAAAAATCTTAACATAAATTAATCAGCATTTTAGACATTTTAGCAATATGATGGATATCAATTTTATTTTTGTTTTTTAAAAAAAGGCCCTGCACGGGGATTTTTGTGGGGGGGGGGGGGGGGGGTGGTGGTAAGAGATCAACCGAAGGACTTGTATGCATGCATATAAGCATAACCAATGGACATAAGACACTGGGGGGTAGGGGAGGCCAGGGGATTGTCAAGGGCGGGGGGGAAAAAAAGGAGACATATGTAATACTCTGTGTAATACTTTAAGCAATAAAACAATTTTTTAAAAAAAGGCCCTGGAGGCCTGGCTGATTTGGCTCAGTGGTTAGAGCATCAGCCCACAAACCCAAAGGATTAGGGTTTTGAATCCGGTCAAGGGCATGTGCAGGTTCCCCAGGCCTGGGGGGGC
>NW_005871062.1:11258346-11276599 GCF_000147115.1 Myotis lucifugus | reverse complement strand
GGGCCCCCCCCCCCCCCACCACCCGCCTCCTTTCCACTCTCTCTAGAAATCAATGGAAAAAATATCCTCGGGTGAGGATTAAAAAAAAAAGAAGAAGAAAAAAAAAAGCCCTGGAGACTTTGACCTAACATTCCTTCCTTCCTCTCTCGTTAATTCGTTCATCCAGGTACTGGTACTATGAAAATAACCGTACTTCAACCCAGCTCTGCCATTGACCAGCCCCTCCACCTTCAGGTTCTTCCTCTATGAAATGGGAATGGATAATAATTAACAGTATTTCTTTAGAGGGCTGTTGTGAGGATTAATATACCATTTATTGAGCCCTTACTACCTACTAGGTGCTGTGCTGTAAGCTTTACGTGCATTACCCAATTTAATTTAAAATAACATGTGGAAGCAGTTTGAATAAAATAGATTCAATTCAAATAGAAGCCAATTAAATTTATCATTCAGTTATTTGAGCCATGATCCCGAGGATACAACGGATTTTTCTCAAACACCCATGTTATTGTCATGCATTGGTGTTTTGCTTTGAAATTCTGCTCACAGATGCCCCACTGACATCATCTTACCTCTTTCTCTTATATTTCGAAGTAATTTTGATAGAACTTGTAAGTTTAGAAAGACCCAGGAGCAGGACAGAGATTATATGTTGGGATGCAGTATATGATAAACAGTGGCATTTCAAGTGGGGCCCCAGGGAGATTACTTAACACGTGGAATTGGGTCAATCTGTTTGCCATAACAGAACATCAAGTGCAGTCATTAAGAGCATGACCTCTGGTGCCACAATGCCTGGGTTCAAATCCTGGCTCTGCCATTTACAGCAGAGTTACCTCAAGCAAGTTGCTTAACTTCCCTGTGCCTTAATTTCCTGATCTAAAAATAGGGCAAATTATAATATATCCACCTAGTATGGTGAAGTATGGTAGCAATCATCTCAGGTAGAAATTATAGTTTAACTTTAACCCTGCTGTTTGGCTTATGTACCTATTTGCTTTGTTTAACAATGGACAGGTTATTTTGATTTTCTGAATTATATAAATCATCCCATTCGATTAAATGCCTTATTGATTGTAATGTGAATATCCCATGGGTTGTGGTCATACTGGTCTTAGAAAGCACATTTTCCTTTACCTGGGAAGGACAGCACAGTTATCCCAAGGTCAGAGGGCTCTAGACCCAAGGGCTCTAGACCCAAAACTGTAATTTAGATAACATGCTTAATTCTGCTTCTGTAAACTGCTTTTTTGCGAACCAGGTTCTTCATTCCAAACCCTGGGATGTAATCAATACCTTTGTGTTTTTTGGAGCTGCGACCATCTTGTTGCTATGAGATTTGGGGAATGGCCCCTCATAGTCCCGAATTGCAATAAATGTGACTCTTTAATTCGACTTCTTGAGGCGTCCTTCTGTGATTCACGGGGTACATTACAACATTGGTTATTGTAAAAACTGAGTTTATGTAGCTAGAGAAGTTTTTAAAAATTCCTGGTACATTGTTGGGGTCCAGCCCCAGCAGGTCCAGGGGTCCCCAAAGGTGTGGACGGAGTCGGCGAAGAAGGAATGACACAGAGACAGCATTCAGTTGATCAGCAGCCTAGCCAGGATCTCTAGCCAGGAACTCCAGCCAAGTTCAGGTCAGGATCTCCAGCGAAGTTCTGGCTAGGATTTCCAGCCAAGTTCTGGTCAGGATCTCCAGCGAAGTTCTGGTTAGGTTCTCCAGCGAAGTTCTGTAGCCAGGTTCTGTCCAGGATCTTTTGCCATGTTCTCTCCCTAGGTTCTCTCTCTAGGTTCTGTGTCCAGGTTCTGTCCCTAGGTTCTGTCCCTAGGTTCTGTCTCTAGGTTCTGTCTCTAGGTTCTGTCTAGGATCTCCAGCCAAGTCCTGTCTCTAGGTTCTGTCTGTAGGTTCTAGCCCGGATCTCCAGTCAGGTTCTGTTGCCAGGTTCTAGCCAGGGTCTTTTGCCATGTTCTCTCCCTAGGTTCTGTTTCTAGGTTCTGTCCCTCGGTTCTGTGTCTAGGTTCTGGCTAGGATCTCCAGCCAAGTCCTGTCTCTAGGTTCTGTCTAGGTTCTGGCTAGGATCTCCAGCCAAGTCCTGTCTCTAGATTCTGTGTCTATGTTCTCTCATTAGGTTCTTCGTCTCTAGGTTCTGTCTCTAGGTTCTCTCTCTAGGTTCTTCAGCCAGGTTCTCTCACTAGGTTCTGTTTCTAGGATCTGTGTAGGATCTCCAGCCAAGTCCTGTCTCTAGGTTCTGTCTAGGATCTCCAGTCAAGTCCTGTCTCTAGGTCTGTCTTCTGCTGTCTTGTTACATCTGTATTTATACCAGTTGATTTTAATCCTATCAATTTCTATTCCAAAAGTTAGGGCGTTTCTTATCTCCATTCCAGGGAGTAAAGATTATGTAGCTCAAGCATGATTGTTTGTAGTTAAAGTGATTAACTACCCGCCTCGCACTTAGTTAAGGGGTTTTATCCCCTCCCTAACTTCGGGGGAAAATCCCTACCTGGGGAAACAACCTTTCTCGGAGAGGTGACCTTGGTTAAAACACATAGCGCCAAGAAGGTGAGCAAACATATTAAGAACAGTATGCCATATACGCCAGGTCCCTTGAAACATATGCTGTGCAGATGTTTCTTCTCTGCAGCAAATGTGTCAAGCAGCAAGGATGGACTGGCTCCCGGCAGTACATGGTGAGTGCCATGTAAACATTTAATTAACTCACTCCTAATGCCTTCGCAGGGCCAGACCAAATGATTTTGTGGGCCTTATACGGCCTGCTGCCTGGACATTCCCCACCCCTGTAATCTAAGCCATCAAGTTTGTGGTCATTTGTTACAGTAGCCCTAGGAAACTAAAACAATAGGCATAGACAAAGAACAGACAACTCACAAGAAATAACAGTCAAGGAATATATATGTGTAAGATGTTTAACCTCACAGAAATGTAAATTAAAACAGAATGAGATCTTTTCTGCCTGATGGATTGGCAGTTATTTTAAAGGTAAATAGCATATAGAGTTGGCAAGATTTTAGGTACCTCTTTCATCGATGTTTCTAACTCTCTATCCCTCTCCCTCCCTTCCTCTCTGTAAAAAAGAAAGCAAGATACAGAACAGAACATTATCATTTATGTGAAATTTACATATCTATCTATCTATCTATCTATCTATATCTATATCTATATATCTATATATATATATATATATATATATATAATCGTAATATGCAAATAGACCGAACAGTGGAACAACCGAACAACCAAAAACCAGTCGCTATGACATGCGCTGAGCACCAGGGGGCACGCGTGGAACATGGCAGGCATTGGCCGTGACAGGATGGTGGAGCAGGTGAGTGGGGGCACCAGATCAAGGTGAGGTGCTGGTCGCTGTCATCAGGGTGAGCCTCTGGTGGTTACTGAAAATTCTTTGCTGCCATGCACCACGATCCCACCCGGTGCTCACATCCGCTGCTGGCGCTGGCCCTGCTTGCACCCGCTGCCAGTGCCATAGCCGCCACTCGCACCTGCTGCTGGCTCCGGGTGCCAGCTCCGATCGCTCAGCACTGTCAGTGAGTGTGAGTGGCGACTGCCAGCCCCAATCTTCCCTGAGGGCTTCTCCACCTCCCCTTGCTCCCGAGGGGTGATTGGGGCAACAGCTGCCACTCGCACCCGCTGATGGCACTGGCCCCAATTGCTCCATGCCATCAGCGTGTGAGAGCTGGTACCGCCAGTGTGTGGGAGCAGGGTTGCCGGCAGACAGGGGACCGGATCTGTGGCAGGAGGGGCAAGGGGGAATGGGCCAAGACCCGCCCCTGTGCCCACCGCAGCTTCGCGGCCCACAGTTCCTTTCAAGGTATACAAATTCACGCACTGGGCCCCTAGTCTATAATAATAAAAGCGTAATATGCAAATAGACCGAACGGCCGAAAAGCAGAATGACCATCCGGACGACCTTCCAGATGACCATGCTATGACACACTGGTGCCAGGCCAGCCAAGGCAGATGCGATGCGATTGGTCAGGGGGCCCCACCATTGCCCCACGATAGCCCCGCAGAGGGAGGCCCAGGCTACCCTCTGTGGCCAGTGGGGCAAAAGATTGGGGGGCGGGGGAGTGAGGGAGTTCTGTGATCGCCCCACAGAGGGAGGACCAGGCCACCGGCCAGCAACACTGTGGTGGGTGTGCAGGGCCAGCTGTGCAGGACCGGCTAGCGATCGCCTGCAGATGGAAGCCTAGGCCAGCCAAGTGATCGCACCCCATGCAGAGGGAGGTGACCAGTGGCAGGGGAGAGGGGGCAGCACAGCAGATGACAAGCAGTGGCAGCGGCGGGAGCGGGACCAGCTGCTGGCAGCCCTGGGGAAGGAAAGCTCCGATAGGCCCTGATTGCCAGCCAGGCCTAGGGACCCTACCCAAGGGGTCCCGGATTGCGAGAGGGCACAGGCTGGGCTGAGGGACATCCCCATCCCATGCACAAATTTTGTGCACCAGGGCTCTGTATATACATAAGAGAGGGACTTATTTGAATTTTTGCAATGAGCAATTGGGGCAGAGATAGCTAACTGCCCACCAAAAACTCACAGTTCCTCTCCTATACAATAGGAGAATTACCACTGGAAGGTGACTGTCTAGCAGGGACTCCAGCTCCCTCACACACACCCTAGCTCCTTGTGACTAGTGAATGTCAATGGGAAATGAATAAAGATGATGTGGTACTTTTGAATCAGGGTACTTAAGAGGTGGGTGTGTCTTTAGCACTGTCTCTTTCCCTCCTGCAGCTGCAAGGTGACAATTCTGAAGCTAGAGGATCGCAGACCCACAAAACAGAAGCAGGTAGGTTCCCCAAAACCCTAAGGGAAATGGCCCTCTGACCATGGGACAGTGTATTCGAGTGCATTAATTCATTGAAATTTAGGGTTGCTGCAGCAGTTGGTGTTACCCTAACATACAGGTATGAATTCACTTTATAATGTTATTTTATACACACTTTATTCATTCTGTTTAAAAAATAAAAAGGGGGGATAGTCAGTGGAAAAGCAAACCTCCACTGCTGACCCTCCCTGGCCCCCAACAATTAAATGAAATATGGGTCTTGGTTAACACACATCTCAATCAGTGTGACAGCTATTGAGTTTCGTTCCCTTAATCACAAGATATCAGTATTATGCCAAGAAGTTGACTAACAGCACCCCATAAATATAAGATTGCAGTAACGTCAGAAAGGCCATTTACACACACATAAAACTTGCATTAAGATACTCAGACTTTCATTACTGTCTTGAGTTACAGACAGAATAAAATGATTGACAGCCAAAGCATGTAGGTGAACATGTATGTGAACCTTTCACAACCTTTTATAGTGGGGAGAAAAAGAAAGGCAACAATAGTATATGAAATGCTGTGCTGGTGACCAATTCCAGCATGTCATAATTTCAAGAGTTTCATCAAAAGGTTGATGAGACTTGGGGACTCAATAGGGTTGAGTCACACATGTAGTCACCTGTTGGGAATGGCTAAAGGCATTTCCCCAAACCTGAATACGATACATTAAACTGATTGTGGCTGCCAGACAGCTAAAAGGCATCTTAATCTACATGTTATTGCCTCCTACTGGCCAAACACCTGAACAGCCGTAGGCTAATTCCACCATTCTGACAATGGACTCAGTACCAAACCCTGACCCTTTGAAGTGTATATCTCTGCCTCCCCTCAGGACAAGTTGTGTTAATAAAAAGCATGGGGTCCTGGGGACGGAGAGAACCTACCTTCTTAGAACTTAGCTCCTTTAGCTAAGCTCCTCTGACCCCCAATGCCTTTCAAAATTATATCTCGTCTCCGGACTCTTTATTAGTCCCTGGACTCTTTAATCTACGCATGGCCTTCTCCAGATTCCTGAACCCTTCTTGATGCTGGGACAAGAACCCTGGCAATGTGGTGAGTTTAGGATTCAGAAATTCTTCATATACTTCTTTCAAATTACTTCCTCTCCTTACTATTAACAAAGCTGTAAAGCTCTTATGATTTAACTTTAGGAAAATTAAGGCAGTAATTTATACCTGAAGTCAAGCCCTGGAAGGATTTATACACAGGCTCAGGCGGGCACCTATGTAAGTATTTTAAGTGTGGAAAGCAAAATCTGATTAATAAGTTGCTCTTTCTTAAGTAGCAAATACATAGTAGCCCTTGCCTTTGGGAATATAATTATATGGTATAGAATGTAGTATAAACATGAATCATGACTCAAGTAGAAAGTAGATAGCAGCAATACAAGGACAAAGAAAATAGTGTGGTGAAGGCCTGGGCAGGGGCAGCGGCTGGGTAGAGGGGGGTAAAGGCATGTGCAGGGGGGATAGGGGACTGTCAACAATAAAAATATTTTTTTTAAAAAAGAGAGTATGTGGCAAGAATGGTTAATTTATTTTAAAAGCACATTTCTCCATTCAATAATTCTCTTCTCTTGAAGAAATAGGTTCCAAGAATAAAGCAAGAGTAATGAGAAGGACAAAGACATTGGCTTTAATCACCTTTCCTAGCCTGTGATCCAGGGTGGGGTTGGGGGAGGTGGGGCAAGGAGGGGAATGTATTATTAACATTCTCAAGGCAAAAAAAAAAAAAGTGAGAGTATATTAATAAGCCCATCCGTAAAAGAAGCAGTCTTAGAAACAAAAAGTAGCCCTGACCAGTTTGGCTCAGTGGCTCAGTGGCTCAATGGCTAGAGCGTTGGCCTGTGGACTGAAGAGTCCCAGGTTCTATTCCGGGCATGTACCTTGGTTTGGGGCACATCCCCAGTAGGGGGTGTGCAGGAGCCAGTAGGGGGTGTGCAGGAGGCAGCTGATGGATGTTTCTCTCTCATGGATGTTTCTTTCTTTTTTTTTTTTTTTTAAATATATTTTATTGATTTTTTACAGAGAGGAAGGGAGAGAGATAGAGAGTTAGAAACATCAATGAGAGAGAAACATCGATCAGCTGCCTCCTGCACATCTCCTACTGGGATCAGCTGCCTCCTGCACATCTCCTACTGGGGATGTGCCCGCAACCCAGGTACATGCCCTTGACCGGAATGGAACCCGGGACCTTTCAGTCCGCAGGCAGACGCTCTATCCACTGAGCCAAACCGGTTTCGGCTCATGGATGTTTCTAACTCTCTCTCCCTCTCCCTTCCTCGCTGTAAAAAATCAATTAAAAAAAGGAAGGAAGGAAGGAAGGAAGGAAGGAAGGAAGGAAGGAAGGAAGGAAGGAAGGAAGGAAGGTTGGAGGGAGGGAGGGAGGAAGGAAGGAAGGAAGGAAGGGTGGATGGAAGGGAGGGAAAGAAAGAAAGAAAAAGTAGTTGCTTCAGCTCTTAGAGCACTGGCTTCCAAATACATGTAAGGCAGACTGAGAAATGTGTTTCTTCTCACACAGCCCACTGCAGGGAAGTGTTTTCTCCTTTTTCTATTCTTAAACCACCAGTCTGTTATCAGCTCATATGTCTAACATGAAACCTTAGCAATTCAGACTTAACATTTCTCTTCAGATTTCACATCTTCTTCAGGAACATGTATTTTGTAATCTGATTTCTTATTTTCATTTTATAACAGCAACATATGCTAGTGTGTTGTTGTTTTTTATGTAAAAATACAACAAAAATAAGAAAAGTAAAACTCCATATCATTCCTCCCTCCAAAATTAAATGTGTTATGTCAATGTCTATAGAATAGTCAATAGCTATAGATACAGACATATATATTCTTTGAAATTGGTTCAGACTTACACATTTCATCTTATAGGCTGATTTTTTTCCCCAGAATATTTGGATATCTCTTTTTATTATAAATTTTCAATAGATGACCATCTACAATATTGTTAATAGCCTTAAAAAATAATGCTTTTGTTTAAAGTACTTCTTAAACTTCTTAGGAAACTAGAGGCAGCATTGCAAAGTAAATTTTTTTAATGTAAAATTTGTTAGTTAAGCTATTGTTCCATTGAGAATAAGGCTAAATAACAAAACATACATAAAAGAAAAGCATTATTGCTCTCACAGTACCTTTTATGGCCATATACTCTAGCCTAGCGCAGCCTTCTAGGAAATGGTGGTAAGCCCTCATCTCTGCTTCTGTTATCCGCACTGAGGTGTAAGGTAAGCATCTCGGGTCCTGCTGCCCACACTTCTTACACCAGGAAGCCATTGGATTCCAGGGGATGGTGCCCGCAGCACTCTCCCTCCATTCCTCTCAGCGCTGCACTCACATAGATGTGTTCAATCCCTTCTCCTGGCTAATCTCTCTCAAGTTCACTCAAGGTCATTTCATTGCTGAGAGTTGATCCTTTGGATTGGTGAGTGCTCACAGGATTACAGGCCCAACAGACTACCAGATTTCCTCATTTGGAAATGAAAGGAAAACTGGGGGATGAGGATGTCGGGATAGAGAGGGAAATCCGAAAGTCCATGAGAGTCAGAATTTTTTTTAGAGGGATCACATCATGAGACATACAGCAGGCTACTGGAATATAAAATAAAATAATAGGGATACATTTTTTATAGAATGCTCTGAAGAAAATTTATTCCAAGCCACAATTCTCCCCTCTTTCTCTTCCAACCTCTTCAGGCTGCCAAGGAATTAAATCCAGAGAATTAACAATGCAGCCAACAGAAATCACTGTCTAGGCAACATCAATATGTTGCACCATCTGTGCAACAGGGTTTAGCACTATGGTAAAGGCTCAAATCCTAAGATGGGATGCAGAGTGTCTCCTGAACTACTTCTAGATCAGGTGCAAATACATAATCATGACTGTAGTGAAGGAAGTTCTTTGATCTGACCACAACTTCTCCCCAACTTACTACCTCTTGGGGAAAAGTGAGTTCACCTTTCAGAACTGTGCTGTGCAGAATGTGGTATATTCAGAGGGAGGCCACTTTTTCATCATGCATTTTATTTTTGGTCCTTCAAGCTTAATGGTTTTGCTTATTAATGTTGTACTCTAATATTTAAGGAAAGAGCACAATGTGAAATGTCAGATAAGTAATAAATAATTTTGCATACAAACTTCTAATTTTTATTCGTATGATTCAAGCTTAAAGTCCAGAGTAAGGCTTGTAGCTGGCCGAGAAGGAACTGGAAGACCCTTTTTATTAAAAAATAAAAATTTAGGAAGAGGGTAAAATTTACATATGTTGAAGTACTCAAATCTGAAGTGAAATTCATTGTAATGAATTTTGACAAATGGATAAATCCATAAAAGTCATACCCCTTTCAAGATAGAAGGCATTTCTATCCATAGAAAAGAAAGGACTTGACATGTTCTTTCCTGGGCAAACCTAGCCCCCAAGCGACTGACCACTGTTGTATTTCTTTTTCAATAAAGACTAGTTTTGCCTATTCAAAACGTTCATATAATGTAATCATACAGTATATATTCTTTGTGTCTAGCTTCTGTCTCTCAGGATAACATTTGAGATTCATCCATGTTGTATTAGTTAATTCATTTTTTTATTGCTGAGTTGGATCCCATCATATGGATGGTACAGTTTGTCTATTCTCCTGCTCATAGACATTCGGGGACTTACCCCCTCCCCCTCCCCCCCCCCCCCCCCCAATTCAAGCTGTTGTGAATAATGTTGCTGGGAACATTCATGTAAAGGTCTTTGTGTGGACATATGTTTGCATTCCTCTTGGATAAACACCTAGGAATGGTATTGCTAAGGCAAAGGAGAGGTGTATATTTGACTTGTAAGAAACTGCCAAACCTTTTCTCAAATAGGTTCTATCATAAGGCTTTTTACGATTACAGACTGCTCTGTTTAGTAAGCCTCAGAATCAGTTCTTTGTTAGTGTTAAATGCATGTAAAGTACTTTAAGAAAAATTTCTGGTTTTTGTTTGGTAGTGCTTTTTAAATTTTGTTTTTAAATTGATATACAGAATAATTCACTCTTTTTGGTGTACAATTTTAAATGCATGAAGTCGTTTAACCATCACCACAATCAGTATATGAAATAGTTCCATCATCCCTTTGTAGTCAAATCACTCCTTCCCACCATTAATCCCTGGTAACCACTCCATCCCTATAATTTTACCCTTTCCGAATGTCATGTAAATGGAATCATTTAGTATGCACCTTTTAAGTTTCCGAATGTCATATAGAAAAGGAGTGGACTGACAATTCTTGGGGGGAAAGGGGTGTGGAGGTGCAGGAAGAGACTGGACAAAAATCGTACACCTATGGATGAGGACAGTGGGAGGGGTAAGGGTGGGAACTGGGTGGAGGAGAGCTATGGGGGGAAAAAAGAGGAACAACTGTAATAATCTGAACAATAAAGATTTAATTAAAAATAAATAAATGGAATCATTTAGTATGCACCCTTAGCATCATGCATTTCAGATTTATTTATGTTGTCATGTGTTTCAATAAATTTATTGTTAAGTATTTCATTGTACAAATGGTCCACAGGTTGTTTATCCATTCCTCAGGGGAGGGACATTTGGGTTCTTTTCAGTGATAAAGAATAAAGCTTCTATAAATATTCACATACAGATTTTTGTGTGACTGTAAATTTTTCTTTCTCTTGGAGTGGGATTACCGGTTGTATAGTGTTTAACTTTGTAAGCAACTGCCCAATGTTTTCCAAAGTGGCTGCACCATTTTACATTCCCACCAACAGTGTGTGAGATCCAGTCCCTCCCTCCTCGCCATGACTTTTTATTGTCTTTTTTCTTTAACCACTCTGATAGGTGTGCAATTTCTCTGACTGCTGATGTTGAGCATATTTTCATGTGCTTATTTTCCATCTGTATATCTTCTTTGGTAAAGTAGTCATTCAAAATTATGCCCATTGTAAATTTGTGCTGTTCATTTTTCTTTATTGTTAAGAGTTCTTTATATATACTGAATACAAGTCCTTTGTCAGATAGGTGATTTCCCCAATTTTTTCCCAGTTGTGTTTTCATTCTCTTATCAGTGCCTTCTGTGGAGCAAAAATTTTACTGAAGTCTAATTAACAAATTTTTCTCTTGTTTATGTTTTTTTTTTAACTGATTTAGAAAGAGAGGAAAGGAGAGAGAGAAACATTGATGTGAGAGAGAAATATCGATCAGTTGCCTCCTGTATACCCCCAACCAGGGATTGAACCCACAACCTGGGTATGTGGCCTGACCAGGAATCAAACCGATGACCTTCTGGTGGATGGGACAACACTCAACCAACTGAACCACACTGGCCAGCGCAACAGATTTTTCTTTTATGAATATTACTTTTGGTGTCAACCTAAGAATTCATTGTCCAACCAAGGTCACATAGATTTTCTCCTATTTTTTCTAAAAGATTTCTAATTCTGTTTTACATTTAGGTCCGTGATCCACTTTGAGTTAATTTTTGTATATGGGGTGAGGCACAGGTCAAGGTACATTATTTTTGTACACAGATGTCTAAATTTTCAAGCACCTTTTGTTGAAATTGCATTTACACTTGTTTCCATTGAACTGCCTTCACACCTTTGTCAAAAATTAATTAATCATATTGTGTGGGACTATTTTTGGTTCTCTATTCTTTTCCATTGATCTATGCTTCTGTCCTTTCCCCAATACCAAAATGTCTTGATTATTTTGCTTCATAGTAAGTCTTTAAATTAGGTACTGTGAACCCTCCAACTTTGTTCTTTAAAAAAAAAAATCTACTATAGTTCTTTTCGCCTATTATAGTACCTTTTAGCTAATTCTAAATCTTAGAACCAGCTGGTTGATTACTACAAAAAAACCTGATAAACTTTTTGTTAGGTCGGAGAGAGCCCAGGATCAGATACATGCAGACATGTGATGAAACAATGGACTTCCTCTGGAATTTCTCATAGATCAACGTGCCAGACACAGATACCAGCTTCTTCTCCCTGAATCCACAGCGACCCCCACACAGATACTGACTCATTCCTGAATGTCCCGCCCACCCCCTGCAGCTGAGACTTCCTCAGTTGAATGTGTGATGATCCCTGCTGCGGACACTTCCTCAGTTCAGGCCCCTGCCCTCACCAAACACCTGAATAAAGAGATGTCCCTCCCTCCCTGGAGGCGCGAAATTCACTGGCCCCACCTTTTGGGCCGGTGGGTCTCGCCTGAGAACGCAAAATAAACTTCTCCTTTTTCTTTCTGATTCACTCGGTTCTCTTTGTTTTCCTCTCCACCGCTTTTCTGGGCCACCTAACACTTTTGACTGTAGTTGTATTTAATTTATAGATCAATTTGAGGAGAGTTGATATCTAATATTGATTCTTCCAAACTTTAAACACAGACCATGTATTATTTTTACAAGGACAGTTACTCAAGTCCTTATGAAGCACCACATAATGCTCATTCTGCTCTCATTTCTTCTACCATTTTTTTAAAAAAAGATTATACCACAAAGCCACTGAAAATTATGAACATATTCTTTCTCTTTAAAATCTAGGTTAGTTTTCCCAAAGGACTAAGGGAAAAAATGCTCACGCCACACCTGAAGGGCAAACCAGATTTGAGTAGTGGAATTTTCCTTCTTGTTTCTATACCATATGCCAGGGTCTAAAATCCCATTTCACGGCCTGAGGGATTTTTCCTCCTTTGCAAGCAAAAGTTCTATTGGTTGCTGGAGAGAGAAATACTGCAATGGAAACAAAGTGGAATGAAAAGTAGAGGGATGTGGGTCCAGGAGACCCACCTTTCTAGTCTAAGGCCTGTGCCAGATCTTCCTCACATGTAGGGGAGAAAAAAAGAGGAAAGAGAAGGGAGCCACTGGGGAAGGAAGAAGCCAGTAAAATGGTGAAGAGAAGAGCCTGTGAAACGCCCAGAAGCTGGGTGGCCAGAGGACATTTTAAAATAGTGATGCCTCCAGCTTCATTTCAAAGTATCTGTGTGTTAGACCATAAACATCTCCTCTCCCATCTTCAGAAAATTCCCCTCGCCCAGCCAGTGCGGCTCAGTGTTTGAGTGTCGACCCAGGCACCAGAGGTCACTGGTTCCATTCCTGGTTGGGGCACATGCCTGGGTTGTGGGCTCAATCCCCAGTGGGGAACATGCAGGAGGCAGCCGATCAATGTTTCTCTCTCATCAATGTTCCTACCTCTCTCTCCCTTCCTCTTTCTTTAAACTCAATAAAAACACTTAAAAAGAAAGAAAGAAAATCCCCCTGTACCCCACCTCCCAATCTTCTATACAGATAAGTTTTGAGATACTTGGGAAAAGAGTTAAATTTCATAATTGGGTCACCCCAATGCAAAAGCAAGGCAGTACATGCAGAAGCCAGAAAATCAGACACCCAATGAAATGAGGGAAGGACTGGGGACTGATGGACAGATGGTTGACTCTGCCTAAAGTTTTCTTATGTTTGCCTAACAGCAACCTCCCCCACTAGACTGTCAGCTCTAGAAGGACATCCATTCATTATTCCAAGCCCCAAGGATGGCACTAGGGCTGCAGCAGTGGAAGAAGAGGCCTGGATCTGGCCACTCCTTCCCACCCTGTCCCCAGGTCAAGACACGGATACCTGGCCATGTCAAAACTATGGAGGCCCTCAGTAATGTGGTTAGTCTTAAATTGGTTATGTAAATAAGGAGAAACAGGCAGGAGGACCTCTAGCTCCTCAGTAATTGAATTAATTACAGCTTTCTTGGGTACAAAAAGAGTTAAAATGAATTCAAACTGATCGGATAATGGGTACAAACAAACAAACAAAAACCAGACACACAAACCAAAACCTGGGCTGGACAAGATCTGGGATCAGATAACTAGACAGAGAAATCCAGAAGTAACTCTTCTAAGCTGGACAAGACCAACTGTGGGAAACCGCCTATTGTCTTCACTAGCAGAGAAGCATAAACAGAGAACCCAGAAGGCTGGTGACCTTTGAAGCCTTAGCAAAGGTCAGAGCTGTGCACCACCTCTGTTAATCCAGATAATGGTAGCTGAAGCAACCTCCCCACCTTTACTTATGTAAATCCTTATTGATAAAATAGTCTGTGTGTCACTGGAACCTCCCTGCCTAAGGGCTATGGGTGTATCCCAAACTAAATAAAAGGGAGAGCTAGGCCAGAGCAGTGAGTAGTCCTCCCCCTAGAGGTAGACTCCCGCCTGGTCCCCATTTCCCAAATTAAATCTTTTCTAGTCTCTTCATTTTGTGTGTGGTCTTGTCCAGAACCTGAACCCTGAACAACGCGGGACATGAAAGGGGCTACCACATCTGTCGCCTAATGCGGGGCTTCCGGAGGAGATGATATTTTTCGTCTAGAGCGAAGGAAGAAAAATACACTGAGAAAAGCTGTGGAAAATTCACCGAAAAAAGGTGAGGGAAATTCACCGCACGCAAAAGCCTACGGACCAGCTACAGAATCCGGATCTGTAAGTAGGGTGGGAATGTCTTTTTCAGCCAGGCTAATGGGGAAGAATTAGAATTTGGTTTGTATGCCTAAGGAATTAAAAGTTTCAGAAGGTATTCTTTTATAGTTTTTGTTTGATGTTATAGAACATAACCCTTGGTTTCCTGAAGAAAGTACATTAGATCTTGAGTGTTTGGCAAAAAGTTGGCAGCAGAACAAAAAAAAACAAACAAAACAAAAAAAACTTACCTCAAAAAACTGTTTTTCCATGGGGAACACAATATTGCGTTTGCTAGAACCTTTTAGAGAGGCTAAGGAGGAGCCTCCTCGCCTGGTTCCCTCCACTCCTCCTAGAGAGGAGCGGGAAGAAAAATTGGAGGGATGGCCTTTATGGTCCCCTCCACCTACATGTCCTAATCCTGAAACATTTAATTCCCCGCCAGTAGGGCCACCAATAGAATCATCTATACAGAGAGCCATCAGAAAAGGAATGAAAGACATGTCGGTGGAAGAAAGGCTTGCTATACAAGTAGCTGACGCACAGCTCCCAAATCAGATAAGACACCATGAAAGAATTGATTTTAAAATGATAAAAGCTTTGCGAGAAAGCGTTGTTCAAAATGGTCCAACGGCTCCTTTTACAGGAGAAATTATGAATTATATTTCTGAAGCATTCTTAGCTCCTTATGATTGGTATTCTCTGGCTCGTGCAACTCTGGATAGAGGAGATTATTTACTATGGAAGGGAGAATTTTTGAAAAAATGTCAAGAGCAAGCCCACGCAAACGGAGGGCCAAATGCTCAAATAACTTATGAAATGCTGGCAGGATTAGGACAGTATATGGATATACAAAATCAGCTACATTATGTGCAACCGGCGTATGAGCAAATTAGACTTTGTGGAAGGAAAGCCTGGTGGGCTTTACCAACAAAAGTGGACCCTCAGGGAGCTTTTAGTAAATGTATGCAGGGACCTAGAGAGTCATTTTCTGATTTTGTGGCTCGTCTCACTCAAGCAGTGAGACGACAGATTCAACATGAGGCAGCAAGAGATATTTTAATTCAGCACTTAGCTTATGAAAATGCCAATGATGATTGTAAGAAATGCCTGATGCCTCTGAGAAGAAATAGTACCATTACAGAAATGATTCGAGCATGTCAGAATGTGGGGTCAGGCACTTTTCAAGCAAATTTACTCGCTGCTGCAGTAACAGGTGAAAATAAAAAGTGTTATAACTGTGGAAAAACAGGACATTTTAGAAAAGAATGTAAGCAACTAAGAAGGACACAAGGAGGCGCTCTAGGGAAAGGCGCGAACATCCCGCCTCCTGAGCTGACCAACACAGATCCAACCTCTCCGTGTCCTAGGTGCCAGAAGGGCTACCATTGGGCCAGCCATTGTAAATCGAAATTCCATAAAAATGGGCAACCGTTAGATCAAAACAAAAGGTATGGCCGACCGCAGGGAAACGGCCAGCGGGGCTACCCCCAGCCCCGTCATTAAAAGGGGAGATCTGCCCTGCAAAGCCCACAGTGGACTCTCTGATCCGGGCCACTCCAGGGAGAGCAGGCCTAGATCTTAACAGTACTATAGCGGTCACTTTGACCCCCGATATGGCAAGCTGTTCCTACAGGAATCTGGGGACCTGTGCCACTGAGAACTTTAGGATTAATTTTAGGGAGGAGTGGAAACACTCTGAAAGGATTAACTGTTTTGCCTGGGGTCATAGATTCAGACTATGAAGGAGAGATTAAAGTTATATTAGAATGTAATCATATTATGCAAATTACTCCAGGACAAAGAATTGCTCAGATACTACTTTTACCTTATGTTCAGCAAGGCGAGGCTATAAACAGGAAAAGAGGGGCGCAAGGGTTTGGAAGCTCAGACATCTATCGGATACAGGAAATTAGCACAACCTGTCCTATGATTAATTTGAGAATAGAAGGAAAAATGTTTAAGGGCCTAGTAGACACTGGGGCAGTTGTCAGCGTTATCAGCAAAGAATTCTGGCCTCCAAGTTGGTCCGTGGTAGAAGCTATGCACTCAATTAGGGGGGTGGGAGTTCCTGATAACACACAACGTAGTGCTGCAGTCTTAAGGTGGCAAGATGAGGAAGGACAGACAGGATGGTTTCAGCCCTACATTGTCTCTGGAATTGCAGTCAATTTATGGGGCCGGGATGTCTTAGAAGGTTTACAAGCTTGTATTATTACCAGCAAAGGACAGCAGTTTATAACTCAGATGGGATATCAGACTGGTCAAGGCATAGAAAACCCAAGAAGACGAGATTTAGGATATCAACCTTTTTAGGAGTGGTCACTGCTCAGTCTCCTCGCCCACATGCTGATGCTATACAATGGAAAGACGATAAACCTATATGGGTGGATCAGTGGCCATTAACCAAGGAGAGATTAGGTCATATTCATGAACTGATACAGGAACAAATAGAAGCTGGTCACATAGAGCCTTCCAATAGCCCTTGGAATACGCCTATATTTATTATACCTAAGAAGGTGGCAGGGAAATGGCGATTGATACATGATCTTAGAGCAGTTAATGCTACTATGCATACCATGGATGCTTTGCAACCTGGACTCCCAGGGCCTTCGCAAATCCCTCTAGATTGGTCTCTTATAGTAGTAGATCTTAAGGATTGTTTTTTCACCATTCCCTTGGCACCTCAAGATAAACGAAGATTTGCCTTTTCAGTGCCATCTATTAATAATATAGAACCCATGAGAAGATATCAGTGGAAGGTTTTGCCTCAAAATGGCCAATAGCCCTACCTTGTGCCAAAAATATGTGGCTCAAGCTGTTCAGCCTTTAAGAGACAGATATTCACGATGTTACATTATTCATTACATGGATGACTTGCTCTTAGCAAGTCCACTGGAAGAGCAGACTTTGGCCATGTTTTCCCAATTAGAAGAGGAGCTCCCTAAATGGGGTTTAAGAATTGCTCCAGAAAAGGTACAGAAAGAAACGCCTTTCCAATATCTGGGAACCATAATTGAAAACCAATGCATTAGGCCTCAGTTGGTGGAGATAAGAAAAGATTGTCTTAAAACTTTAAATGACTTTCAGAAATTATTAGGGGACATTAACTGGTTAAGACCTTATCTGAAGATCTCTACAGGAGTCAACCCTAGAGGTTTGCTGAGGGACCATATCTGGCAAATGGATGTAACGCATTATAATTCCTTTGGACACCTTGGGGCATTACATGTCTTTGTAGATACCTTTTCAAAAGTCCTATGGGCTACTACATCTACAGGAGAAACGGCAGAACAGGTTATTAATCATTGCCTAGCTGCTTTTGCCATCATAGGAATTCCAAAAATTATTAAAACTGATAATGGGCCTGCTTATACAAGCTGTCAATTCCAGGAATTTTGTAAAAGGTGGAAAATTCAGCACATTACAGGAATACCATATAATTCCCAAAGACAGGCCATTATTGAACGACAGCATCAGCGGCTAAAATCCCAGCTTGAAAAACAAAAAGGGGGGATGATGGAGAAATCACCTGCGGGTAGGCTGCACCAAGCCTTAATTACTTTAAATTTTTTCACTTGTGATGCTGATGGTAAGACACCTATGGAGCTACATTGGTGTCAGAATAAAACAAAAGAAAATGGTCTACTTAAATGGAAGGATCCCAAATCTGGTTTATGGAAGGGACCTGATCCATTATTAACCTTTGGCAGAGGGTATGCTTGTATATTCCCAGAGAATTTTTCCAAACCTGTGTGGATTCCTGCTAGAAATATTAAACTGCAACAGGGATCCAAGAGAGAAACTAGCCAGACTAATGAGGACCTTGCACCTGGAGCCACACCATGCAGCTGCAGACAATCAACTACCTCAGCCACAGAGAGCAGTGACTCCAAGCAATCCACTGAAGATGAGCAGGAGGAGGACGAGCCGACAACAAACA